>NW_026596162.1:5194063-5233699 GCF_907164565.1 Psammomys obesus
TCTATCTATCTATCTATCTATCTATCTATCTATCTATCTATCTATCTCTATCCATCCATCCCTCATCCATCTATCCATCCATCTATCATCTATCTATCTATCTATCTATCTATCTATCTATCTATCTATCTATCTATCTATCATCTATCTAGCTCTATCCATCCATCCCTCATTCATCTATCTATCTATCTATCTATCTATCTATCTATCTATCCATCCATCCATCTATATATCTATCTACCTACCTATCATATATTTATCTACCTACTTACCTTACTATTTCCATATCTCCCTCTCACCCCATTGTATGTGGTTAGGATGTGTGCATTTGCATTGAAGAAACAAACACAAGTTTTTCATGTGTTTTGTTGTCCAGAAAGTAACATGTTCCAAATAGGAAGGCATAAACGAAACTGTCAAGAAAGTCAAAAGGTGATATAGTTTCATGCTGTAAAATTATACTTTGGGTGTTTTGTTTTGTTCGATTTTCAAAAAATAATAAAGGATAGACTAAAGTAGTCACAGTAGGGATAGTAATATAGATGCTTGATACTTGTGACTTAATTTCATCACAGTTTGCAAAGAGCTCCCCTCCCACACAAACTTCATAAAACGAAACAAGCAACAGAAAATGCAGAAAGTGTAACAGTAATGATAAAAGGTGTCCAAGCCCATGTCACTGAGGCTTCTTTTTCCACTCACCACTTTACTGCAGCTTTTAGACTATGGTAGACTCCATATCACAGAAATGAGGGAAAGTATAAGAGCTACACTGAACTTGCTGGAAGCAATTAATAGCAAAAGTGTAAATTTCTTGTATCATTTGGTTTATCAATTTGAGGTCATTAGTTAAATATGTAAAAGAATAGACAGACATTCCAGTAGAATGTTGCTTATAATGCAGAGGAACTAGAAATGGCCTAAACATTCAGACATAAATCCTGATTGAGTAAAAGATCATTGATAACGTATATATTAGGAAAAGTGCTCATGGGAAAATATTAAAGCTACACAAAAATTATTTTCTTTCATATTGTAATAGTTTAAAATGAACTTTTAAAAAAAACCCGTTTATTTATTTTATGATTGTGTGAGTGTTCTGCCTGCTAGATGTTTACTCACCACGAGTGTGCCTGGTACCTGTGGAGTTCGGAAGCTAGTGCCAGATCCCCTGGAACTATTGTCATCGATAGTTGTGAGCCTCCACATGGATGCTGAGTATTGGATTCAGGTCCCCTGCAAGGGCAGCTAGTACTTTAGCCTTTGAGCTCCCTCTCTGGCCAGACATTTTGTAATCGTTTTAGTATACTTTCATAGCACAAATTTTATTATCTTCTTATATAGTTTCCTATTCCTCTAAATAAATGTCCGCAGTTGTTAACTAGTAATGATGAGTGTCATTTTAAGAGAGAGGGATCAGGGGTTAGGCCACTGGCAGTAAGGCTGCATTATGTAAACGCTGGGGGTTAAGCTCTCTTACAGACTTAATTGATTTATTTCCAGCTTCTGCAAATCAAGACCATCAGAGTGTTTGCATTAAGACCTTTGTATTGATATTGCGTAGATGAAAGATTCCATAACATTTCCATGGGAAGGGAAGCTGGAACTGATCTTATCAGCCCTCCACCCATAAAGGAATCTCTCAGTTCTGTCCCGGTATACAGGACAAACTACAGCAACCATTGTGCCCTGTTGCCATGGCTCCTGGGAGAGCCTCTTAGGTTTGGGCTCCACACCACAGCTGGCTTGGGCATGTTTCAGACACTCACAGATTAAAAAACAACCTTTGTTTCTTCACACACCCTCAAGCCTTTTCTGGAATGCTCCTTCCAGCTACAGAGACAGAAACACAGAAAAATGCAATAAAACAACCAGCCAGTGGAGCTCCCACCCAGCCCCATGGAACATAGGCTTTGACATCAGAATCCACGTTGCAGAGGAGAGAAGGTCTAACAGCAGGAGACAGTATTTGGAGAAGGCACAGCGAGACATAAAGTGGGAGTGACGGCTACCCACCTCCCTTGTTTCCTCTCACCCACCATAAGAGGGGTTCTCCGCACTTGGCTTCAACCTGTACCTGCTGGTAGGAGACTCTAGGTATCGCTGTCAAAAGTCTACATCAGTACGGACACGCCTCTTGATTAGATGACTTGGCATTTCAGTTGGATAAACCCCTTCTCTCTTTCTTCACCCACTTTGACCACTTTCCCATGGAAGTCCACAAACTCCAAGGAAGGAGAGCAATAGCTGTTGGTGTTAGACCTTAAAGTTTGACACCCTGTAATTCTGCTGTGGGAGATGTGATAAGAAATGAAGAAAAGGGGTTGGGGGGGGGCTCATCAAGTGAGAGTGACGCATGCTGTTCTTGAGAAAGGTCCAACACTGTGTTCCTCCTCACTGAGTGGCCTGTAACTCAAGCTCCATGGCCTCCGTGAGCACCTACATTTGCATGCACATACCACTCAGACATGTAATTAAAAATAAACTAAGTCTACATTAATATGATGCATTTCCACACTTCACCTAATGGCTTTCATTTATACTGGAAAGTTGAAAATCCTCCAAATGGGCTTAAGAATGGTGACCACAGCACAAATATGGTCTTCTCTGGTTCAGTACATTAATAAAATAAATGATGATACAATCTATCCTAACCTTGGACACTAAGTAATTTCACAAATGAATAAAAAAAAGTATGAACTGGGCATCACGTTAGCTATAAGAACTATTTAAAAGTGAATTCAGTATTTGTATTACAGCAATGAAATGGAGACGAAGAATTCCTGGATTTTCTTCTTCCAATATTCTTTATCAACTTTTCAATTTTTAGAGACCAATGGTTGTTTCACACTAAATCTGTACTTAAAAAAGAAAAACAGTCTAAAAAAAAAAAAAAAAACCAAAACACCCTGAGGGCAAAATAAAACATTTTGAACTAAGTTGGGCAGTGCAGCCCAAAACACTACAGTGCAGCTGAACCCGTGAGCTCTTCTTCCCAGGATCTGTAAGGCAAAGTTTCTGGTTTATCCAAATATCACAAAAATTTAATTTGTTATCATATCACTGTAAGGTATTTTATTGAGTGAATTCATAAATGTATTCTTTAATCTCAAACTAAATCCCAAATGCTATCGCCTCCCTGAAGTGATGGCGCATTCTGGGAATAGAGACATCTAAGAGGATGAGGAAGAGGGTTGTGAGTTCAAGCCTGGCCTAAGCTGCAGAGTGAGACTGCCTCCAAAGTACTTGAAAATGAAGGTTTTGTGAGGCTGAAATGCTTTTTGCAAAGTCTGCACGTGTAGCAGATCATGTCATTGTCCAATAAACAGTGGATGTTTCGTCAGTGCTGTTTGTCCTTGTTGATTGTCATTCCTTCCCTTCCCTCTCTTTTCACCTTCTATTGCCGCTGCCGCCATTGTTGAGACAGGGTCTCCACTGTGGCTTGCCTGTGCCGTAACTCACAGTCCTTCTGCTTCAACCTTCTGATGGTATTATAGAAGTGTACCTCCATGCCTGGCATTACGACTTCCTGGCTTCTACTCTTTCAAATCTACTCTCTGTCCCAATCACACTGTGATTATTTCATATGATCTGCTTTATGGGAAAAGACTCTGGCTTCCAGAGGCCTTTGTCCTGGTGCTTCAAATTAAACAGTTACTCAGGGACTGTTGTTGTCCTGCTATCCACTGTATCAGGATTAAAGTCAAAAGTCAACATTTCTGCCATCAAGTCAGCCAACCTCAGTTCAAGCCTGAGTCCCATAGAAAATTTAAAGGTGACTCTTCCTAGGTGTGCTCCAACTTCCACAGAAGTGTACACGTGTGTGCAACACACACACACACACACACACACACACACACACACACACATACACAGAGAGTGGGGGCGGGGAAAATAATTGATAAACTATAAGAACATTTATGAATATTGGAGATGTTTTCTACCTTGTTCTTTACTGTCCTTTTCAGCATCAGCTTATCTATCTAACATGCTCATGCTTCAATCTCATCTTAAACCAACAACAACAACTAGTGAAAATACTTGTCTTATATGTCATTGTTGGTGTATTTTTTATACTGTTTTATTTTGGCTTTCTTATGCCTCTTTCTCCCGTCTCCATCCCAATCCTTCCCAACACCCCAGCACCAGGTAGGAGGAAAGGAACATTAGTGGGGAGAGGGAGAAAAGTTCTCTTTAGCTACTTCCTGCCAGTTGGGGTCCTCAGGTTCCTTAGGGACCCCAATCCTTGGTTCAGGAGATCCCCAACTTGTTCTGTTGCATCAACATCAACCAGGAGCAGCAGCGGGGAGAACCAGAAGCTTTCTTCTCTCTTGGAACTCTCAACACTCTCCGGGCTCTGGCATTTATCCTTCTCCAGAGTCCTCAGATTTAAACTCTCTGCAGCTGGCAAAGGGTCCCTCTCAGAGCTAGCATGAGGCAAATAGTCTGCTGCTGTGGCCCATCTGAATCAGTCCCACATCCTACACCTGGGATCAAAAGAAAACCATGTTTATATCCATAACATATCATGAAGATTCACGAGTTACTTTTGATGTTTATAATTCAGTGGCTGTTAGGTAGTAAACAAACAGGCTGGGGGTGGTCAGTAATGTGGTTTAGAGGCAGGTCTCTCTCTTGGCTGGCCTCCAATACCTCAAATAAACTCAAAATATTAAGCACAAATTTTAGAACACTCCTCCGACAATAAAGATCACCAGCTGTTTCTGGGCTCCCACTGTCATCGCAAACTCCTTTTCCAGACTATTGACTTAACTGAGAACAAAAAAAGTGACTGTTCAACAGAGCTATTTCCTAATCTACTTCCTAAACTATAAACCATGAACTTCTACAAAGCCTTTCTGCTCATTATGTGCCTTGTCAAAATGGACGTATCTTTCTAAATTTTTCTATTTTGTTATTTTTGTTTGTTTGTTTGTTCATACTCTTGAGAAATGCTTTTACCCTGTCAAAACCTTATTCAGTCTTCTAAAACAGGGTAAGCGATAACATTTTAGGAAACATCCCTTATACTCTGATAAAAAAGAAAAAAAAACAGAGGGGGGTGTTTTGAGAGGGGAACATATTGAAGATATTGAGGTAGATGTGGGGGAGTTGGAGGAAGGAAATTGGGGAGTAGATATGTTCATATTTCATTATGTAAGTCTGTCAAATTTTCAAAAATAAAAATCATAATCAAATGTGTATATTGCTGTTGCTTTAATTTCCATTCTACTTAGATTTTTATGTTCTCTAGAAAAACCATTATTTTGGAAACAAATATTTGAAGCAACGTCAAATGCATCCATAACTATTTGAAGAAATGACATGGAGGTTGCTTGGGAACTGCCATCCACGCACATGGCATCACCCAATTTACTCAAATTTCCTTTCTTCTGTATGTACTTATAATACAAATGTGTAGATGCCAGTGGTCCAAGGACCACTAAGAGCAAAGCTATAAAAATTAAACAGGCTTGGATTTTTTTTTTTTTTTGGAGTGGATCCCAAGTGAAAGCTGATTGCACAATTTTAATTTTGAGGCTTCAGCATGTCACAGTTTCTATCTGGGGGATGTTCACCTTTGCCTCCTCTCCCTCATCATCTCACCAACATTGCTCAGGATCCTAAGGGACTCGGTTTCAGGATTTCCTGTGGATACTCAAATCCATGGTGGCCAAAGTTTCTTCTATGGGCTGGTAAAATGGGCTGGTATCGCATTCGGCGTAGGCACGTGGTCCTGCATACTACCAGGCATTACTGGGTCATACACAACACCTAACACAGTATGTATAGTTACTAACCTCAACAGTGACTTTGAAAGCACTTCATGTCTTCAGGACCAATGCTTTTTCCTGAATGTTTTGAACTACAGTTAGTTGGTTTGGTGGAGAAACAACACACAGACACAGAAGGCTACCTTTTTTTTTTTTTTTTTTTTTTTTTTAAAGATGCCTGCTCCTCAGTGAACTCACGGTCACTGAACTTACGCACACTTATTGTGATAAATTTATCAGTAGAAATGCATTAATTTCTGATGACAGTATTGAAAATAACAGAGAGAAAAAAATAGTTGAATGGCTTCTCAAAACAAGGTGTGTGGCTTAAAATGTTGGGGCCAGGAAAACAAGAGGGCATCTTAAGTGTGGTTTCCAGATCTTAGAGTAAAGGGGCTTTTATCTTAATGGTTGGTGCACTGGTAAAGGAAGATCATAGTTATGGCATGAGCTTGCTACATGATTTACTTAGGATCCTGTTACTACTTTTGAAGGGAAAGAGGAAGGAAGGGTCGACTAGCCATCAGATTACTGTCAATAAGATGTAATAAATTGAATTTGTGGATGTTTTGAAACTTGGGAATAGAACGAAATGACTACAATAAAGGTTACAGTGGTGTGTAAGGATAATAGGCCAATGAAAACAGCATGTTCTCTTCTTGGGAGAGGCAGGATAAAGGTGAGGGTCTGGAGATGGATAATTACAGTAAAGTTCAGCTGAATGATGCTGGGTGAAAGCTCATTTATCCCCCTACAGTCCAAGATGAGAAAAGAATGTTGACACTCAGTTATCCTTGGAATAACATTTCACTTGGTCGGCCATTAACTATCATCTCTCAGCTTACAACACCCTCTGATTTCACGATTTTGCCCAAGCTGTGCCCCAAAGCGCACAGCTTCTGGTCTCATTCAGGCTAATTATGAAGGTGCTCGACCCATGCAGTGAAACAATATAATGGATGATAAAGCTCTCCAAGAGTCTCCGTGCAAGGCAAGCACAACCCATGAGCTAATAAAAGCCTGGGAGTCTTCGCAAACAAACCCTCGAAAAGGTAGACGCTAAGGTCATGAGGAGGCAGGTGCTTGCGGTGCATGGATCGGAGACAGAAATTAAGGAGGGAGGAACATGGACTAACTTTCCACAAGAGATCTGACTGCTGGATTGTTCACAGTGACTGTCCTAGGGAGTGAAGTGGCCTTGGGCATGAAGGAGTAGGCTTTATAGCTGTATCCTGGGTCCAGGTAGAAATGTTTGGATACTCAGAACCTCAGAGGTTGCGCAGCATCTCCAGTCCAAGAGGGATTAACCCCTTAAACCCCACTAACTTATCACTAGAGAGTAGCTCCAACCTTGATGGTCAGATGTCAAACTAAAGTAGCCAGTTGTCAATCCACAACACAGATCAGCAGCATACAGCTTTTGACTGTCACTCAAAGACTAGGTAGGAAGGTTTTTGACCTCCAGTACTAAGCTGAAACTGATTCAAACTTTCTGTTTCAGAGCCCTAGCATTTCTCAAGGAATCCCCACAGTTTCCTCTTTTTAAGTGTAATGTTGTCATCTTAGTGGTGTGTGTAGCACCGATACACAGACAAAGCTGCTTCTGTTTTCAAGGTTCATGAAGTGTCCTACATTAAAACTGTTTGTTGTCTTCCTGTTTTTATTTTTTATTTTTTTGTTTGGTTGGTTTTTGAGACAGGATTTTTCTGGGTAGCCCTGGCTGACCTGAAACTCACTCTTTAGTCCAGGCTGGCCCCAAACTCATAGAGATCTGCCTGCCTCTGCTTCCCTGAATGCTGGGATTACAGGTGTCTGCTCAGCTGTCTGCCTGTCATTAATTAATGCTCTCTCTTTCTCTACACACATGTATAACACCTTTGTACATACTGTAAGGTTATGGGACAAAATTAAATAAAGACGATTAGGCATACAACAGATCTTATATATAAAAGAGGTTTATTAGGTGGATATGGAGAGAGAGAGAAAGGAGAGCAGGGAGAGCAGGACATGATGGGGGGAAAGAGAAAGGAAAAGAAAGAGAAGGGGAAAGAGAGAGGGGGCACCCCAATAGAGAAAGAACCAAGAGAGCAAGAGAGAGACCACCTGTTGGGTTGTCCTTTTAAGGGGCAAGGTAACCACGCCTTCCAGGTGTGGCCACCTGGCCTTTGAGACACATGATGACATCATAAGTTGCTAGGCAACCCAGAAGCAGGTTTTGTTCCAAAATCCTAACACATACACACACACCTTAATTCATAGAAATCATGACCAAGTAATTTCAGAATACTGACACAGAATGCTACTGGAAACAAACATAACCATACGCTAGACTCCATTGTCCTTTATCCATATACCTCACACTTCCTGATTGTAGCACTCCTCCTTCCATGCTTCTGCTCACAGCCAAGGTCCCCAGGAACTTTCTCAACCATTTTCACCTTTCATGTCACCACAGTTCTCTGTAGTCTTTGTCACACATTTGAACTTCTCTTTGCTCAAACTATGGCTTTCGCTCACAAATGAGACATATTTCTACTTAGGATCCTTTAACTTTTCTACTATAAATATCTACCACCTTATCATCATGTCTTCTTGAGAACTCCAAATGCAAGGAAAATGTTAACATTGAGAGGTAATCTGCATTTGTAGCAACTTTACAATGGTTTGCAAAAGAGTGGGGAAAAAGCTATTATAAAAAAAGTGAATAATCTATACAAGAGGAAAGCTATGGAGGGGAAACCCGAGCTGCCTTACTAAACTGCAGGCGCTGCATTAAAACCGCCAGCTCTTCAGAAGAGGCTGGGTTTTTCGGCTTTCCTACTCCACCTTTGCTTTGCAGATGGTCATTTTCTCTGTGTGTCTGCTATGTGGTGTGTTTCTTCACCCCTCAAAAATAAGTGGCCTTCTTCTGGTACTGATTCTGTCTTCAGTGTTGGAGATTTCTCTGCTGCTACCTGTTGCACCTCAGGTTTTTCCCCTGCCTTTTGATTCTTTAACTGACAGAGAAAATAAACCCAGTCTAGACCCCTACATTGTATTAATAGGAAAAATGAAAGTCCCAGAACACACTTAGTGCTTGGTACCTGGTTTATGACTTTGCAATTCTAGGCCTTCATCTGTCCTAGGCAAGCTCTCTGCTATTGACTTCTACTACTCTAGCTCATTGAGAACGGTTTTATGCTTAAACAATTATATTTGTCGATTTAAAATACATTAAATCCCTGTTAAAGGGACAACAGAATGGGCTAATTACTCCTCTCTCTGCATCTTCTCATCTGCAAAACATGAATCAGTCCTGAACTTATACAAGGCCGCTGGATGAGACACAAACTCTGAGCTCGTGCCGAAGAGCTTTGTATATAGCGAGGACTGTGTTTAGCTGTCCACTAATTGTGTAATTGGGAGGCATTACTGGTCCTATCCTTGTATAGAAACGTAAAGCTGCACTATGAACCACAAACATAGTCTGTGTTAAGGATTATTCCCCGTGGAGACTGAGCTGCCTATTGGCTACATCTGAGTGGGGGTCTAGATGCTCTTCATGCATGGTCCTTGGTTAGTGTATCAATCTCTGCAGGACCTCCCAGGCCAGGATTTGTTGGCTTTGTTGGTCTTCTTATGGAGATCCTGTCTGCTCTGGGTCCTTCTGTCTCAGGGGCTGTCTCTGACATGGACTCTATTGTCTGCTCTTTGATCACTTCCCCCTGGTGGGGAGGTTTTGCCAGGCCACAGAGGAAGAGGATGCAGGCAGTCCTGATGAGACTTGATAGGCTGGGGTCAAATGGTAGGGGAGGAGGGCTCTCCCTTTCTGTGGACTAGGGGAGGGAGAGAGGGAGGAAGAGAGAGGAAGAAACTGGAGGAGATAAGGGAAGGGGCTATAATCAGGATATAAAGTGAGTAAGTATAAAAAATAAAAATAAAATAGTATTGCCACAAAAAAAGAAAAGGAACAAGAAAAGTATTACTCCCTAGCTTGGTTCTGTTGGTAGATAGTAGGAACTTAAAGAAGTGACATCCTTTAAAGGTCTTACAGTCGCTGTGAAAGTATCCTCTCAGTAGAGATTGGGACCCAGCCTCTCTCTCCCTTCTTTCCTATCCTGCCCATGAGATGAATTGTTAAGCTCTGGCTATAATTTGCCAAAGTCATGATTCCATATAACTATAGGATAGAACCTCCCAAACTGTGAGGCAAAATAAACCTCTTTATTAGCTGCTTAGAACAATGAGATAAGATAAACATGAGAACAAATGATTCTTTCTCCTTTCTTAGAGCATTTAATGTTTTAAATTGGAAAATTGCAGGTGATTTCACAATATACTATTGAAAATTATAGAAATGTATTTAGCAAGCAAATAGGGTCAAAAGACTACATGGCCAGCTGTTTAGAAATAGTCCTTTAACTTAGAATTAGAAAAAGAGGGAACAGTTGCCTTTTTTATTTTTTATTAATTACACTTTATTCATTTTGTATCTCCCCATAAGCCCCTCCCTTCTCCCCTCCCGATCCCACCTTCCCTCCCCTTTCTGCATGCATGCTCCTCCCCAAGTCCACTGATAGGGGAGGTCTTCCTCTCCTTTCTGATCCTAGTCTATCAGTTCTCATCAAAAGTGGCTGCGTTGTCCTCTTCTGTGGCCTGGTAAGGCTGCTCCCCCCTCAGGGGGAGGTGATCAAAGAGCAGGCCAATCAGATTATGTCAGAGGCAGTCCCTCTTCCCATTACTAGGTAACCCACTTGGACACTGACCTGCCATGGGCTACATCTGTGCAGGGGTTCTAGGTTATCTCCATGAATAGTCCTTGGTTGTTTTTCTTTAAAATTAACTTTGGTAAATGCTTGTTTTTTGTTTTTTTTTTTAATGTGTCTGTGCATCAATGTGTGTCTCCTGCTTTTTCCCTTCTGTTTGTTTGCTTAGTCCTGTTGTAGTTTGTTCATTTTGTTTTATCTTATTTCATTATTATTTTTAGATGCCTATTTTTTTTCTGATGAGAGAAAGAGAGGGTGTGGATTCTGATGGAGTAAAGGAGGAGGAGGACCATGGGGGACTTAGGGAAGGGGAAACTGAACTCAGAATATATTGTATGAAAAAAATCTATTTTTTATAAAAGCAAAAAGTTATTACTGTGATGCTATACATAATTTCATCTAGTTAAATAGTGGTTAGTCTACTGTCTTGGTTTCTAAACTGTATTGGGCTCAGTGTTTTTCCACATTGTTGTCCCAGTTCCCTCTTTGAGATTTGTGGAATTATTTTATTTCAATGTAGCACTTTAGAATTCTCACTGACTTTTTAACCACTGAGTAGAAAATATTTTCTTACAATATTTAAAAATATTCTATGGTATTTTAAAACATGTCTTATCTTTGAAACATATATCATACTTGATTCTGACCAAATATTTTCTATGACATGAATAACTTTTTATTATGTTTGCTGTCTTTGTTGACAATGACATAACTGTTACATAAATACATTTGCCATTATATTATTTAGATGGAGAAAGCAGTACAGCTGGATGTCTAATTCTGCTTTTTCTTGTTAATTATAGACCTTCAAGATGTTGGCAAAGAACAGTTGTTTCAAAGAGTGGGGTAAGAAATGCTGTCAGCAGCCACTCCTGAACCACTTGTGAACATCACTCCCAAGTAATAGAGGAAACTGCATACCTGAGACATCGCCCATCAGATAGCAGCTTTTGATTTATTTGAACTACCTTTGATCACACAATTTGAAAAATAGTCCATGTACACAGTTATGGGGTACTATGGGAGAGGTGGTGGGCTGAGCGGCAGGACACACTGTGGACTCAGATGGCACTGTGCCCTCTAGAGACAGTTTTACTGTGTGGATATGTCTTCTTAGACACTGTTCTTGCTTGTTTTGTGCATTAAGTGTGGGTCCATTTTCAAGAGCCATGGCTATCTCTGCCTTCAGCAGCACGTTGAGAATTACCTCAGCCTTAAAGGGCCCGTTGTTAGCTCTCTCTCGGACACACACCTGGTCTCATATTCTGAAAAAGGTATTTACAGTAGTGAGGATTAGTTTTTTGATTGAAAGTGATTCTGTTTTAAACTAGACCCAATAAAATGAAAGCAGAGTGGATTTTACCTGGGAAAACTGAAGCAGCTCTTTGAAGACACAGACTCCAGTGGCTCAACCGTACGCTGTCAGCCGCTGTCTCCACTAGTTGGCTTAGTTTGGCACTGTTCTCCATGTAGTCTCTGTGTGTGGCAGACAGAGCACCACCTGAAGGCTCCCATCCCCTCTGGGGAGCAACTGTAGCAGGAAACAGCAGTCTTGTCCCATCATCTCAGAATCTGCTCACAGGAATCACTTGCCTGTCCACAAAGCATCCTTTGCAATTATGTCTAACTGGGAGTTCGAAAAATCTTTTGAGCATCTCCACTACAAACATGGGGAGATAGGAAAGGGTTTGTTTATTTGCTTGTTTTATGAATGCAGAGGAAGGATCAGAAATCATGTTGGTCAATACTACCTCCAGACTTTCATCACATACCTAGGGAGCAAAGATATTAAGCCTCAAAGAATCCAGCCCTCCCATTCTCAAAAGAATACATTTGGAAATAGATTTACATATATGTATCTCGTATTAAGTGAAGAAAAACTCCTAGTAGCATCTGCCATGGGAATCCTATGCAGATTCCAAAGCCATTTGGCATCAGTTCTTTCTTCATGATCCCCCCACATCTGCATCTGTGGGAACGGAACGGCTACCGTACACTCCAGAGTACATTTAACCTCTCTCACTCACTGACTTTCCACTAGCATTTTACACAACCTGATTTCTGCTATACACAGTTGTCCTAGCCTGAACTGGATGACACAAAAGGAAAATATTTTCAGAACCTGCATTGTTTTCCGAAGTGCATCTCGAAAACGCCTTTCCATCTTTTGATGAATCTAAAATGGATTATGATCCTCATGCCCAATGCTGGGGCACCTTTAGGTAGGCCCAGCATTAGCATTTGCTGTCTCCTTCAATTGCCACTTGTCTTTCAGTCCCAGAATAATTTATGGGCCATGCCACCTGTGAGAATGTGAGCACAGTTGGCTCCTGACCAATATCAACATAGTAAAATCTGCAGCTCCAGGGCTCCAGGGAAGTCATAGAGCCCTAGATGGTTTCCAAGATAAAGTGTTGTTGAAAATGCAGAAGGGACTCTGGGAAGATGGCTGCATTTCTACTCAAGGGAAACTGGTTGTTCACTGAAACCTGAGCATCATATGTTGAGGCAAATACCACCATAAGTATTGACTACAGTTTGTATCATTCTTCTTAGCAGTTTTCACACTCTCACACTCTTTCTGACTCTCAGCAGTAGCATCTCATGCCTTGACCAGGACAGACATTCTGATGATTCCTACCAGAAGCACACCGGCCCACAGTTTCCCACAGGCAGTGTGAATACATGGTTTCCTTAACAGCATCTTCGCCCTCCAAAGAAAGAGGCATCAGGAAAAGAGCAGCAAGCATGCATACAGACAAGGAGCCTATGGCTGCTCTTACTGACATTTTCAGGTTAAGAGGACTGTAACAGTTTCTCAGATTACAAAGTTCGTGTGCTTCTATGGATCCTATTTGAGAACACAACAATTCATTGTTTTTTTTTTGTTTGTTTGTTTTTTTTTTTCCAGAGCCTGTTAAGTTCATACACGCATGAAACACATTCCGGTGAAACCCACCCTCCTTTACCTTCCTTCCTCCCACCCACTTCTCCCTAACTTCCTGTGCTTTTTAAAATAAATAAATAAATAGAACAACTGCCTTCCACCTCCAAAAAACGCTACTAAACCCACTTACGCCACTGTATGTGCAAATGTGTAGAGCAATCTACTCAGAAAATAAGCATCTCTCAGGGCTCCCACCCCTGAAGAAAACCGAGTCTCCAACCGTCCATCGCACTTCTGAGAGGGCTGCAACTCCATGAGCCCCTCCCCCAACTACATTGAGATTTTGGCTGGTCTGACATTCCTTTGTCTTTGCTTGCAACTTTATGGCTCTTGTCTTTGTCTTTTCTGTAGAAATATTTTTCTTTAAGATGTTTATAAATCACAAGCACCTTTGCTTTTATTTGGAAAAAAAAAAAAAAAGATTGGGTTTTGCCTATCATTTCACAAGGTATATTCATAGATGTCAAATTCTAGGTCAGTTCTAATAAAAACAGCCATGGCAATGGTCAAGAAAATTCTGGTGTTACCATTGGCTGGAATTTTCTTTCGGCATTTTTAGTGCTCCTGGATCTTTTGGCTTATACATTTTCTGACAGAAGCCCCTCTCAGATCGTTGCTTTTCTTCTGCGTGTGACATGATCGAAAGTGCTCCTTTTCACACTGTGTTATCATATGCTGACCTAGGCAGCACATCTAACTTTCCTATTTAAGAAACGTTTCTTTCTCCTACAACATAATCTCTCTTGTAGATAGTTGGCGAGATTTTTTTCCCCTCAAGTTTTAAGAATCAGCCTCATTTTTACACTATACATTTAAAGTTTTAAAATTTCATTTTTATTTGTGTATGTGTGTGTGTGTGTGTGTGTGTGTGTGTGTGTGTGTGTATGTATGTACATGAGGCTGCCAGGAAGGCCAGAAGAAGATATCACATCCACTTGAACTTAGAGTTACATGTCATTGTGAGTTCCCCAACCTGAGCCCTGAGGACTAAATTCTGGTCAATGGAGTCAGGACTGGGCTGAGTTTTTAGTTTATCCTTGTTCTGGTGACTTTTGACGTACCCCAGTCTCAACATACTCACTGCCACATTTTGTGAATCTTTTACCTAGATTCTCTGGCCTCTGAATTTCTTCTCAACGTTCAGCTTAAAGCAGTTCCTACATACCAGTACTGCAAAACATTTCTTTTGTCTCTGCATGTGACAGCTTGCCATAGCCTGCTATTCATGAGAGTCTCCCTTTGAGATGGTTTTCTCTCTCTCTCTCTCTCTCTCTCTCTCTCTCTCTCTCTCACACACACACACACACACACACACACACACACGACTGTCACCCTCAGGCGCATGTAAGGCCTTGTGCATGAAACTCAAGAGCAACATCCTCATTTGAATCTTCTCACCAGTGGACCCTGGTCCCTGACATTTACCCAGAGGCTGATGAACTTGCCCAGCCCCATGGTAAGAGCTCTTCTGCGGCTTTCTGCTTTGTCTGTTGAAGTGTAACAATTAGAAACAACAACTAAACAAAACATTCAATTTTCTGCCTAATGTTGCATTTAATTTTTTTTTAATTTTAAGAGAATGGAATATAATAGGAGAAAAAAAATAGGAAGGGAGAATTCACATCTTTCCCAAATGGCCAAACATTTACTAACTTAATTTTTTTTAAATGCTGCTTCACTTCCTTGATACACAGAGTGAAGTTTGTACTAATGAGACATCATGCTAGAACCTTGATTCTGGAGTTGTGATTTTGAATTGTTTCCTCTGCAATGCTCATCCCTTCTTCAGTTTCTTGAAGTACCGACGCCCCATAGGGAAAATAAGTGTGTGTACATTGTTCTCATCTGGCATATCAGCCGGTGCAGAAACTTGGCCTCATACTACACCCAGGACAATGGTGTTTCATCAGGTGTGAGTTTCTAGGTTACTGTTGTTTGTTTGTTTTTTTTTTCAATTTGTTTATTTTTCTTGGATTTTATCTGTCTATAAAAGCTTCCAAACAAGCCGTTCCTTTCTTCCATCCACTTGCATGGTTTGGCAGAGTCACTGAGAAATGCGTGAAAATAAAGTTCTGTGCTACTGGGAATTGCTTCTTCAGGGCTGTCATGCCTGGTCCCTCCCAAGCCACGAGATTGCATCTTCAGCTCTTTGTTTTATCCAGGTGTGATTAGTAAGTTCATGCGCAGTTCTGAGCTTATGATCTCATGCTGTGCTGGCCCCGTGATTGGCGCTTCTGCATTTTAGTCTCAGTCATATTTGATTGGGGGTCATATCTGGCTCTCCTACAGAAAAATATGAGGCAAAGCAAAATAAATACACAGCACTACTACTTTCCAAACAATTCTTAGCATTGTCTTGGGGAGAATTTTGAAATTAAAGCTGCAATTATTTTAGGAAAAAAAATGTTGATATTCATGTCAAGTGTTTTTACTTCACTGGGTTCTTGAAGATATTATCACATATTTTGTCCATGTGATTTCTTAGTAAGTAATTTACAGTAGACCATAGTAGTTTTACTTGTGAACCTCAGTTATCGTGAGCAAGTATTAATGGCTCTTGAACATGACTTAATGAGAACAACAATGAACATGTACTTAGAGCCATTTGTCTCAGTCTAGTACTTTTACAAGAGTCACTGAGAAATCTCTTTATTGTGGTTCTCACTCTTATTTGTAAAACCTTATGATTCCTCCAATAAGTAAATGAGCTGATAGATTTCTCTCAAATGCAATCAAATGTCAGTGTCTTTCATTACTGCCGTGGTTTGAGTATGAAATATTCCCCATAAGCTCACTTGGTCCAAGCTGATAGCGCTGTTTGGAATCTTAAGGACACAGAGCATCACTGAAGGAAGCTGGTCCCTGGGGTGAGCTGAAGTCTTCACGGCTGGGCCCCATTTCCTGTTCATGCTCAGCTTCCTGAATGTGGCTGCCATGTGACCAGCCAGTTTCCTGCTCCTACCACCCTGCCTTCCCTGCCTGCTACCATTATGTCTCCCAGAGTCATGACTCAATGAATTCCTTAAGGGCAAGCCAAAATCAGGAAAAAACAAACAAGCAAGCAAACAAACCACAACTCAACTTTTTCTCCCTTAAGTTGCCTTTATCGGGATATTTCTTCACAGCAGCAGCAACCGGAACGATAACTGAGAGAGTTACATTGTGTGGAATAGGACAGCACGGAAAGATAAACACTGCACAGTCTAAACATTGGAAGCATAGCAAGTGAAACCAAGGATCACTGTTGATAATTCCTCCCCAGCCTTCATTTTCATCATCAAAGCTTCAGCTGAGTTTCTTTAGAATTCTGTAAACCTACAGGTCTCCAAAAGATATAAAACTTACCAATCTCATTGTTATGTATTGTAAACATATATTAGTTCCATATTAACATGTCAAGTCATATTTTGTTGAGTTTATGTTGACAAATATATTACTTAACCATATTAATAAGGGTTGTACATTTATTCTTCTTGACTCAGGGCTATGGTAGATGGTTGATGCTGGCCTGGAATTCACTGAGTATCACAGGGTAGCTTTCAATTCATGATCTTTCTAGTTCAGCCTCCCAAGTGCTGGGATTATAGGCTTATGTCATCACATTTCACACTAAAGTGTAGCTTCAGTTCTCTCGTCCTCCTGCAGGCTTCGTGTTGTAGAATATCTCCTTTTCCTTGAACACTATATTTTATATGTTATTTGGATCAACTACAATTTATGGCAGCATTTACCAAGTAGTTGCTAAATTGTTACGGGCTATATTTTTCTTACAAGGAGTGTAACAGTGAAAGAAGTCTAGAGAGGGTATCACTTGCTCTGGAAAGTGCAAGAAAGGTGACTGTACGTGTACACAATGTATCCACTAGCCCGTGTGTGTGTGTGTGTGTGTGTGTGTGTGTGTGTGTGTGTGTAACTTAGCTAGGTGGTTTAGCCCATAAGTCAGACCACAGAAGTGCTACTTTTATGGACTTAAGGAATCAGTCTTTGGGTAATGATCAATAGGCTGAAAACTGATTATAAAGTGAAGCAAAATATTTTCTTTTATCCTTGCATATTTCTCTTATTTCTGTCATTTAAAGATCTACATAATATAACCATAACTGTCTGTTGAAATTTTGCTTGTTTGGTTAATATGAATACATATAATTGAGTATCTTTTGTGATAAATTAAATGTCACTGGGAAAGAAAAAGTAATCATTTCATTTGAGCTATGTCAGCTAAATAGTTTTTAAACTATTATAGCACAGGTGATGGAAAGAAATGAGCTGTAAATGAATAAATTCATTTGTTGATACAGACATGAAAAAAATTAAATGACATTTGAAAATGCATGTTTTCTCTTTAAAAAACGTCATTTACCTCTTGTTTTTGAGTGCTATGAAATGAAGTCAGAATTCTTCCTCCACACATTTTTTTTAATTTTTTTATAATGATGGGCATAGAACATTTGGTTTAAAACTGAGTAATACATAGTGTCAGAGTGATAGATGTCCTAAGTGTAATTCTATTAAATTATGTGTTGTTTTACACTAATAGTACTAATTATGTGCTATTCTGTGGAAATACAGTTTAAAGAGGACACAAAGGTTTTTCAATGCTTCATTTTTTCTCTTTAAAAATGTTTAGTAAATTTTTAACTAAAATAGAATGACAACACGTTTCCTCTTCCCTTTTCTCCCTTGTATCCCTCTAGGTATCCTCCCTTTAACTCTTCCTGATTCATACCCCCATTCAACAGTTGATAGCCTCTTTTTATTTTAGTATTGTTGTTTCATATAATTCCATATTTGTACATGTGGGCACATTAAATTTCATATAAATTTCACAGAGTCCATTTTTGCTGTTTGTGTTTATAGGATCTCATGGTTGACTACATAGTGCTGGATAACCAAGAACGTGCCTAATCTCCGAGAAAGATGAATCCTTCCTCTCCCAGTAATCCCTGCTTATTTACAGTTTGATGTCTAGGAGAAGAACACTGGGAAACTCTCCTGCTTCCATTTGATCATGACGTCCATTGACACTGCCATTTCCACCCCTTTTTTGTGATGTCCCCTGAGTCACAGACGCATGAGGGATGGTGACAACACTTCTCTTTGTGCTTAAGGATAAGGATTAGAACATATTAAGGAATTATCCCATATAGAACAGTGGTTGTAATGGGTTTGTTTTCTATAGTCTGTGACCTCACTACCCCTGGAGTTTGGCTAGGTTTCGAGTAAGAAACGTGATTGCCCTCATATTGAGTAAGCATGCCTTAAGTTCAGTTAGAGAGCTCTTGCTTGCCACAACATGCAAGTGCCACGTAACACACTTTTACAGATATCTTGCCTCGCCAGTCATGATCGTGATTCATAGACTTGAAGCTCTGAAGCTCGGTGGAAATATTGTTTCCCTCCTTTGGCAACTTGCATAGTATTTTCTGGTTTCATGGAAGCTAAAAAGCAGGACAGAGAAGTTCAGGTTAAATCTAACTCGAATCACCTGTGTTCCTTGTCCTAAAAGTTTGCTGTCTCTGTGAGGCAACTAAAGGCCAACAGCCATACTCTACATTGTCTTGGGAGTCACTTGGGCTACCATAACTAATATTCAAAAGGATGTCTCTTCTGCCTTTTATGGAGGTTTTCATTAGCCTATGCTTCCTGTGAGGAGCATTGTCAGCCCAAGTAGCATAACTTCCTTCCTTTAATGTGTGTGTGTATGTGTGGGTATATACTTATGTGTATTCTATATAGTCTTTGGTAAATATGAAATTATATGGCTCTTTGATAAAAAAGTGTTATTTGTCCCTTGTTCTTCCTTCTTCTTCCATATTGACTTCTTTTCCTCCTCTCCACTTGGAGCCTCACTTTTTTTTTTTCTCAATTTTCACTTATATTGCTTGTTTCTTACTATTCCTCTTTCAAGACCCCACCACATCTATGGCCTGTTTATACTTCCCTGGTTTCTGAGAATAATTTATATTATATATTCACAGCTGGAGATTTGGAGATGGAATAACAGATGAGAAAGAGTATGCCTTGTTTATTTTTCTGGGTTTAGGTCACCTCAGTTGATATAATCTTTTATAGGTTCATCCATTTACCTGTCCATTTCATGGTTACATTTGGTTTTTATAGCTGAATAGTATCTCATTTTGTGTATGTACCACATTTTAATTACCTGTTCCTGTAGCAATAATTTTGAGGGGCAAAATATATAGGAATCTTCTAGAGCCAACTAAAACTATTTCCATTGGTATGATTTGTTCATGATTCTGTCCAACAAATGCTATGAAGTTTTCATTCAAGTCTATGCATTTGCAAACTCTGAATGGGGACATTAGTTATGAGCCTAACTCTCACGGAGTTTATAAGCCATCAAAGTACAAGTGAGAAAGAAATTCCCACACATCAACAGTTTTCTTTGGTATGTATAGAAATTGGTTGATAACCATTATGTCATTTTAAGTCACTCCCCCATCTGTAAATTAGCACATGTTAGGAGAGGTGATGATGGGGACCTGAGGAAAGTTATCGATTCATCTTCCAGATGCTGTCTCCTTGAGATCATCTTGTTGGATAAAGACACTATTTTAGCCTGATCATTTATAAGTAGGCATCCAGGTAAGATTATCAGATAAAAGTTATACAGGAAATTGAAAACATACTTTACTTTCCCTGAATCTCAAAATGTATTACCACAAGCACTGTACTCTAGCAGGTCCTAACTTATTACCTTACTTAATTCTGCATGAGAGATGTAAGCTAACAGGTGGCAAACAGTTCAGGGATATGTTGTCTCTTTCCTGGTGTGCATTCTTTCTGGAGATCTACAACCAAAGAGGACGCTTGCTCCAAGCCCCAAGTCATTAGCCATGAATCTCAATCTCCCAGAAGGAAGATTTCCCAGTCAGCAGACACAGAGTTGGCCATCTTCCCCGGGAATAAGCTATAATGCACATGGAAACACTGATTTTCATCGATCCCCTTCAACAAATGCACCCTCTAGTTTGTTTATTTTTTTTCTTGCCAAGGCATCCTACACAAACAGGCACAAAAAGAATGGAGCATTTGTGACTGAGATACAAACCCGTAGGGTGGCTTCACGGGACTGTTCTGGCCACCAGAATCTACCTCTGTAAATGACCTAAGCATGTACTGAGGTGATGACCTCCTTAACCAGCCTTTCCACTGGGATCTAGGTCTCCTGGACACCCTCCTTAGGTATGTACCTGTCCATTTTCTTGGTGTGAGCTAGTTGAGCACTGTCTTCTTCTGCCTCCATGGTTAGGGCCTGGCCTCCTCACTTGTGCACTAAAATCACTACTTATAACTGCTGTCATCTAACACCCTACAACACCTCTTACACTTATTGTCATCTAGAACTTTGTGTAGGTCTTGGCTCCCCAGGTTATCACTGATTATAATGCTTCCTAAAGTCCTGCTACCTTCTGACATTACTCTACATCTACAGTGATGATCCATCAAGAGCTTAGGTTTCTGCTTCTTGTCTATGATCAAGACTTCATTGCTTATTGTAACACGAATAACTTGTATGTTTAGGAACATAACAGACATGGGGCAGGAGATGATTTGGATGGTTAACAACCCCTACCAACAAGCATGCTTTGGATTTCAATATTCCTAGGAGTTCATACAGTAAGGGGAACTGTTTCTTCCAAATCCTCTTTGGCTTCCACACACGTACTGTGGCATATGCATGTACATACAGAAGCAAAACACAGATAACCAGATGAATAAAGAAATGCAACCTAAAAGTCACTTTTAAAAAAAAGAACACATGAGTAAGTGATTAATGTTACTCGTATAAAAAGTTTCCAGGAATAGGCTGGAAAGATGGTTCAGCAGTTAAGAGCTCACACTGCTCTTGCAAAGAACTCAGGTTCAGTTCCCAGCACACACGTCAGGCAGCTCACAGCCACCTGCAACTCTAGTTCCAGAAGATCTAACGGCCTCTGCCCTTTTCTGAGAACCTAATGCACCTGATTTACATAAAAGGCACACTTGCATGCACATAAATTTCCAAACGTTTCCAAGGAAGAAAATAAGGTCATGGCTCTTTGTGGCCTGTTGTTGAATGTCCTCAGTGAGGGCACTTTCCTTACAGCTGGTTGTTTTTAGTATCTTGCTTATTGAAATCCATTTTCATTCCTCTTTTTTTTTAATTAACATTAGCAAATAGGTAAAAATAACAAAGTCACAGACATCATTTTGCCTTTATAATTAGATAGATATTTATATTTAATTTTCCACACAAAATAGTCCTATGTAAATAGAATACAAAGGTACCGAGAAATCATCTTTTTAAAACTTTGACTTTGGATGTGGAAAAACTGAGGCCCAGAGAGGTTTACAGAGTCTCTTTAATGACTCAGAACAGGCTAATGCCAGAGGCAAAGCAGAGTCCTTAAATTCTTATTATCTTCTCTGTTTTCACTTTAAAAAATACTTTATAGGGCCAGGAAGAGGGCTTAATGGGTAAAGGCTTTTCTAGAACAACCCTGATGACCTGATTTCAGTCCAAAGAACTTTCCTGATGGTGGAAGGAGAGAACCAGCTCCACAAGGAATCCAGGTCAATTGAGATCCGTGTAGCCATTTGATGCTCAGCGAACGTGCAGTTCAGCTGTCCACATAAACCAGTAAGAGTTTACCCCTCCTAGCTCTGGGGTATCAAGAAACTTTCCTGACTCTCTAAACTTTCTCTCCTGTCAAGCAGAGATGACACCTACCTCAGGGATTAAGTCAAGAGGCAGAAGCAGAGCGGCAGCAAGTAGTAAGTGAATGTCTTTATTTCCTTAAACATCCCATTTCATGACGAGTTTATCAGCAGATTAGCATATTACCTGTCATATTTTGTTGATAAAAATCCATAGTCCAGGAGATACCCAAGTTGAAAATTTTTAGGACCCAATTTTAATTTTGAACTAAGTCATCATGTATTAATCCGTCCAATACTGTGGCAGGAGATAACAAGACAGGTCAGGCATAAGAGATGTTTCACATTCAGCTAAAAGCACAGATTTCAGCGGCTAGAGCCGAGCTTGCTTGGTAAAGCGCTTGTCATTTAAGCATGACTCCCAGCACTCATGCTGGATGGTTAGGTGTTGTGGCACATGAGTGATTTCAGTGCTGGCAAGGTGGAGGCAGGTGGACGCCTGAAGCTCACTCGCCAGTCATCCAAGCCGAATGGAGACCTACAGGTTCAGGGAGAGATACCATGTCATAACACAGAGCAGCATTGGTTGTACACAGTGTGGACCTCTGGCCTACACACACACACACACACACACACACACACACACACACACACACACACAGGAAAAACCGAAAAACCCATGGAGTTCAGTTTTAATTTTTACTGAGACAGTGGGCTAGAAGCTCTTCATTCCCCATCTTGTCCTGAAAGGTTTGTCTGTTAAGCAGAGCCTCATCCAAGCTCTCTTGGAAATGGCAAAGGGACTGAAAGATTGGCAATGTGTTGTGTAATTGCCTGCACCTGTCTATCTGGGAACATCCTCCCTGTGATTACGGATCTGGTGCGAGCCATCAGACATGGGGTTTTACTGTGTTTCAATTTCCCTTCACATCTCAATCCGGTCCCAAGGCTACCTTTTGGCTTATGAGCACCCTCATTCAACACAAAATAAATTGGTTCCACTCAAGAAGAGGAGAAATGCTGAGAAATATAACCCACCTTATCCTTGGCAGCCATTTGCATTGTTTTTTTTACCAGCAGGAAGTACACAGGAGAAAGAAAAGAGGGGAAAATTTTTTTTTCTTTCCTCTTAAAAAAAAAAAGTTTAACCTTCATCAACTGACACTGTCCTTAAAGTTCATACCAATAACCCTCTTCCAGGGTTTGAGACACAGGGTTGGAGGATGAGCCTAGAAGAGCATGTAGCTTCTCTTGGCAAGGGCCTGTGTGCTCCTAATGGCAGGAAAGGCTGGGCAAGCTCAGCCCCTCTTGGGCTGTATGACAAAGGAGGAAAGGGGACAGTTCCAAGTAGGGCTGAAGCCTCTGCCTCTGAGTTTCCTCCCTAGTTCCATCTGCCTCTTCAGAGAGCTGGGCCTCCCGCTGTGTGCAGCTGAGGTTCAAGCACTCCTGGTGGCCTAATGATAGAGACAAAGATAACTTCCTCCAATCAGCAACAGATTTCCTGTCCTGACACACTCCCAAGAACCTCATCCAAGTGCTCCTGCCTCACAAACCCACGGTGTGAACTAGATGGAGCGATCGGCCTCCCTTCCCTTTGCTGGTCCTCTCGAGATCACGCGCCTCTACGTAGGACGCACTATTTTTGGTTTCTTTTTCAATGTCAAATCCTTGGAAGATCTTGGCTTTTGGAGCTTGGAAGTATACCTGGAACCAGAAGAGGAGATCACTACCCAGACGAAGAGCCACACTGCTGTGCCGAAATACTTAAAAAGACATTTGGAGGAGGAGAGCATCTGCAAACGCTGATGCAAATGGGTTTGGAACCTCTCCTTGGATCAGGAAATAGGTGGAACATAAAACGTCTGCTGCACCATGGGCCTGCAGCAAACCCATGTCCTGAGAGCCCACCATCTCCCGCCCCAGGGAGCATCAGGGGAGAGAGGACGGAGGTTTAAAATGGCAGGCACTTTGTAACCGCTATCACTGGGTTAGCCAACAGTTGTTTTATGATGTCTGCAAAACGATCGGTTATTTATAGTTCCTGTCTCAAACCAGCAGCTTTTCTGAGCAGTGCACAAAGCTGACATTGTTGTTAACGAAGACCACATAGCTACGCAAGTTCGCTTAAACCCATCTTATCTTTTATAGGTTTTTGTGGGTCTCACTAAAAAGCACGGGAGACATGCATTCCACTTCTTTGCATATCTGATTTTTACTCGCTCCTGATAGACACTGTCATGTCGTTCTTTAATTTAGGAAGTGACCTGAACACCACATTAAAAACAGAAATTCAGGGCTCAAAAGGATATTTGGATGTTGTATCACTTATTGCTTCAGATTTGATTTCATTTTGCTTTGTCTTCTTCAGGATCTGCATATGACATAAAAGACTACTGGAAAGTAATTAATTGTAAGATCTAGGTCACATATAAATCTCTGATACAGAACACTGAAGAGAGGAATAACAACAAAATGGTTTATCACAAACAGCATAGCTCAGCTGAGCAACCTTCTAGCAGAGGACTGTCTCTGAGGTTTGGAGAATTAGGTCCCCAGTGCTGTGACCTCAGGTCCGCCATGAGAAAACTGAAGAAGCAAAATAGCCCCATGGAGCAGGGGTGAGCTGTGTACGGGTCACATACCAACATATTACAAAACGAAGCCTCAAAATTAATCACTGGCACTAGCTCTTATTTTGAGAAAAAATCTAGGATTTTTGTCAAGAATTTAAATGATAGGATTTGCCCTGGTGTTCACAGGGAAGGCAGGTAAAAAGATATAGTTGAGGCATTCCTACAATATGCTGAATACATGACTAGCCATATGCTGCTTTTAGTACTGAAGCATTTGTTAGTGAGTTTCCCATCGCTGAAACAAAATATCTGAAATAATCAACTTACAAAGGGGGGAAGGTATTTTAGTTCACATTTTCAGTGGTTTTCATCCAGGGTCCCTTGTCGCTCTGATAACGTTGTCCATCATGATAGGATCATATGATGGAGCAAAGCTGTGAACCTCATGGCAGCCCAGAAGAAAAATGAAATGAAATAAAATAAATAAAATAAAATAACCAGAGAGAGATGAACTCAAAGGCATCCCTACAAAAGCATGCCCTTGTGACCTACCTAACTTCTTCCTAATCCTCTATTGTCTGCAGATTCTACCAGGCCCTTCCAAAAAAATACTCCATTTCAGATCCAAATTACAGCTGGAAACAAAGCCCAAGGAGACTTTTGAGAATTTTTCTTGATATAAAATAATCCAAAATGTCCACTGCAGGTAATTTGTAGAGGCTTTTTCTTTCTTTTGGACTTTATTCTAAAACACGTGAATGTCTAAACTCTTCCCACACCTAGATCTTCATGCTTCTACAGAGAATCTCCCTGTGAGCCCCTGTGCTGCGCTGTACATTTGCCAGAACGTTTTACATGTTCTTGGCTTGACCCGGGCCCTTTTAATTGTGACTGTCATTCAAAGGAATAGAGGGTTCTGAAGCAGAAGACACCTACTCAGTAGAAGAATCTGCATTGTTACAGTTGGACAGCCTGACTGTTATCTGGATAAGTGGGAGGCTAGCTAGCAAAAAAAAAGGATTTTTTTTTTCAACTCTAGTTCAATTCAAAGTTCAGTTCTAGCACTAGGAGCCTAGCAAATATTTGTATGGGCAGAACTGGCATAATCTATCAGAATGGTCAGAAATAAAAACCTTCCAACCATTCTTGCAAAAGTAGCAAATAGTAATCACGGGTATCCCTTCTTTGCCATGTCATACTAAAAAGCTTGGCTGAAATAGTGAAATATTTTATATGCATACACATACACATAAAGGTAATAACAACATTTATAAAAATCGAATGTAATAATATTTTCAGCACTATAAATTACCAAAAATTTTATTGAAATAATTGACAATGGGCTGGGAGCCAGGGGTCTCTGCAATGTACACACACAGGCAAACAAACATGCATACACATTCATACACACAAACATACAATACACTCATATACATACATATGCATCCATATACACATACATTCATACACACGCATGTGCATGCACACACACACAAACACAGAGGTAGGGGTTGATAGGCTGCCTGTATCCTTCTGACTAAGGCTCATTTTGTCAGATGCCTCAGAGATAGGGGTCTATTATTTGAAAGAAATCCTTGTGAATCTTCCAGTGTATTTAAGACGAGCAGTGTTTGAAGCTGACTCCTCCATTTCTGCCTCCACTATTGTTTTTAATGTGAGTTAAATAATAACAGGGCCTTTATTATTAAATTATTATTATTATTATTAAATTATTATTAAATAACAACAGGGCCTTCTTCCTGTTGTTCAGCTTACAGATTCGTTTCCAGTGTCTTGATTTTTGTACTTGTACTTCTTAGATAAAATGAGATTTATGTTCCTATTATGCATTCTGGTTTTCAAACCGACAGATCAAAAAAGACCACAGAACCAGGTGACTTGACTTGAAAAAATGAGGCTTTCTGAAAACTTGTAACAATGTGTTTATGCTAAACTGGGAAAGATCTGCTTTTGTTTTGTTTGCTTGCAAAGGTCATAAAGGACCCAGGTAAGAATTCCTCTGCCACAGCTTAGAACCCGCTTTACTCCTTTTCCCATAAAGAACAAGTTGGCCCTGCCATAATACCAACTTTTTTCTTGCAACACTGCTGTCTCTGAGTGTTTGAATCTTGGCTCCAACAGGACAACAAGCAGCCCTCTACAGCTGCTGAATTCAGCCAGGCTTTCATCTGTAGTTTTTCCGGTAAGAATATATGCCTCCTGTGTGTTTAAGAGTTTCTACATATACCCATCCCATCATCTTCTTGCCTAAATGTTTTGTCATTCATAAATCAGAACAGAACCACCTAAGGCAACTAGGTCTTATATAGATATGTATGCCAGTCACAGCACATTCAAGCGCAAGATGCAGATGGAGAAATAAGAGACACTAATTCTTTTATCCAGGCACTCATTCCAGAAATGTGTTATCACTATATTTATGCTCATTGTTAATTATAGGAAACACTGTTTAGAATACCCATTGGAGAGACGAGTATTGTTAAGCTCTCTCATGCCTGTTTTTTTTCAGTGGAAGGAAGAATGACACCCATTTACCTGGAATGCTGGAGGTGTGGTCAAGCAGCCTGGTAATCTTTTGCTCTTCTATTAGCAGGCAGCCTCCACTTGAATTACACCCACCTCCCCCAATCCTGAGAATTGTTTAGGCCCTAATCCTAGGCTTTGTCTCTCATTGAACAGAACTCATCCTTATGAAAGATATTTTGTATCCTCCATCAGTAGAATTCATGCAGCTGCTTAGCAGTAATCGTTTCTCTAGGCCCTAGTCCTGAGCACCGTTGATTAGCCAATAGGATTCTTTCTTATTGTAAAGGTCAAAAGTACTTTGTTACTTTGCAAGGGAATGTTGATGTTACCATTCCTGAAGCTTTGCTATGAGAATTGTAACATGGCGACTCCCCTCTCCCCCAACGTTTGTCTGTGTTTAAATGCGTAAGAGAATTCAAACATGAAATCAGACTCCAAAACTTTTGATCGCTCCCGAATGAGCAAGTCCGGCTCTGTGGTTGGGTTCCCTGCTGGCAATGCCTGTAAAGATCCCACAACAGTTCATTTCTGTTGTTTCTTCTCCCCTAGCTTCCTCGGAAAGAGTTGTTTTAAAGTGTTTGTGGTTTGTGACTATCTAGTATATTTCAAACGTTAACCTTTACTTCCTATCACTTGTACAAATACAATAATAGAAAAGCTGGTTTGCTACATGCCATAGTCTCTTACAGAGGGAGAAGCAGTAAATACATTACTGGGCCCAAGGATGTTAGCAGAGAATCCATCCAGCATTTCATTATCTTTACAAAATAGAGCCACACATCACCACATGGTGATACAGACAAGTTTGACTGTTTTAAAAGAATAATTCTGAAGAAATATTACATTACAAATGCAAACAGATTGAGAAAGCTGAGGTTGTTCAGTATATATTGTTAATATTAGATTATAGCTCAGCACTCATAGTAATAAGATTCCAGTTTTCTTGGACGGGAATGAAAAATTATATACCATTTTATTTGTTTATTATTCAAACAAGTTAGTGATTTATATCACTTCCAGTGAAGTAGGAGTAAGAAATAGAAATTTTTTTTCTTTCTAAGGCTAAGAAACATAAGAGATAGTTTTTGTTTTGTTTTATTTTATTTTATTTTTGTTTTTCTTTTTTGTTTTTGAATAGGAAAAGAGCTGAAGCGAGATGCTTGCCGAAACGGTGGAGCTAGAAAAGCTAGTCGTGGGAAAATAAAAAATGTTAGTTACAAACAAGTGGGTTCAAGGGCCCTCTCAGGAAAAGAAAACCCGAAACTGCAGTAGAGAGCCAAAACCAGCCACAGACAGGACGTGGCGCGGGATGGCGCCCTGCCTAGCTCTACATATCTCTAGTGGAGGGCTCACTGGCTTGAGGCTTTGTTTGTCTGTTTGTCTGTATGCAACTATTGGAATCACACGTTCCCTTTGTGATGCCTTGTCATTTCCACAAAAGAAATAAGATCACTTTTTTTTCTGATTCATCAATGTCTTTGACATGAGACAATTTTCTTGACTATTTGGATGGTCTATTACCATAGACTCTTGAAGAGGAAATTTTGATCCTCAGTTACTGCCAGGGTTAACAAGAGGGACTACCACCTTATGAAATATGGGTCATTGAATAAATCTGCAAACAGTTGTGCTTTGTGTGAAGAGACCTCTCAGCAAGATCAAGTTGTCTGATGGTAAAAAAATCTCAGGGATTTCCTTGTCTTGATTAGTCACGTGATCAGCAAACCAACTAAACATTAACTAGCCTATTTCATTTATGTACTTGTTTATTTTTCACAGGAAAATATGGGAGTCGGGTTTTTATTATTTAGGAACTGCTATGCAAGCTTTTCTTCAGAAGAGACCATAGTAAAAGTGTCCACCATTGTGTATCTTCTGAGTAACCATTCTTTTATGCTTTATTTATATACACTTACTGGATGCAGGCACTGGTCAGGTACACCAAACAAAAAGAGGCTAGTGTGGAGCTTATATTGGAATGCAGAAAACAAGGACACTATAAAAATTTCAAATGAGTGAAATTTAAGCAGTGTGACTTGCTTAATTTGACTTTAGTCAAAGAGGCACGGTGAGATCACCTAAACCAAACAAGTTCTCCGCAATGGTTGTTTTAAGAATTTGACAAGCATTCAGATGAAAACTTTCAGAATGAGGCAAGTCAGTCTATGAATGCTGGGATTGACATTGTAACAGGACAGATACAACAGAGAAGAAACTGTGATGGCATGAGTAACTGTTTTTTTTTGTTTTTTTTTTGTTTTTTTTTTTTTTTTTTTTTTAGAGTACTGCATGATTTGGGAATGAATTCCATCCATTTTCTATTACAGAACACCAAAGCATCCTTCTTGAATCATATCTGGGTATTACAGTCACCAGAAAAAGATCATTATGTCACCACATCTCACAATCAAATTGCAGTATTGAGAAAAGACCAGGTTGTAAAAAAAAAAAAAAAAAAAGTTTCATTTTCTCGGAGCTGCTTCACTTGCCCGGTGACAAACATGGTATGCAGAAATATGCCAAGAGAATTAACAACTGATAGGTGATTCCACCTGCTTACCAGTGGTAACCGCTTGCTACTTAAAATCTCACATTTTGGCATATAGGAAGCCTTTCCATGCACCAACTCTGCAATCATTTTACTTAAACGTGAAGACATGAATCTCTTCTGTAAGGTCCCAGCCTGGTGCTTCAGTGGCTGCCTGAAAACCACCAGTGCTTGACATAATCACATTTCTTCCTCTGTCTTTCTGCAAAGGTGGCTCTTTTTATTTTTTCTTCTCTTGTTATTTTTTATTTTATTATTGCCATTTATTACAATTCATTTTTTATCCTGGCTGTGGCCTTCTCCCTCATTTCCTTCCAATCCCTCCCTCCCTCTTCTCCCCCTATGCTCCTGCCCTAGTCACTGATAGGGAAGGTCCTCCTCCCCTTCTATCTAACCCTAGCCTATCAGGTCTCATCAGGTCTGGCTGTATTGTCTTCGTCTGTGGCAAGAGCGGCTCTTTTGATTTCCCCTTTCATTTCTGTTTTGTTTTATTCTTCGAAAGGTAAAAGAAAATTTTAATGTTAACTTCTGCAGAAAGAATCTCTGTGAAAAAGGTTTGACTTCAATAACTATTAAAAAACGGGTAGCTGAGGATGTTGCTCAGTGTTTTAGCAAGGGCTTAGCAGGTACAGGGCATTACGGAAGAAGGGAGGGAGGGAGCACATAAGGGTAGAATGAGTGAGGAACACGAAAAGGAATGTTAAGGTTTTAATATGCTTATCCAAAAATAACAACCTTGAAGTGACATGAGGTAACAACAAGTATAGGAATATGACCAAATACGTCATTTATCTCAATAAATTCTTGATTTAGAATTGGCAGTAAGTACCAATTTCATGCCACAGTGTCACACAACCAATGAACAGCAAACTTCCAAAGCGTAAAGTGAAAGTATCCACAAGTTATAACCAGGGATCGATGTCTGTCTTTATATCTAAATATAGTTGCATTCCATAGTTTAAGCAGCTTTCTTAGAGTTTGGTTATACATGTTATCTCTGATAAAGATGATCTCTGCCTTTTAAAAGAAATGTTGAGGCCACTAATGCTTAATCCATAAGTCAATCAAATTGGGTTTAAAAGCAGTATCTTTTTTACTTTTTAAATTGAGTTCTGTCTGATCTTTGACTCTTGCTTCATTTCAAAGTCTTACTCTCTAGTAGTTGAGTATAATTTATTTTACCTCTATTGTTGGATAATTATAAATAGATGTTATTAATAGAAGCTTGCTTGCACTGTGATTTCAAATACTACACCACATCATGTAGGGTGCAGAGTGGGGAAGAGTGTAAACCTGCTATTCCTCCTCCTTTTCTGTGGTGGAGTCATTCATTTTAAGGCTATGTATGTAACAGAACTATACAGTCTTTGTTTTTGCCTCATACCCACTGTTTCATACTTTCTTTTTTCCTTTTCTTAGTTACATATTTCCACATGTGTAGTGTTCCTTGTTCTGGTAAAAGTCTCTTTAATATTTATTTCAGTGTAGATTTTCTTTGGTTGATTTTATTAGCCATGTAAGTGCCAATAATTATTTAATCCATATTTTTTACTTGAAAATAGTTTCTTCTCTCATACAGTACATCCTAACCACAGTTTCCCCTCCTCCACTCCTCCCAGCTCTTTTCCACCTTCCCTCTCTCCCAGAATCCACTCCCTCCCTCTAACTTCTCCCTTCTGAAAAGAGGAGGTCTTCAAGAGAGAGCAACCAAACATCACAAAACAATATACAATAAGACAAGGCAAAAGCCCTCATACGAAGGCTAGGAGATGAAGTGTCCCAAGAGCAGACAGTGAGTCAAAGACACACCCATTCCCAGAGTTAGGAGTCGGACAAAACACCAAGCTAACAGTCACTACACGGGCGGAGAGGATCTGGACAGACCTGGTATGCCACGCTTGCTGCTTCAGACTCTGTGCTTAGTAGATACGATGGTCTGTGTTCTCCTGGGGTCCTGCATGCCCTCTGACTCCTACAATCTTTTGTCCCCTTTTGGGCAGGGTACCCTGACCTCCGAGGACCTGAATGAGACCTCCAATTTAGACTCTCTCTCTGTATAATGGCTGGATATGGATCTCTGTTTCCACTCCCACCTGCTGCCAGAGGAAGCCTCTCTGATGACAACTGAACAAGACATTCATTCCAGGTCTATGGGCTCTCCTGTCTTTGGCTACTAGCCATCCAAGCAGTGTCCGGCATGGGCTTCCTCTGTTGGAGTAGGCCTCAAGTTTAAGCAGACAATGATTGGCCACTCCCACCTTTGCCCCCGCACATCTGACAGACTGTCAGACAAAGGATTTGAGATTGCGTTCGTGACCAGGATTCTCTTTCAGTAGCCTACAGAGTACCTTCCTGCAAAGGGATTAGAACGTAGGGGTGAAGGCTCCATGCGGGCCCCAGGTTGACCTCTCCCTGCTCAGCGAGGTGTGTAGATGCTGCCCTAGGCAACGGGGGCCCACTGTTGGTTTTCAGCCCTCTGTCCTAGCATCGGTCTGGATGGGTTGGGGATCTCCACAGGAACCCTTCGGTCAACAACTCAGTTGACTATGACTCAATCCCTCCAAAGTGAGCCTTGCCTGGCTACAAAAGATTGCCAGTTCAGACTTCATGCCCTCCATTTCGAAGTGTACTCACTAGCATCTCCCTCATCTACCCCAGAAATTTTTCCCTGCATGAGGCTTCCAAACCACCCGTCCAAATATCCCCCAATTTCAGCCATCTCTCCCTGTACTCTATTCCTTCATACCATTTGCACGAACCTGACCACTGCCACCCCTTCCCCACGTTCCCTAGTCCACCCCCAAAATGTATTCTATTCCCTTTTACCAGGATGTCCACGTGTCCCCCGCTACAACCCACCTCCTTACCTAACCTCCAAGGCTACAGATTGAAGCTTGCTTAGCATTTACTTAATGGCTAATAACCATTTTTAAATGAACACATGCCATATTTGTCTTTTGGGGTCTGGGTTTTTTGTTTGTTCGTTTGTTTGTTTTGTTTTTTAGTTCTATCCGTCTGCCTGCAAATTTCATGATGTCTCTTTTTATTTTAAACACTGGATAAAGACAACATATTTTCTTTATCCATTCTTCGGTTGAGGGACATCTAGATTGTCCCCAGTTTCTGGCTATTATAAGTAAAGTTGCAATAAACATAGCTGAGCAAATGTCCTTGTGTTAGGATGGAGCATCCTTCGGGTATGTGCCCAAGAGTGGTATAGCTGGGTCTTGAGGCAGATTGATTTCCAATTTTCTAAGAAACTGCCATATTGATTTCCATAGTGGCTGTACAAGTTTGCATTCCCGCCAACACTGGAGGAAAGCTCCACTTGCTCTACTTTCTCACCAGCATGGGTGTTTGCTTGTGTTATTGATCTTAGCCATTCTGAGGGGTTTTGATATATAGTTTCTTGAGTTTTATATATTTTGGATATTAGTTTCTATTGGATGTATGGTTGGTAAAAGTAATTTACCATTCTGCAGGCTATCACTTTGCCTGAATGATGGTATCCTTTGCCTTACAGAAGATTTTCAGTATCTTGAGGTCCCATTGACAAATTGTTGATCTCAGTGCCTATGCTGTTAGTATTCTGTTCAGGAAGTCATCTCCTGTGCCAGACATCCAAAGCCACTTCCCACTTTCTCTTCCACCAGGATCAGTGTATCTGGTTTTATGTTGAGGTCTTTGAGGTACTTGAACAGTTTTGTGAAGGGAAATATATATGAATCTATGGGCATTCTTCTACATTCATATAACCAGTTTGACCAGCTTCATTTGTTGAAGATACTGTCTTTTATATCCAGTATGAATTACTAGTTTCTTAATCAAAAATCCAGTTCTATAGGTTTGAAGTTTTGTGGCTGGGTCTTCAATGTGATTCCATTGGTCAAAGTATCTGGTTGTTTTTTGTTTGTTTGTTTTGTTTTTTGTTTTTGTTTTTAAGACAATGCTATGCAGTTTTTATTACTAAAGCTCTGGAGCACAGCTTGAAATCAGGATGGTGATACCTCCAGCTGTTCTTTTATTGTTCAGGATTGTTTTAGCTATCCTGTTTTTTTTGTTTTGCTTTGTTCTGTCTTTTTACAGTTGGGAATTGTCCTCTCAAAGTCTGTAAATGTTGGAATTTTGATGGGGATTGCATTGAATCTGTAGATTGTTTTTGGTAGGATGACCACTTTTACTATGTTAATCCCACCTGTCTATTCATTAGCATTAGCATAGGAGGTCTTTAGATCTTTCCATTTCATTGTATCTTCTTCAAGTTCTTTCTTTAAAGACTTGAAGTTCTTATCAGACAGGACTTTCACTTGTTTGGTTAGAGTTACTTAAGATATTGTATATTATTTGAGGCTATTATGAAAGATTTTGTTTCCCTGATTTTTTTCTCAGTCCTTCTTTCATTTGTATATAGGAGGGCTAATAGTTATTTTATTTTATTATATTTTATTTTATTTTATTTATTTTCAGTTATTCTTATATCCAGCCACTCCACTGAGAGTTTATCAACCTTAGGAGTTCCTTGGTAAAATTTTTAGGGTCATTTAAGTATACTCTCATATTTGCATACAATGATACTTTGACTTTTTTCTTTTCAATTTGTATCCCCTTGATTTCTTTTAGTTGTATTATTTCTCTAGATAAAACTTCAAGTAGTATATTGAAAAGGTGTATATAGAGAGAAGACAATCTTGTTTGATTTCTGATTTCAGTGGAAGTGCTTTGAGTTTCTTTACCATTTAATTTGATGCTGGATATAGGCTTCCTGTAAATTGCCTTTATTGTTTAGATATGTCCTGTATCCCTGATCTCTGTAGGACTTTTATCATGAAGGGATGTTGTGTTTTTTTTCTTTTTCTTTTTCTTTTTTTTGTCAAAGGCATGTTTTTTCTTTTTCTTTTTCTTTTTTTTGTCAAAGGCATGTTTTTTTCATCTAATAAATAATAATGTGGCATTTTCTTTCAGTTTGTTTATATGGAGGATTATATTTTATGATTTTTTAAAAATATTGAACCATTTCTGCGTCTCTGGGATGAAGCCTATTTGATCACGGTGGATGGTGTACTTGAAGTGTTCTTGGATTTGGTTTGCAAGTATTTTATTAAGTATTTTTTAACATCTATGTTCATGAGGGAAATCAGTCTGTAGTTTTTCTTTCTTTGTTGAATCTTTGTATGGGTTGGGTATCATCCTGACTATGGCCTCATAAATATATCTGGTAATGTTTCCTCTGTTTCTAATTTCTGGAATAGTTTGAGGAGTACTGGTGTTAACTCTTCTTTGAATGTTTGGTAGAATTCTGCACTAAAACTGTCCCTGCCTTAGGCTATTGGGGGGGGTTATAATGAGTGCTCCTATTTCAATAGGGGTTATATATAAATTTAAATTGTGTATCTGGTCTTGATTTAACTTTGATAAGGGGTACCTACTGAAAAAACTGTCAAGTTCTTTTAGATTTGTCATTTTGGTGGACTACATGTTTTTAAAATACGTCCTTATGATTTTCTGTATCCCTTTTTGTTTCCGATTTTGTTAATTTGGATATTCTCTTGTGCTTCAGCTATGCTGAAATAGTCAGTGTCTGCTATGGTGGGTGGCGCGGCTCTCGTGGAGACATGTTGTCCTGGTTATTATTGATGGTGTTTTTATGCTGGCATTGAGGCGTCTTGGTTTGGGCTGGGTATAAATGTAGATTCTGATTTCTGGGAGGTCAGGAGAGGATGGTCTGTGAGATCCACACAGGCATGGACAGGAGAAGGGAGGCTACAGCTGGTGCTCTGCTGTGCCCGAGGGAGCCCGGGGGAGCCTGAGGGATTGTGACTACTGGGGAAACAGAGGGCTCATCCATATTTTTTAAAGATTTACCTGTGTTTATGGATGTATGGACTTCTGCACTCCCAGTTGTTTTGTATTTTGGAATTTTTTTTTTTTTTTTTTTTTACCATGAGTATTTTATATGTGTCACATTTTTGTTTTAGTTCATTACTTCCATGGCATCTGATGAGAAGTCTGTTATTTCAGTCACTGTTTCTCTGTTCTAATGGTTATATTTTTCTTTATTATTGTGTTATTTATAAATTGGTCATGATGTCTCTTGGCGAGTTTTAAGTTCTTTGTGGAGCTGTTTCAATATCTCTGGAATATCAATGTATAGATTTCATGTCATGTTTCATTGCGGTTTTGAAAAACAATTTTAGAAACGTAGTAAAGAGATTGCTTTTGTTCCGATTTGGCTCACAAGTTGAGATTTCTATTTTTAAGGTGTACGTCTCTCTTACAAAATTCAATTCTTTTCCTTGTCCATATCTTCTGCCTAAAATTCCTCTGCTCTCTAACGTTCATTGTAAAGAACCATTTCCCAGCCTTTCCAAATTTCCTCAGCGCTGTGATTATGAGCAACACGCGTGACGCCACAGCTGGCTTTCATGTGGATGTAGGGAATCAAACTGGAGTGCTCATGTTCACACAACAAGCCTCTTACTGACTGAGACACCACTACGTTTTTCAGGGTGTCACTAAAATGGTCTCTGAAACACAGGGGAAATTCTGCTTCACATTTGTGTTTGTGATTTTGCCCATCTTCGACAACCTTCCTACTCTTCTGTGAACTGACTAGACAAACAAACACAAACAAAACAAACACACCACAAACAAAAATGCTAGAACCCAGTTCTTATCTCTCCTAGACTGAAAGATTGTTTTTTTTTTTTGTTTGTTTGTTTGTTTTTGTTTTTTCCTTCTGAGCCAAATGTGAGTGAGTGATTGTCGCAGAAGCACGGATTCAGGTTGCTCAAGCTGACACATTCCAACCCGGAAGTGGCTACACAAGCTTTCCATAATCCCAGAAGAGAATATAGTCAGAAAGTCAAGCATTTTCCAAACCCCACATCAGGCAGATATGCTGGCCAACAGGAAAGTCTATGGCCTCCCTTTAAAGGTCACCGGCTTTAACTTTGGTGGAAAATGATGGTTTGTTAATATCTTTGCAAACATTTTAAAGCTGAGAGTTTCAACTGATATTCAAAAGGATGTTAGATCAGGCACAAAGGTGGGCCATGGAGCACGAAAGGTAGCTCAGGACAATTTGGTTCTGTATCTGCAACACTCCAACTTTTTACATAGAGGAAATTCCAATCAATAAGCTCCGTGGACTCATTAGCACAGGTGTGCCAGGTCACAAATGTCACAGAAGCTCTTCAGCCACTTGAGCAACCCGCAGCAAATCCCTTGAAGTTTTCCTCCAGGTCCTTCTTTCTTCCTTCTGTGCATCCCTTTGATCTCATCAAAACTACTTCATGGGTACAGTGTGTTCTAAGAAGCGTTTCTATGTGAGGCAGAGAAGGTATTCATGGCTTGAACTTTCTTACAGTCTGAAGGCTTATGCTCAGGCTTCGGGAAATTTGGGTAAATTTCCTTTCACTGTTGCGTATACTACTTTAGGAATCAACTTGCATTCAGGGCAAAAATTGACAAAGGGGTTTTGTCCATGCAGTTTGTTTAATGGAGATTGAAGCTGCATCATATGAAATTTTGAAATATCTCAGAAGACTCTTAGCAATTGATTAGTTCCACTAATAAAAGTCCATTTAATTGCTCTTCTGTGTGCTTCCCAGTGAGATCATGACAGCTGTTGCTTTACTTCTAGATTTCCATATTTTTAAAGGAGTTCCCCGAGGAACGCCCCACTCTTCTTTTCCTTGGCAAACAGCTCTGACATACAGAGAACAAAGAGTTGGGTAACTCCACTGTGTGTCCCCCGCATGCACACACACGCCAAATCTCAGCTTGCAGGGCATCTATACTCTTTTATGAACACGGTGAGTCATCATGTCTGCAACTGTCACTTTTAAGTTATGTCCCAGCCGTGTTCTCGCCCCCACCTGGCTCGCTCTGTGATGGAACCCAGGCTTTCGGCGGCTCAGCTGGGAGCGTCATCTGTTCTTTTCCTCAGGCGTAGCACCTAGTGCTGGGTTGTTATTGTTTACATTGCCTGGGATTTGGTCAGACGATAAGTCAGAAACTCATGTGGGACAGGGCGTTTGTAGGCCTTAGATGTTAAACTGATACACATTGGTACTACAGGCAGATGTAGCAATCAGCAAAGGCCCCTACGCAAGGAAATAGTATGGGTTTACAGATTCACGACGAATGGGAGTTTACTAAAGGGTTGAGCAGGTGGTGATCGCCTAAAAGTAGACTCAAGAAAAATGTTTTAATGGAATACCTGACAAAGTCAACCCAAAGAGTAAACCTACTGCTGATAGCTCTCCGCTCCCCCCAAAATAGCCTTTATTGAGAATTTTTGCTTGTGTTTCAACTCTGCAGATTCTATTCACAAAGCTGTCTTTGAATTTAAATGGTTGTAAAGAGAAAAGGGAGTTTGGTTTAGTAGCTTTGGTTGGGGCTCTGTGGAGTATTGTCAACCTGATTTCAGAGGGATCCAAAGCCGAGCTGGGATGTAGATACACCCAGCCAGCCAGTTCCCTAGAGGGAGAGGCTGTTTTTGGAGCACGCTGAACCTCTGCTGGCTCTCTGTGTGAGGGTCTTGCCCTCAAACTGTCCACAGACTAAAGATGTTTCAGCCCCTTCTTACTAGACAGAAGAACTGTTTCTAGCACCAATCACCATTCCTGATGAAGCAGTGAGGTCATCCAAAAGGAACTGTCATTTTGTAAACTCATCAACAGTTTTTTTTTTTTTTTTCTTTTTCTTAATAGTCTCATGCAGCATAGGCTGCTCTTGACCTCCCTCTGGAGTTGAAGTAGAGAAGGATTTGAATTCTTGACCCTCCTGCCCCCACCTCCTAAAAACCGACATTACACACCTCCATTTCCATGCTCAGTTTTGGAGCAAATTTCTTTTGTTTTAATATATGTCTTCTCTCTCCCTCTCTCCCTCTCTCTCTCTCTCTCTCTCTCTTCCTCTCTCTCTCTGTGTTTGTGTGTACATGTTAGGTCAGAGGTCAACCTACAAGTGGGTCTGGGATGAACATAGGTTGTCAAGTGTGACAGAAATTACCTTAACCTTCTAGGCCATCTTGCCATCCCACATTTGATTGTTTTGTATACTGTGTGTGTGTGCGCATGCGTGCTCACGCGTGTGCACACGTGCAAAGGCGCACATGTGTGCATCTTCATGTGTCCTGTGTATATGTTTATGTATGTGTTTATGTCTGTGAATACAGTGAATATGGGCCACACACGTGCCACAGCACATATGTTTGTATGAGATAAAAACCTTGAGTCTTAGTCCTCATCTCCTGTTGTACGTATAATAGACTAGCTAACCTATAAGCTTCCAGGGCTCCTCCAGTCTTCCCCTCCCAGGCCTCCATTTGCTACTGTAATGTTGGCATTACAAATGGCGCTACCTTGTTTGGCCTTCCTTGGAGTCTGGAGATCTGAACCTAGGTACTCACACATGCGTGGCAAATACTGTGACCTCTGAGCTGTCTCCTTGCCATGGAACTGACTTTAAAGTTGCTTGATTCTTTTTTTTTTCCAGGTTGCCATACTAATTCATTCTTAATCAATTTAAGTTTCTTGTTTTCAACTGGTTTGACTTTGTTCTGGGTCAATCTGATGCAGAATAGAATTGTTTGATGTTGTTCTGCTAGACTTGGTATTCATTTTGATAATGCTATGGAATTGGACAGAGGGTGAAGATGAAATTAATTTTAACCTAGAAAAAAAAAAAACTAGTGCATGAATACATTAGTAGGTAGTATTGGTAAATAATACACAAATACAAGAAAATAAACAGAAAAAACAAAAATTAACAGATTCATACATTAAAAACTTGCTATTTAATATATATATATATATATATATATATATATATATAT
>NW_026596162.1:5233799-5310111 GCF_907164565.1 Psammomys obesus
TATATATATATATATATATATATATATATATATATATATATATATGACATTTCCACCATTACAAATTAGTGTTCTAGTGGAGAGAGTGAAACACTAAAGAAAGCCTTTTGCAGACACACATACATATGTGTATACATGTCTGCATGTGTATATACAAATATAACACATCCATGGTGACAGATAATAAAACATAATAAAAATACATACGATAGCGCACAGGGTATGGGAGGTACGAAGAAGAGGGAACACAAATCTTTCTGGGAGATCAAAGGAAGTGTGTGTCAATGGAGTGATAATCAAACTATGTGAGAATCGTCAAGACAGACTCCCCGTGCAAAGTCACCAAGTGAGCGCAGTGCTGGAGATCTCTGTGGTCCCCTGAAGGCTGTAATAGATGGAGGAGAGGCAACCAAGAGTCTTCATTCATTTTCCATTGCTGCAACTGAGCCGCACAGTTGAGAAACTTGTAAACAATAGGTTTTTGTCTCATTGTTCTGGAGGTTGACAAGTGTAGGAGCATGGCGCTGGAATCCGGTGTGGGACTTATGCTAGATTATGACACTGTTTAAGAGCAGGCAAAGGGGAGCATGCAAAGGATCACTCTGTGAAAGCAGAATTAATCTGTTCAACTAAGCGTCCAACGTATGAGTGCTTTATAGTGACAATTAATTTTCATCATGAGTTCTTTCTTTGCATGTGGGAGTGGGGGTGGGTTATTCCAAACACAGAAGCACAGAGTTTATGGAGGGCCGAGCAGTTCCCAGTCACAGGGACTGTAGTTTGACTGATGGTAGAATTCCAGGACAGGAGACTAAGGAATTCGTTATCCTTAAAAGAATTCGTGTGAGTTGGTGAAAAACATCCACACAGGAGGAGGTGCAAGCAAGAAGCTGGTCTATGGTATGGTTGCTCTTACAGACTATATGTGGAAGAGTCTAGGGGCATTTGATGAATTAAGTTAAAATTACCACAGTGCGTAATTCTTAAGAGTCTAATGTAACAAGTGAAAATCTGCTAACATTTCTGTAGTACAGATTAAGGGGCATAAATGGGGCTTTGTGAATGGAGATTGTTTTCTCACCAAATGAGTGATAGTGAGAGCTGCTAAGATTGGTGAGAGGAATTTATCCCCAGAAGGGTTCCAGGTCCTTATGCCTAGAATGAGGAACTGGACAGACACTTGTATAGCAGCAAGTAAAGTACGGATTTACTAAGAAAGGATGCACTTCCAAAGGAGGAAGCAGGGCACAGTGAGAAAAGACCTTCTGCTGCTCCAAGGCAGCCCTGCTCAAAGAGTTGGGTTTTTACGCTACCTTAGAGCAAGGTCTCTGGGTTATCTGCATTGTGTGGGTTTCCTGTAGTTCCGTTAGTGTCCTGCACACTTCATGAGTCGCGTATCTCATTCACACTTTTAATCTTCCATGCAAGTTATACATGATACTGAGCCACAGGTCACAGACTCTAGCGTGCCTCTGTTCCTGTACCAGGGGAGTGGCTGGGCTTCTTCAGCCTCCTTCTGCCTACTTGTTTTTTGAAAGCGCTGATCTTGTAAGGCTTTGAATTAGGCCTTCCAGACCCCAGGCTCAGTCCTCTGATCCAATCTCAGTAATGCAATAGCACCTTGACATTTCTAGTTTGGACTACTGGTAGACCGAATTACTATAAACCTGGATAATAATTATTACCTCTTTGTGTACAGAGTCCCTGTAAAAACTGTCCATGAGTCAGTGACTCTACAGTGTATTTCTCACTGGAAAGGATTATCTGAATACACATTCCAAGTGACCAAAAAAGATGAAGCAAGGATTTAAAATAAATGACTCTCTAGCAACAGTCTTACAGGCCCTGTCTTAGCCAGACAGAGCCAGAATTTAAAAATTTAGTTAACTTATTTATTTGCACTATGATCTGAAACCTAGGTATGGCATCTGGCTTGTCTAGGCTTTCTTTTCTTATCTCTCCTCTTCTCAGTATTGGGAATTAGGGTTCATAGGCCATACTTTCCTCCCTGCACCCCCCCACCCAGTCAAGGTACTTTGCTCTGATTATTAAGCCATGAAGAACATAAAAATCTTATGAAAGCTATAAGCTTTAATCAGCATGGAAAGGAGATTCCACAGTACAAGTCTCCTCTAGACCTTTCTGCTGCACACTTCCTAAGTTTGTCTTTTATAGAACAATCAGCCCACTTCTGGAAGGTGTGTCCTGCTGGAAGCACCTGGCAGGAAGTCAGATAGTCCAATCCCCACCTCTGCTTCTACAGCTCTAAGAGGCTGAACAAACCCCCGAGGCCAAGAAGCCAAATAAACTCCTACTGTTTACGGACTGTCTCTCCATTCATCCTCAAAACAAGCTAGTCAGAGTTGCCTGGATGTCGGGGGTTGATGGCAAAGGGAATAGAGGAGTGTTCTGTTTGTACAAAATGTAAACCATTACAGAACAACCAACCAAATAAAACCTTGATTTGAACATAGAAATTACAAAATGCAATTTTGTTCTGATATTTTTTTAAACTGTCGTTCAGCCATGTCACAAATCTGCAAATAGAACCAGCTTAGAGTTTTTAAAATCTTTTTCTAGGATTTCATCCAGTGACACCCCGGATGGAAATCAATTTGAGAGTGCACACTGGGCACAGAAAACCTTCAGAAGCTGTGCACCTGACAGGATCTTTGGTGGCCTCGGGGGGTGGGGGGCACTGAGTATCTGATGATCCAGCTCCCTCTAGTAAGCCAAGAGAGGCTCCATTGCTCTCGTCAGATCAGAGACCTGCACCAGTCCTATACTGGCCATGTTGGATTCGGCCAGCTTTCGGTGCTCTTGAGACACGGTTCCTGTTGTCCTCCATCTCTACAATTACATTAGCCTCTGGCTACCAAGAAGCCTGCCTGTTTTCATTTTCTCAGTGACCAAGTAATCCACCTTCTGCTTCTGTGTGTATGTAGTATGATATAGATGTGAGAAACAGTTTTTTGTCAAGACAATTATCATCTATTCTCCTCCAGTTCCTTACTGCACCCTTTTCCTCTGGTTTGTGTACACAGAAACTGTGTAGGGATATTATCTTTTTCAGACTCATATTAAACAGCATATGGATTACAGAATTGGAAAATCAAGTTATCTCTGAAGGAACATAGTGCAATGTTCAGTATTCTATAGAAAAGGATGATAGGATTTCGATAGGATTATGAAATTCTTGGCATCTTATTTCACATGGGAAAAAAAAAAAGCAAAGGATGGAGAAAAATGATGCAAGAAGGAAACTGTCATTCAGGTTATACTGCTACATTCCCCTTCTCAGATCATGGTGAGGAAATATTATTTACAGTAGTTACTTCATATTTATTCAAAGACTTCCTGTAACCCCAACCCCTTCTTTGGATGAATAGGAATGTTTAGTAGAGAAGAAGGTTGATCGGCAGGATGTATCCACCATACTTCCCTGGGAAATTAGTTTTCTGTAGACAATGCTGACTTTTTAGGTTTCACTCTGCTTGAGAAATGATGATGTCACGGAAATTAGGATCCCTTCTCAGGGTTCTTAGCCTCATTAATGAAAGAATTCAAGAACAGACCCAAACAGAAGTTCAGGGGCAATTTTATTAGCATAAAAACAAAACCTTCCCAGACAATCAAGTTGTAAGCTTCAAGAGCTGCCCAGAGGAGGAGAATGGAAGAGAAATTAGACTTTTTTGAGTAGTTTGGAAAGGGGAGTATATTTAGAAAGCTTCAAGGATATGTCCCAGTAAGATACTACACTAGGAGTGGCATTTGGGTCAATGAAAGTGCACTATCTCAGTATAGGACCAATTAATTATTTCACCTCTCTCTTTAACATGGCCAAAAGACACCCCCCTTCCTAGGGGTGATCTCTTGGTCAAGTGAATGACCCACCCAACTGGAATGTTAGGTTTTCATTTAGGCCAGAGATTCTATTCTCTTGGTTAGGGAAGTTTCTCTACTCTGTCAGTGAACTTTTCACAAGTACAGTACTTGAATGGCTTAAACACTTGTCTGTTTCACAATAGAATTAAAAAACATACATCCTCATCTGTTATCTACCAAAAATAATACCCATAACATGCATTACAAACACAGTTGCTGATATTAAGGATGGTTTTCCATCTGCTACAATTACTGGTTATATTTTATTCTTAAGCAACCAAGAGTCAGGGCGGCATAAATAACAAAAGCGTTATTTCTATCCATTTGTATAAGTTAAAAGATCAACAGAAAAGCTAGCTCTTGTCTGTCTAGAAGCCCCTTCCTGGTTTGCACATGGTGTCTTCTGTCTGGATAAATCAAGGTTTTAATCTTACCTTCTAATAAAGACTCTAACAATAAGTTTAGCTTAAGTCTGACCACAATGACCTTATTTTATCTCAGTTACCTCAATAAAGACCCAGTCATCTTCAAATAAGGTTATATTATGAAGTCCTAGGGGTTGAACATGTGGATTTTGGCCACACCCAACTCAGCCATTAACACTAGCTGAAATAAATTGTGCTTCAAGGTTAAGGAATTATTCAGTCTCTGTCACCTAAGGCCTTTAAACGAACTGCTATGAATTTTTATGAGGATGAAGATGGGACACTGGTTACAACAGCATTTTATGGGTTCTTTTGATACTGGAGGTGTAAGCGGAAACAAGCTTACAAGTTGCCTTTGGTCATGGTGTTATCACAACCATAGAAACCCTAACCAAGACATAGGACAGTTTTCCCCATCCCGTGTAACAGCAGAATCAAAACCAGAATAGAAGTTTCAAGACACCTGACAAATAAGGCAGGTTTTCCCATCCTGTGTAACAGCAGAATCATAGCCAGAATAAAAGTTTCAAGACACCTGTTTATTCTTCGCCTGTATAGATTTTCTGTACTTTATGGCTGCCAACTGAAACACAATTTTCACAAAAGTATATACTTTACAGCTTTTTAAATCCTTGAGTTTTGTTTTGATTTTTAAATTAAATTTTTACATTTATTTTTAGGTGTCATATATGTGAAACATATTTACATCATTTCCTCCTCCTCCCTCCATCCTGTTACCGCAAAATTATGGTCCGTTTTCTTTAATTATTGTTATCACACCCAGAGGTGGAGAGGAGGAGGAGAGAGAGGAAGAGGAAGAGAAATATATTAAAACAACCTGCTGAGTCCACTTAATGTTATTTGCATGTATTTATGTTTTGAGAGCTGGACACTTGGCATTGGGTAACCAATTAGGGGCTCATTCCTAGGGAAGACTAATTTCTCCTAGCTCAGCAATTATTAATTGCCAGTAGTGTTTGATCTAGGGATAGGGCTTTGTCACATTTCTACTAGGCACATTTGGCATGATAACTGGTATTGTCATTGTTTTGGTCTTGTTTTGGACAGCCACACTGTTACTATTTCATGGGTATAGCTTTGACTTCATTGACACAAGGCTCAACCTTGCAGCAGAATTCCAGGCTCTTATAACCTTCCCCCTTTCCTGTGATGTTCCTTTGGACTCTGATCTAGGGATGCTGTTGTTGATGTTTTGTTTTGAGACAATGTCTCCCTATGTAGGTCCTGGTTGGCCTACAACTCCCTATGGAGACAAGGCTGGCCTCAAACTCTCAGAGATTCACTTGCTACTGTGCCTGCTGAGTGCTGAGATTAAAGCTTGAGGCACCACAAGCAGCTATGAAGAGACTTACACAAAGTGCAAACCTGACTGTAATTGTAAAGTCACTTATATTAAAATGTTCTTTTCTTTTGGTTGTGATAAATACTTTCAATGTTATTTAAAAAGTAGTTCCAGAAGGCTGGCATGGGGGGCATAGGTGTAGTCCCCCACTTAGGGAGCAGAGGTAGGAGGACTATGCAAGTTTGAGGGCAGCCTAACCTTCATAGTAAACAGATAAACAAACAAATAAAAAAAACACAACAGGGGGCTGGGAGGTGGCTTAATGGTTAAAAATGCATATTGCACTTGCAGAGGACTTAAGTTCATTTCCCAGCAGCAGCTGGAACAGTTCATAATCACCTGTAACCCCAGCTTTAGGGACCCATTGCCCTCTTTTGACCTAGCTGGGCACCTGCACTTTTTATCTCTCCCCGACATACATAACCCACATAAGTAAAACATAAACATGAAGCCAACAATCACGAATGTCACTCAAGTAAAGCTTCATACTAAACAAAACAAAATGTAAATATTCTTTATCACATAAAGTATGCTAGTGATGGGGCTTAAAGCAGAAAATTGTGTGTGTGTGTGTGTGTGTGTGTGTGTGTGTGCATAGTTTAGAGCAGTTCCGTTTCTATGCAACTCTGCCAATCCTAAATCTAATGAGTACCTACAGCCACAGACACTATCAAACAACTGAGGTGAAATTACCTGTGTGAAAGGATGGAACTGCCTACACAAGCCACTATCAGAAGGAAAAAACAAATTACAAAATGACAGGGACAATTTTTCCCTTTTCCCATTTTGAACAGACACTTAAGACCAAGTGTCCACTGTCTACTTGACTGATACCTCATAGGCTTTGTGAAACATTTTCAAAGAAAAAAAAATCTCAATTCAGGAAAAAAAATTGTAAGGAAATAAGAACGCTTACCGTGTCAAAATGGTGCATTAGACAGAGGGAGAAGTGGTCACCGCCTGAACAAAGGATATTTAAAGGTTAAAGCAATTAAAAGTTGTCTAGAGTTGAAACTGAGGGTGGAAAGAAGTTGTTTATTGTCTCTCTTTAGGCACAGTAATAACCTTCTCTTACGTAGGATACATTTTTATCTTTATATGATCTGGAAAATGATGTGTATCGGGAGTGCTTTGCTCATTTTATAAATTGTCTTCTGACTATTAAAAACCTATGAGATGCTAGCCTTTTCCCCTGTTGTTTTTCATGGAAAAGATCAGCTGAATCTGAGCACATTTGCTGAATAAAACATCATACAATCAACAGGATGATTTTTATTCCTGAACATTTCTCCCTGGGGAAGGCACTTACCCTAAGAACTATTTTGCCTGATGACAAGTAGGCCTCTTCCTGACTTTGATAGCGTCCAATGCACTGACTCGCCTAATTTGCATCTCTCTACTAAATGGTTTTAATTAATTTTGCATTGTGCTTACTGACTAGTTTTAATTAGCAGTTAAATCAGCTCAGTTAACGAAAAAAATGAAGGTGTTTATATGAATGCAAATCATACTGAGTTCTCAGGGCATGAGTTGCAAACTTGCTCCAAATCACTGAGGTTAGATTTCTTTAGGCATATTTAATATAAGATGATATAAAAGTATCTTACATGTATTTTCCCATTTCTAAACTATGGACAGTTCTGATTCATATACTGACCTTCCCTTCCAAACCTATGTTTTAGTTTGTACTGAGGTAAGTTTTGGGACGAGGTCCAAAACAAATGACACACATGAGTTTTAGAAATGACTTGGACACTTTGGGAACCTGTTGGGGTTTCCTTAGTGAGTCAATCTGGGGCAGACTGGACACAGAAGTGTCATGAGCTTCTCCACAAATACAAGACACAACTCTTGTGTGGCTCTCTGGTGATTTTCATGTTCAAGGAACAATGAAATCAGGAATAGGGTGTTAGGAACAAAGATGGAGGTGGAGAGAGGAGGAGGTTTTGGAAGAAGGGAATGAAATGATGTAAATACAATACTCATGTATAAAATTCTCAAAAAATTAGGAAATTAAAAACAAAACTAAACAATTACTGATATTGATATTGATGATATTGTGGCAGACAAATTCCCCCTGTTAATATGGCTGCTCCTGTGTGTATGACCCTGATGGGTGCCTTTCTATATACATAGGTAAATGTTAAAACTTACTACAATTATGCATATTGCAGTTTATGTCATATGTTTTTATGTATTTACATTCGGCTTTCTTTTTTGCTCAACATTATATTTGAGAATTTGTATCCCAATCTGAAAATTCGAAATGACAATATTTTTAAGTGATCAGATAAAAATACATTTAAATAGAAGAATCTAAACACATTTCTCTGGTTTTGATTTTGCACATAGATGTGCTCAATTCCTACTAAAAAAAAATCACAATCACATTAAAGTAAGCATTTGCAGGAATATGTGTTAATGTCTTATTTTTTTTCCTTGAGTTTCATAAAATGAAATTTAAAAGTGAGAGATAAAGCTGTTTCTGGCTAAATTCTGTTTACCAAAGAGTTTCTGAGGAACGGTCCAGTCTTTCCAGTGAAGTGTTCTAGGTCTTCATTGAATATGTATATATTTAGTTTTTTCAGTCTTCATACTTGCTTCTTAAGACATTTTGTGGTGGCAAAGTACAACATGCATGGCACTATCTTGGTATTAGTATTTATTCATTATTATTTGTGTTCTTTTTATTCAATTTCAGACCATTCTGCCACTTGAAAGTGATGAGTTTGATGAGTTTAAATTGGGACCTTTACAACATTTCCTCCTCCTTTTCCTCCCTCCAAACCTTCCCATATGTCCCTTCTTACTGTTTTCAAGTTCCTAGCTTCTTATTTCATTAACTGTTACTAGTGCACATTTGTATGTATTTGGAATACATACATGATTGAGAGTACAACCTGCTCTCTCAGCCTAATGCTATTTTTTTTGTATGTTTGCAGGGATGACCATTTGGAACTGAATAACCAATTGGTGTGCTCTTCCCTGCTCTCAGCATTCCTTAGTGGCCTGTAGATTTTGTGTAGGGTTGAAGCTTTGTGGGCTTTTTTCCATCCATGTTGGTATGTCTGTTGGTGTCTTCCTTGTTCAGCTCCTGTTAAAGGTGAGGTGTGACCTGTATGAGCCAAAGTCAAAAGGAAAAATAAATTGCCTCTGTTCCATCTTTGCAGATATGGAATTGCTTCATTATTCTGTAGTGTCTGCACAGTTGACATTACTGTGTCTTCTTGACATCAGGCAATTTTGTTACTTTGCCATGTCTCCCGTTATCTGTAAGGTCAGCTCTTAGAAGCAGCCAATAGAGCAACCATGACTTTCTTATCCTCAGTCTACAAGTGATACAGCCCGTTCTCCTTGTCTTCTCTCTCTCTTTTAAATAGTATGTGTATTTAAATTTATCACCAACATTGATAGCAGTGTACAGCATTATCTTGCTCTTTTCTCCTTCTACCTAACACGTTCTGCTTTCTGACTGGAATGTTTCCATCCTGGCATTTGTAGCCAGGCACAATTGGATTTAAAATCATCATGTTGCTATTCTATCTCACACAAACACATCAGTTATTTCTTGAATTGTGTTCTTAATCAAGTGATTTTAATATTCCTTTTAACTCTCCTATGAGATGTTGTTTGTTGTATATTTTAGAACATATCATTGCTCAAGTTGCCTGGGATTCACTCTTCCCACAGTCCCTGCAGTTTCTGTGGGTTTTACATATTTGCATTGTTTTAATGGCACATTTCTCAGAATGTGTCCCTATCATTAAATGGCACATGGCTGCATTGAAAATGTAAAGATAAAGGAACAGAGGAAGAACACAGGGTGCTTCCCAAAGAGATGGCTCAGCAGAATTCTCTTGGAGGTCAGGAAGATAAAAGAGTAAACATGCTATTCCTCAGTTGTCTATACTTCCTTTCCTTGCTCATGTTTTTAATAGAAAAATGTTTTCACTCTTCCATGATGTGCAGACTTATCCAAAGGATGTAATGGTGTCACCCACAACTGGGATTATGTACATATAAAATATTTGCCCTCATCCTATGCATCCCAATGAATGCCACTGGAACTGAGATGTGCTGAACCAATTTGCCAGATGACCACAGATAATGACAGACACACAGATGAGCAAGAATTTGCATTGATACCGGCGAGCCTGGAGAAGAATTCTATCTTTAGTAACTAAGAAGATGAATGGGGAAAAGTATGATAGATACAAATAGCAGGGTTCATTACACAATAAGAGGGTATTATCAGACACACAATGAAGATAAATTCCACTGATGTCAGGGGCATCATATTATTATATCTAATCTATCATCTTGTTAATGCTATTTCTATGGAAACATTAAAAGAAATTAAAGTACTAAAACCTGAAAACCCGATCTGACAGCTGTATGGGAGAAAAGAAAAATACCATGATTTTGCTGAAGTATCTGATATATTTTCCCAAAGTCATGTTAATGACCTTTAACATTATAGCTTAATAACCTTTAGCTCATGTATAAATAATTAAACAGAACATATGTGTAAAAAATCCCTGTATGTACTATATTATTTTTCATTTTTAGGAACTAATGCTAAAATATCTAAATTGATATATGAAAAAATAATAATTTGTTGTTCTTTTATAATAAGCACAAATCAACTCAGTGTAATGAGACCTTATAGATTTTTATGGATTTTTAAAAGAATGTCAGACTCAGTTGCTCATATTGCTGCCATGAGTTGTTGTAAGTTGGATGGATATTTTACACTCCCCCACATAGGTGGAGAGTGACTTTATCAGTTATGATTTATTTATTTTATCATTTCTACTCCTCTGTCATAATTTTCAGGGATACTGTGATACTTTTATCTATGTAGAGATTGTGTGTGTGTGTGTGCAGATGTGTATGCGTGTATTAGAGAAAGATGAAGGCTGATGGAGAAAGGCATTAAAGAAACCAAACATTCTCGATCTTAATAGGCAAATACAAATTCTGCTCTCAGAACGCTTACCTTTCTAGAGAGAAGAACAAGGGGAGAAATATTTGCAGGCTTCAGCCATCTCCATCTGTCTTTTCATTCTTTCATACATTCTGGGTAAAATCAAACTGATTACCTGTGATTACTTGTGATGAAAAGAAACAGAAAATAAGAATAAACACTTGGGTTCAGGTCTGTTGTAACTTGACGGTGGGCTTCTCTGCTGGCCTATCATGTAGCATAGTGAGGTTCAAGGTCTCCTCAGATAGATCTGCAACAAGTTTGTTCTTTTGACATTGGTAACAGATTTTTTGATGGTCGAGTGACAGATGGGAGAACCATCAGTGACAGGAATTGATAATATTCTCATGTCCGCAAAGGTGAGGTGATTTTGGGTTTTCTAATCTAAAGAAGTCTAGACAGCCACTTCACACAAAGGTTACCTTTCCTAATGTAAAATCAATTTCAGATTGTATACAGTGAGCTGACCATTGGTCATCTCAGCTGCTAGGACCCATCATTCTATGAGAGCAAATGGCTTTTCCAGAAAAATATCTGATGTAGTTTTTAATTTGAGTTGTATTATTTCCAGAAACTTCTGCTGTGAATACCTTTGAGCAGAAATTCCTCAGCAGACTTTCCCAAAAGAGGAGAAAGGACATTGTTGGGTTGTGATATTCATTCAGGCGGCACTCTGAACCTATAAGCTGCTTTTAGCTGGGGAGGTTGGCAGTCCAGAGTGGTTAAGTAATGTTTGAAAGCCTGAACGGAAGCTTTATGTTTTGAAAGTTAAATCGATCAACAGAAATCATTTGCTCTTCCTCCTGCAATGGACGATCTTTCTGTGTGAAATCTGAACTAGTCAACAATGTTCTAAACATCAGCTTCTTGCTGTGTAGAGGGATGTTTTTATATCTCTGACTAAAGTCTCAGGTATAACTGGAGGTACCTTTATAGTTCTGTTCAATCCACGCTGTAAGCACAAAGCTGGGTCCTGTTATCAGGGAAGGGTGCAGAAGTAGCTGCAGCACCAGAATAAAGAAACTTGCCAGCAAGAGCTAAGGCAAGCAGGCAAAAGCAGAACTTTCTTCTTCCTTCTTTCATCCAGTTATCACCTGTAACTGCTGCCCATATTTAAGGGAGGTCCCCCACTTTAAATAATCTGATCAAGAAAAATCCCTTTCAGCTGTGCCCAGTGGCCTGCCCTTTCAGTTGACTATAGACCCAGTCAAGCTGGTAGTTTGTGTAAGTGTCCCTCAGAGACACACACCCGTTAAAGGCTTGGTCCCCACCTCACGGCCCCATTGGGAAGTGGTGGAACTTAGGTCATCAAGAAAAAAGCCTTCAAATGGGGGATTATGGGACCTTGTCTAGTCCTCTTTTTCATTTGTCTTGCTTTAATTTCTAGCTTTATACAGTAAGAGGTCTGTACCATCAACTTTCTGCCCAATAGGTATCTGCTGCCTCACTGCAGACACAAAAACAATGAGGCCAACAAGTCACAGTATGCAATCTCAAGCAGAAACACTTTTGTCATTATGCAACCTCTTGCTGCAGGCATTTTGTTACAGTGATTCGGAGTAAAATGACACGCTGAGCAGGTAGAAGACACATTCCACAACCTAACACCACTCTACCTCAACTCTTCCTTTCCAGGTTCTTTTCCATGATCCAAGCCAGTAGTATCATGGGATGACATTTCATGAGATTTCATGCCATCTATGAAGTCAGCATGGAGGAAACCTTTTTGACTGTTTAGAAACTGGAATAAAATTGCATCGACTATGTAAATGTGACAGTCATCTCTAACAAAGGCATCATTTTCTTTCTGCTGAGCTACACCAGTTATGGAAAAGACTTCTCCCAAGGGCTCACGGGTAGCTGATGTGTTGGCTGGAAGCAAGGGCTTGGGCATTAACTACATCTCTGTGAGTGTGAGGAATACTTTTAAGGTTCCTTTTAAAAATCGTAAAGAGATACTATATATATATATATATATATATATATATATATATATATATATATATATATATATATAGCCAAGTTACACATACAGTACTCTCAGGTTTAAGGCTGTTACTGCAATTACAATTCATTAACAAGAGTACTAGCCTCACCCAGTATCACTTTCCATAACAACTGGGTTGTGTGATGATGAAGAAAGGACTTACAAATGAAAACAGAAGGACAAAGCCAAGTCCAAATACTCTGTGAAGAAAAGTCCAAATGCCCGAGGATGAATTTCTGCACACCATGCCATCCAAGGAAACGGGTCACGCACTCGCGTGCTCTGATGTAACATCTTTGTCAAAGAGTGTCCTCAGGACTGGAGTCAACTCCTCCTCCGCCCATTCTCAAGAGAAGAAGCTGCCACTTAACACTCCGCGGGGGTGGAGTTCCATCACAGTCCCCAGCGTGGTGCTTCCGATTTGTCGCCAACCTCGGTTTGTTACTGCGTTAGGAACAGCTTGGACGCCCCCCCGCCCCCCCCCCACACTGTGTAGTGAATATGCGACGTCGCTGCGTGCTATGGTGGGCGAAATAAGCTGCGTGGTGGAAACGGGTCGGGATTCACGGCAGAACGGTGTGTGTTCCAGAGTCACAAAGCCAGCTCATTGTCCCGGGCCCGGGCGGTGTCCCATGATGCAGACATGATGGAGGCACTGCTATGCATCACACAGAGCCATCCAGGAAGTGGGAAAGGAAGACGCAGACTCATCCTCTGGCCAGCGGAGCTTTAACAAGATAGCCTTTCATTAGGCGGATTCCTAAATGTTAGCCAAATTCTTTTATGCTGAGACTGCTAAGGGCTGGGCACACACGAGATCCACTTGCCGCTCTGCCGACGCTGCTAGAAAGTTCTCTGAGGTTGCTTTCGCCAGTGTTCACAGGCAGAGCGTGGGGGCTGGGCGGAGACTTGCCTTTTATGTCCTGAGAAGGACAGTCATGTGTTTTAGTTTAGCTGATACATTCAAAGAGAAGGGACAAACAATAGAGGCTTTGCATATGGTGGCTGTGGCTGTCACATGGACCTCATTTTCTCATGCACAATATATTTGTTATTCCACAAGCTGGTTATAATTCACTTAAGGCCCCTTTCCATTCAATTTTATCTAATAAACTAATGAAATGGCCCAGTGAAGTCTTTATGGTCAGTGTAATTTGGGCGAGTTACTTAGCCTGCGTTTCCTTAAAGATGTTAATGGTACAGCATTACTCTCCCAGCGTTCTTCCTCTCAAAGAGTTCAAGGAAGAGAAAGGGCCCCAAGTCTGGGTACTATCATGATGTATGTATTTAAAATTATTCTCAAGATGAATGTTTGTATGGAATAAATAAGGTTTAACTTACTTTTCTTGTGTATGAAGGCAACTATTAGCAAGTGGCTTCATTTTTTTGTGGTCCTACTGTTAGATATCAGCTGTCATTTTTCTTCCTAATAATTTCCTTATCATTATTATTATTATCATTACAATCTCCTTTATTGGGGCAAGGGAGATGGCTGAGTGGGTGAGGTGCTTGAAATACAATCATGAAGACTTGAGTTCAGATAATTAGCCAACACATTAAAAGCTAGCCGTGGTTGCGCATGTCAGGAACACTAGTTTTGATTGGGTGGAGACAGGAAGATCCCCAGCAAGTGCTGGCTAGCTAAAATACTGCCAAAATGGTAACACTCAAATTTAGTGGGAAATCTTTTTACAATTAATAATGTAGGGAACAACACAGAAAGATACCAAGGGGCAACCTCTGGCCTTTCATACATACAGACACAGAATCCCTTTAATTAACTTATTTTTATATCACTTATTGAAATGGCTAGGTTTACCTTGGGTTAATAAGAATCATGACTGTAAGGAGTTATTAAGTAAGATCTATCACTCAAGAAAAGTAACCCACCAGGAGATTTTAAAAAACTGCTATACCAGCCAGGCAAGTGGTGGTGCATATCTTTAGTCCCAGCACTCAAGTGTCAGAGGCAGTTGGATATCTCTGAGTTCAAGGCCAACCTGATCTACAGAGTGAGCTCCAGGAGAGCTAGGGCTACACAGAGAAACCCTGTCTCAAAAAAACAAAAACAAAAAACTGCTATACCCTGCAATAGCATGAGATGAAGAAACACTTTAGCCAGTATAGAAATTATCTCTGCAAAAAGGCAAAGTAGAGGTACAACTCTGTGCGCCTACCAGGAGACTGACTGAGGAAGATCACAAGTTGAGACTAATCTGGGCTATATAGGTAGTAAGTTCCTCTATCAGAAAAGAAAGAAGGAAAGAAAGAAACAAGAAAGGAAGGAAGGAAGGAAGGAAGGAAGGAAGGAAGGAAGGAAGGAAGGAAGGAAGGAAGGAAAGAAGGGGAAGAAAAAGAAAGAAAGAAAGACAAAGAAAGAAAGAAAGACAAAGAAAGAAAGAAAGAAAGAAAGAAAGAAAGAAAGAAAGAAAGAAAGAAAACAACAATAATAATAATTTTGGGTTTTTGCTTGCTTGTTTTATTTGATAACAGGACAAAATCTGAAACTGACTTTGTTCATCACTTTCTTCAGATCCAGGCATAATTTTAAATGCTCTTGTTCTGAAAACTGATTTGGCATCTTTCTGGGTGAATGATGTTACTACACATTGGCCAAAAAAGCCAGACATTTCTACTGCCCTAACAGATACATGTGAGTGACGTAATGCAGTCACTAGGTTGGTGAAGTGTGGCTCAAAGCTGCACTGACTGGCAGGTGGTCTCTGCAGCATGGCAGGAACGGCAACCCTTTTATCAGATCGAATGAATAGCATCAGGCTACGGAGCCCAGAGCAGGAATGAGAAGCAACCCAGACTGCACCACTCTTTGCCACAGTCAGGGTGAGGGTTGGCATCCTCTGCTAGGCAAATGAGCAGTGGGGCCTCCTGAAACTTCTGGTGGGTGACTGCAGACCCTCTGGCCTTTGAGGGTGAGAATTTGTTAAAGAGAGGCCCTAAGGGACTCCAAAACAAGGAAAATCATGCCACCAGAAAAAGATGAAGGTGAGAAAAGCAAAAACTTTTAAACAATTGTCCCATTTTTATTCACTCAAACAAATTAAAAAGAATTAGATTAATAAAAAGGAGAAGATTGCATGAGGAATGATATTTGCACCTTCAATTTAATGTCGTGTTTGTGTGATTGTGTTCAGCACCAGGGATCAACTTTGAGGCCTCACGTCCTGGGAAAGGTTTCCTGTCTAAGCCCCATCCCAACCATGTATGTGGGTCTTGTGTTCATGACGTCAGTCTATGCAGTTATAAGTTTAATCTACCTGCTAAGCACACAATACAAATTTCCAGATTCTAGGTATGATGATATATTTTATTATCTACCAATCTGTAGAAAAGCTGTTTTAAATCACAAGGGCCAGAAATCATATGAAATGTAACATTTCTTTTTATCTCAAGAGCATTTTATTTCTTTCATCTTAAATCCACTTAGACATGACATTTACGCTGTTCTCTACAAGGTTATACTCATGGTGTCTTTAATTAACTGTTGGAATCACAGTAGATTTGAAGCCAACATAGGTAGATTTGAGGCAATGCTCCTTCAGTTAGACAGAAGTTTGGAGCTGCACTGGCTTCCTAAGAGCTGGCTTGCTCTCAGTTGTACACAAAGCCTTCTAAGAGAAGGATGGTTAATACGCTTATGCTGGTCCAACTGGAATTGGTTTGATTATAGGGGTTTTATTCTGTTTCATACAAACAATCTACTTCCTCATCACAGCACATAGTCAATTAACATTTTCCAATTTAGTCTTTACTACAAAGCTCTTACATTTGGTATCTTATATATGAGATCAGAAATAGTTCATTTTCTTAATGCCACAACCTGGGAAGACACATGCCATCGTTAAATCAATTATGGCATGAAGCAGATTTTATTCCCTGGTAAAGCTAGGGGAATCCCACATTTGGTACAGATTGTGAACAATTCTATGGTTATATAGAATTTTAATACAAGACTACAAAAAAAATGAAGCAGTTTTCATAGCTAAAAATATTTCAATAGATGGCTGCTTTTGTCTTGTAGGCAAGATTAGAGAAAAAATGTGTTGCCTTCCCTGCCCCAAATTTTTCTGAAAAGGTGCATTTAATAGATAAAAAAATGAAAAGTTTGATTCTATGAAGAAATGTGTTATGCATGTGTTTGCTGATGGGAATGACATCAATACCTCTCTTCATTGTGTAGAGAAAGGCTGAGAGATTTACCTTGGCTCTATCACTGACTAGTGAACTATAGTTTTGAATGTGCCTTCCCAAACCCATGTGTCTTAGTTTGGGTTTCAGCTTCCGTGATAAAACACCATGACCAGAAAACACATTGGGGGATAAAAGAGGAGGGTTGTTAGGCTTATACTTCCATATCATTGTTCAACATCAAAGGAAGTCAGGACAGGAATTCGAACAGGGCAGAAACCTGTAGGCAGGAGCTGATATTGATGCCCTGGAGGAGTGCTGCTTACTGGCTTGCTCCTCACACCTTGCTCAGACTGCTTTCTTCTAGAACCCAGGACCACCAGCCCAGGGAGGAAACACCCACAATGGGCTGGGCCCACCCCCATCAATCATTAATTAAGAAAATTGTTGACAGCCAGCTCCTATGGAGGCATTTTCCTGACCGAGACTCCATCTTTTCAAATATCTATTGTTTGTGTGTAGAGTTGCCATAAAACTAGCTAGCACATCATGGAGGAATTTATTCACTTTTAGAAAATTATGTGAGTTCTTTTTTTTTTTTTTGGCTTCTTTTTTTATTAATTACACTTTATTCATTTTGTATCCCCCCATAAGCCCCTCCCTCCTCCCCTGCCGATCCCACCCTCCCTCCCCTTTCTGCATGCATGCCACTCCCCAAGTCCACTGATAGGGGAGGTTCTCCTCTTCTTTCTGATCTTAGTCTATCAGTTCTCATCAAAAGTGGCTGCATTGTCCTCTACTGTGGCCTGGTAAGGCTGCTCCCCCCTCAGGGGGAAGTGATCAACGAGCAGGCCAATCAGATTATGTCAGAGGCAGTCCCTCTTCCCATTACTATGTAACCCACTTGGACACTGAACTGCCATGGACTACACCTGTGCAGGGGTTCCAGGTCATCTCCACGAATAGTCCTTGGTTGGAGTATGAGTCTCTGGGAAGTTCCCTGTGTTCAGATTATCTTGTTCTGTTGCTCTGCTTGTGGAGTTCCCGTCCCCTCCAGCTCTTACTATTTCCCACTTCTTACATAAAATTCCATTCACTCTGCCCATCAGTTGGCCATCAGGCTCAGCATCTGCTTTGACAGTCTATACTGCAGAAGCTTTCAGAGGCCCTCTGTGGCAGGTTTCAAGGTTGTTTCCTGTTTTCTTCTGGCTTTCAGAGGCCCTCTGTAGCGGGTTCCGAGGTTGTTTCCTATTTTCGTTTTCTTCTGATGTCCATCCTCTTTGCCTTTCAGGATGGGGATTGAACATCTTAGTTAGGGTCCTCTCTTTTGCTTAGTTTGTTTAGATGTACGTTATGTGAGTTCTTTCAGGGGAAATATTGCATGAAATCATTGGAAGTGTGTGACTTGTGTGTGTGTATAAATGTGTGTGTGTGTGTGTGTGTGTGTGCACGTGTGCTCATCTTCAGTACTTTTAGCAAAGTTGAAACTAATTTCTTTACAGGATGAGGCTAAGCACTGAGTAGCACTAAGTTGTTGGCCAATGGGATTGGGTTTCTGTCATGATCACGTTCTCTGCCCCTCACTAAACATTGTGCAAATGGATCTAGACCATGTCCTTCCCTGCAACTCAAAAACCATGGGGATGTCTAATGATCTAATACCTACATCATGACCTGGTAGCAGTACACAACAGTACATTCCACACACATCTTTAGACTTAGATCATGAATGGAACCCATAGAAGTTGATTTAGTTTGTCCACTGAAGATTATTCTACCATCATTCGCCGCTGGAACCCAGCTAGGCTTTGTAAAGTAAATTTTAATAGCACCCTTGCTCTTCTTTAGTTTCTGTTTTCTTGGGGAATTGACTCAAAGTCACCTAAAATAGGTTATGAGGATTAAATGAAATAATTCATCAAAACAGTGCTCTAACGGTTAGCTTAACATTTACACTCAACCTTTGCTAAAACTCCAAGAGGTGTCAACAGCAGCAACACTTTAAAAAGTAGTTCTTGGGGGATGGAGAGCAAGCTTGAGTTTAAGAGTTCATTTTGCTAATTCAGAGGACTCAAGTGGGGTTTCTATATCCACAGAAGGTGGCTCAGAACTACTTGGAAGTCCAGTTCCCAGCAATCTGGCTTTCTCTTTGGAATTTGTGGGCACCCATACAAATATGAAATATATTCACACAAACACATATATACATATAAATAAAGTGATTGAAGAATTCAGGTCAAATCTGTTATAATAATAAAAATGCCACTTGTAAGAATTAACAACAATATGCCGTGACTCGAAACAATTGGAAGTTTCATTTTAAGGGGAAATTTAGTATTAATTCAAATGAAGTTTCACTGTAGGACCTTGATTTAAAAAAAAAAGAATAAAAATGGTCATAATCTATTTTGATACAGATATGGATAGATGCTAAAATTTAGAATTGTTGTACTGTTTGATTCCATTTAACTCATATGTATAGCTAGGATAGTTTTATGGACCCATCACCTTTTCCCAGTTCCCCCAAAATTCTAGTGCTTTCGGTGATCAGGGGTAACACTGGAGACGTGAAATCAGTTGGGCCCCAGATGCCTTTTACATCCTGGGAAGATCCAAATTATCTGTGCAAAGACATGGAGTGGATAATAATTACACCTTCTTTCTCACCCTGTCCAAAGAGATCAGCTTCTCCATTTTCTAACTTCTTTACAGAGTAGCAGTGTAAGCAGACAGATTTTTACTTCATCAACACACTTACCAGTCCGGCAAATCAGAAATACACATTTACACAAGTCCAAAACAGTATCAACATCTATCTCCCGTTTGCCGTGGAACTACAGTATCTCATTGCTTGCATGGAGGCCCTCTCTAGAGAATGGTGCAAAGCCACAAGCATTTCCTGCCTCTTTTGGCTCCTTGAGGTAGATAGTGTACATCTAAGCACAATGGTTGTTCTTACAACGCAGTTATCTTTTACAAGGAAAACAAAGTGGAAAGGTATACATCCTGGTAATTTTCATCTCCATGGTGTTTTTGCTTGCTTTTTTTTATTTGTTAATGTTAAGTGGCCCATCACCAAAATAACTGCTTTGCAAAATCATTGACCTGATTGTATTGTAATTGGGGCAATTTATTTTTAAGTTTCTTGACCCATATGTATTTAGTGGGGAGGAGGATCAAAGCGAAAGGCTCACAGCCACATGTGTTCGTTGTCCGGCGTGTGAAACGTTTACACAGTGAGTTGTCTTGAGGATGGTTGAGGTTTTCTATTATATTTATGGTTCTTGAATGCAGTAGAGAGTGGGTCAAACAAAGCAGAATATGGCTGTTCTAAAACCTGCACCATTTTGCCCTCACTTGTGTCTGAATGTAGCCTTTCGTTCACAGTGAGGCTCACAATTCCTGGACTGACTACAGGTTCTCACAGTGTAGAAGAGCCTCCCTATAGAAAGCAGGTTATCTTGCCAAGATGATACAAGACTATAAAGAAATGTGCCAACCTGCCTGTGCCAAGATACCCACCATGAGCTTGCTTCCACCATCTCTGCTGTAGACCTTGCTGAGCTTTGGGCTACACCAGGCCTGGCTCAATGGTTGTCTATACCACATGCCATCACAGAGTGGAACACGCGATCAGATTCCTGTGAATTACAGTCACAGCTGACTTTGCAGGAAGGAATTTTGCCCCTCACAAGGTGTCAAGCATCATGCAGAATTTCAGCTGCACAGTGAAATCAGTCCCAGATAAATGGAAAGGTGGATTAGCTCGCTTTTGTGACTCCCAGTGATCTTTCTCCATCTTAGAACTTACCTGCTGCTAAGTAGTTAAAAAATGTGTGTCCCTCTACAACTTCAGTTGTCTGGGCTTTTTGGGAAGGGGCTATGTTCTGGGCATATTGTAGATTTATCACACACACACACACACACACACACACACACACACACATACACACACACACACACTGACAATAAATTCAAACCTTGGAGGCAGGATTGTGATAATGTATACTGTGCCATCAGCAGACTATCAGGGTATAGAGCTTAATTAATTAATTGATGGGTTAAGAAAGTTAATTAGCGTGGAGACACACAAATGCAAGCCCAGTCCCATTCCTCTTGGACAAGCTCCTGAGCCTGGGATGTGCCTTCAGCTACTAACCACAGTCAGCTTGTTCTCTAGGAGGCAGGAGCATAGGAATACTGCACACATGGTTTATACAAACAGCTACATACATGTGTGCGCATACACATGTATTTCCATACATGCACACGTGTGCACAAATGTATACACATATATACGTATATATTCTATATGACAGTTTCACTTTTCCTTCTCTCTCTAGGGATAATCATTGTTATGCATTATGCGTTTGGCCTTCAGTCATGTCTGAGCATCTACAGAGGATTCCTTCTAGGACCCCTACAGGCATCCAAATCTGTGGCCACTCAGGCCCCATTAAAACACATAGAATGTGTATGTGTTGTGTAACCTGTGAGACATATCCCTCAGAGACTTTAACCATGCCCAGATTATTTATAACCAGGTGCAGTCCAAATGCTATACAATTAGCTCTAATAATGTGTTCTTTAGGGGATGAAGAGGAAGAAATAAAGTCACCACAGGCATTTTTTCCCCCAAATAGTTTCTCTCTGCCGTAGGATGGATCTGCAGAAACAAAACTCGTGGACACAGGAATGACCATGCTTATGGTCCTGTACAACACACAAGTAAAAACACAAAGATTCTTCTTTAGAATTCTTGTTTCTTCTAGAAGGAATCCAGGACATTCAACATAGAGCCTTAACTATGTAATCAATCTTTTCAAACACAAAACTAATATTTTCAAGGAAAGCAGTGATATCTCAGGTCCTTTCTAATCAGACACCTAAAGAAACTACAGAAGGAAGAGGACAATGGAGGCCAATTATTAAGTAGGGACAATTTACATATTTAATAACTTGGAGAGGTCAGGCAGGTCACGTTCTAACTGAATATCTGTCATCTCCTCAAAGTCTGTTTCTTTCCCTATTTGCATAAGCAATTGACAGCTCATTAAGAGCTCATTAGAAGCAGAGAAGACCCTGTGATAAGGGAAACACAAAACTGAGCAGTTCTGAGGAGGAAGTCTTTGCTGGACAATTTCTTCGATGTCTCCTAAGAATATGGCATAGGTCTCTGTGATCTAAACGGGAAGGTTAGTGAGTGAGATATCCCTGAACTGTATTACTAGCGAGAAGTGTAGCATTCACCCAACTTCAGCTTATTTATCATAGCAAAAAGTGAGGATGTGGGTGAAAGAATCTAAAATGCCACAATTTCATCATGAAAGGAAAATTTTAAATGTCTACACTCCTCAACTAAATTTTCGTATACATACTATATATATATATATATACAAAATTTGTATTATATATATATAATGCATGCATGTGTGTGTGCGCATAGCCACATATATATTTTATACGCCTTTTATTTATGCACATAAGGATTAAAATAAATCTATACCAATATAATATATAACAATCTGTAGAGACATACTATTAATTTTATAAATTGGAGAAAACAAATTATCTTACTGCTTAGGAATAAACCATATGTGAAAAAAAATCTGGCCGTGCTTCTTTCTCATGAAATATGTTCATCATATGTATTAGTTTTTCTTTTTTTAAAAAAAATTTACTTGCCCATATACTCTTGGTCCAAACAAGAGAGACAAAAGTCAGTTCCTCTCTGAATAAATGTTTCCCTGATACTTGAAAATCTCTAAGTATCAAAACTCTCAGATGAAAGCCAGCAGCGGTGGCCCAGGCTGCTCTTTGCCTCTTATACAGTGTGATGCGGGACCCTGACTTGAAAGCACTTTAAACATGTAGGAATCAATAGAACTGAAAAAGAGAAAGGTGCATTTGTTCACATTTTATTCAATTTCAGACCTGCCGTTTTGCTGGACAGGCTGTTGTGGAGTCTGCAAGTTGGGTCAGCTGAAAAGACACTGTACCTGTAAGGATTAAGACACTTTTAGCTGCTACAGTATTTTTTAATATCATATTCCATAAGCAAGATCAGAGAGGGTGAGGGTAATTGGTCGTGAGCTATTTTCTTCCCCTTTATGTTGCTGTATTACTTTTTAGAGTTAAAAATCATAGAAAGCCGCTGTCCTTACTGAGGCTGTTTGTATGTTCCTTGTTGGAGTACATTTGAATGCTCAATTGGATCTCAAGAAATAAAACAGGGCCCTCAAGAAAAGTAACCCCGCCCTCTCAGGCGGTGGGTAAAGCTGGAGCCTAGGCTCTCTGTGTGGCGGTTTCTCTTCTCTTTCTTTCCTTCCTGTGACAAGCAGCCATTGTCCCCTTGGTGAGATCGGCAATATTACTTTGACCCCAGCCCATCAATCTGCCTCAATTGGATAATGATGTGTAATCACTTTCTTTCAGGGGAGTCTATAAATTTGCCAAGGCCCCATTCTTCTCTGAAGGACTCCTTATGCTCGCTCCCATTTGTGCAAATGAGCTCTTTTTGCAGGGCTAAATAGCCATGCACATGGTCCATTCTGTGGGGAGGCACCGAGTGGGTTTCTGTTGATTTTCCACGCTCTAGTCTCTTAAAGGAGACTTAAGTCTGACACACAGAAACACAGTGGGGGGTGCCCGGAGTCAAAGCCACATCACAGGCAGCCGCTTTTCTCATTAAGACTGACCCATCATTAGGTCACCTCAGTACCACCCTTGTAATCAATGAGCTTAATGTTTTGTGCACACAGAAGCCATAAGGAAAGGGGTGGGGAGGTGAGCTGGGAAGGGGGAGAGGCGGAGGGCACAGAAGAGCCCAGCACCTCAGAGTCTCAGCAAAGGCTGTGAGGAATTCAGGTAGTACCCTCGCTGTCTCTCAGCAACTGGCACATTCTGTTCTGTTTGGAGGACAAAACCGCGCAGAGCTAACACCCCCACATGCTCTCGTGCTTCTCATTAAGGAGGAGGAGAAATGCCCTGTCGGAGGCTACAGCTGACTGGGCGGTCAAGTGCTGAAGGTCTGGGTGACTTTTGGCTGTAATAAAGATTCGGTTTACAGTTATTCGGTCCTCAAAGAGATTCCTAAGCACAGCCAGGGGGAAACAAATAATTACAAAGCAAAGGAACACAGGTAGGGCATGATGGATGCTGCTCCGTATTAAAGTGATGGCAGAAAGATCCGGGCCGGTGAAGTCCTGACTCTTAGGGCACTACCGCGTGGAAGCAGCCAAAGCGAATGCGGTCGACGAAAACGAGCTGAGATGCTGTATTCACTAGTAAACATGGTAGAGTTATAACAAGTTCTCTGATCAGTTCTAAGTTTCTAGTCGTACCATATTTTTTTAGTTTTGCTTTTTGCTTTTTTTTTAGAAACCCTTCTTTGTCTTTTCTACCATCTCTCGGGAAGGTGGGTGGAATCACAAAACCTTACGTTCTCAAACTCTTCATTGTGACATCGAAATACTTAAAGATAATTATAGAAACCGTAAATTGTAATATGCAATTTATTTCATTAAAAATAAGTCAGTTTATTTGCTAATTCTATCATTACTTTCCCTAGTAATAATTTGCTTACATGAACACACACACAAAGTAGATAAAAAAATATGAATGTGTAGATTTTAGAGCATAATCATGAAATAAACATGATACAGCCACCACTCTCATTAAGGAACTGACGCTTGTAATTGAAATATTGAAGAAGAATAATAATAATAAAAAAAGAAATATTGAAGTCAACGGTTAAGAAGAAAACTCTTTATGAACACCCTGTGATGAATCCTGGGTTATTTCAGGCCTGATGGAACCCTTCTAGAGGTCACATGGTCAACAGACACTGGCATGGAAGAAGCTGATGCCAGAATGGTTCTGTGGCTTGTACTAGCGGAGGATGGATGGGGACCATAATTCTTGGGTAATTTATGGCCTCCTCACCACGGGCCTCCAGAGAGTCTAAGACAGCCTGTGATGCAAAAGCATTATGGACTTCTAAGCAGGTCTCTGTGCTCTTCTGTGCTGAAGCCACTACATCAGTTGAGTCTGAAAACCCTAGACAATAAAATATTTTAAATTCGGAGAATCTGTCATGTTTGGCTCATGAAAGGGCTCAGCAGATCAAGTTGTAACAATTACAAATGCTGACTACAGAGACAGGCATGGGCATTAACTAAATGTTCAGTTTTACATCGTGTCCTCACTATTCAAATTAAAGCATGTGTCATGAATGTCACCTTTTAAAAATCTGGATTCCCTTGCTGAAAGGTAATTACAAAATGGCAAAATATGTATATATATTTATATCATTATTATCTGTTAATTAAGCTGTATTAGGTGTCTATATACATATATATGTACAAATACATGAGTATATAGTCTGTAAATTATTTCTTCTAAAAATGCAAACCATTTCCTAGGATGTGCTGTTAGAAGGAAAATTATAGGATTAATAAAAATAAATAAGTAAAACGTGGGGCTTTGGATGTAGCTCAGTGAGAGAGCCTGGTCAAACACTCATGAAGTCCCTTGGGTTCAATTTGCAATATAATACAGAAAAGTTAAGAATTTATTAACCCCCTCAAAAAAACCTTTTGACCTAGAAAACAATTACAAAGCTGATTTTTCTATCATTTCTTTACAATCTTCCAAGTATAAGTCTCTAAGTTATTAATTAATTAATTAATTTAATCCTTGTTGGTTTCTGTCAAAGCTGTTCTAGAGAAAAGTATCACAGGAAAGATTTTTATCGTTTTGCAAAGGATTGTCCCTTGCTCAAGGTCATATACTAGTGAAGAAACTGAGTTAAACTTTAGATCTTGGAGCCAGGGCTGGAGAGATGGCACAAGGTTAAGAGCTTTGGCTGCTCTCATGAAGAGTCCGGGCTCAGTTCCTGGCACAAACATTGCTGCCTTCAGCCCTTAGTAACCCCTCTTTGGGAGGTCTGGTGCCCTCATCTGGGCTCCATGGTCACTGCGTATACAGAATGCACATACAAAGACCCAGGCAAAATACTCACACACATAAAATCATGACAAATAAGCCTTGAAAAAGAATTAAAACACAGATCAGTCTGGTTCAAATGCATGTTTATATTTTGCTATTTTCTTCTTGTTATTAACTTTAGTGAAATAGTAATTTGTTTCAATATCCAAAAACACACCCTTTAGTTAAAATTGCTGAGCCTCCTTGATCCAAAATTACAAACATCATGGAAACAAAGAGATACACTAGAGTCTGACTCTTAAAAAAGTTCAAGGTCTCAGGCTATTGAGATGGTTCCGTGGGTAAAGGCACTTGCTGTACAAGGTTAATTACCTAAATTTGATCCCCAGAATCTGTGGTAAAAAAAAAAAAAAAAAAAAAAAACCGAGAGAAATGACTCCTGGGAGTTTTTCTCTTACCTCCACATTCGAACGAAACATACAACACATACTAGCACATACTAGTGATAATAAACACAACTTTAAAAAAGTTTCTCTGCAACCATATAATTAACTATAGAAGAGCCTTTTCAGTATTAGTATACTTCTTATAAATCCAAATTTTGTTAATTTATTCTTTAAAAAATTACCTCGTTTCCATGATACTCTTGAGATAAACTCACTAAACAGAGAAATACATGATTGGGAGCCTTGCTTCTAGTCCCTTGATATTCCTCTGAGAAGGCATGTAGTATTTCTTTTGTGATTCTTGTCAATTAGTGTTGGCCTCCAGATATTAAACATGAAAAGTATCACCGCCTCTACAAACATTTCAGTTGGGAAGTTGTCTCAGGACAAAGAAGCAAACGGAATCCAAGGGTAGTTCTTTGGAAGATCCTTTAGTAGAGTTTTTATAAGGTTGATTTTTATATTTGGATGATATAGGTGTATCTGTGTGAGAGGTATGTGTATATGAGGGTAGGTAACCAAAGAGGACAGAAAAGGGCCCCAGATCCCCTGGAGCTGGAGCTACAGCCATTTGTAAGCTCCCCTTGTGTGCTGGAAACCAAGTCTACAAGAACAGTATGTGCTCCTTAACTGCCACTTCATGTCTCCTGACTCTTCAGCATGATTTTTAAGGAAAAACAAACTTGTTCTGCTAACTGAAGAAAATTTCAGGTTCTGCCTTACCCAGGTGACCTTAGCTGGGTTCTTTCATCCTTGATTTAGATTTATTTCTGTGGGTTCATTTACTGGTTTCCTTTATTCAGCTATGACTGAGGCCTGCAAACTAAATGTTCCACTCACTACTGAAGCCACACAAGGGCAGGGTTATATGAGTGTGGTGATTGGACCTCAATTTCATCTTGACCAAGTCCCGATTTGAGTTTCTCTCTTACTACCTATGTGGGCATCAGGCACGTCAATGCCACTCTGAATTTTCTTGTAATTCCTAAATAGAGATAAAGCTCTCAGATAAAGCTTTCCTTGCTGGGAAAGTTTGGTTTGCTGTAATACCACAGAAAGTAGCATTTGCTCAATAGCAGACACAGGGTCACCCCGATAAGTATCTGTTATGATCTGTGTACTTATATCATCTCTTAGAATTAAATTTAGAGAGTAATGTTGTGGAAAGGTTTATGATTACACAACTTTAGGTGTTGCTGTTTCTGAGGTAATTTTTGATCTTCTCCACACCACTACACTGTCCTCATGTTTCCCTGGATGCCTGAAAAATCTGTAGCAGATTACTAACTTTTGGAGATCATGTCTATTGGAAGTATAGACATCATGGATTGTGCGGTTCAAGCGGGTATATAATAAATGCTTCACACATAACTTTTCAATGCATTTTAGAATCTGTGCAGTTTAAGCTGTTCGTGCATAGGGGTAGAATCTTGTAGGATGAAAAACTAAGCTTCTTCACCCCATAACAGAAACCACATCCCAGCATCTTACAACACCTCAGCAAGTTGTTTTCCATACTTGCGCTACTTTTCTTGTTGATGTCACCAAATTAATTAAATAATTAAGTTGGCAAAGAAACAAATATTTGGATTATAGAAAAGGCTCTGGTAAACCAACAAGAAAAAATAATAGGTTAATGGAAAATAGCCAAAGGGTATGCAAAGGTCTCAGGAAATCTCCAAACTAGAACATGAAAGAATGATGATTACTTGCCATTAGACTTATGCATAGTGAAACAGAGAGATCACATTAGATGCATTAGGACAGCAAATATCAGGGAGGAGTATAATGGCGGTGCTGAAGCTAACATGAGTGATGATATCCTGAGCCATTGCTTGCCTGATGGTGTCCCCATGACAGTCTGCACAACACTTAGGACTGCTCACAGGACATAATGGAATGTAAATCAGTAAAGCTCAGAGCCTAGGAGTTCTTCACAGCAGAGGATAGTGACTTTCCATGAAAGGGTAGATGTGATTAACTGTCTATAACCAAGGCTACACCAACACCGAAAATGCCATGGAATGAAAGGACACTCCTCCCCAGTGCTCTGCATGATGTCCTCGTGACTTTTGTGAAATAGAATAGCTGTGGTTGTAGAAGAATTCCATCTTTGGGGCTTCAGCATGGAGCATGTCTTGGCCATGGGCAGGTCCTAGAGACGACAGTTTCATGCCTTCAGACCTAATGCAACTTCATTTACTATATGGGTTCTGCCTTAGTTTGGATGTGAAATGATCCCAGAGGTTCAAGTTTTAAAGATTTGCTCCTAGACTTGGCATTGTTAGAAAGTGGTGCCTAGTGAGAGGTTTTATGCTTCTGGGGGCATGCTTTGAAAGGTATTGTGGGAGGCCAGCATTTTTCTATAGTTTGTTTTCCTGTTTCCATGAGGTGAGAAACGATTTCTGCTGTAAAATGTTTTATTTTCACAGCCTGAAAAAAAAATAAAGGAAGGAAGGAGGGAAGGAGAGAAAGAAAAGAAAAAAAAATATTTAAGGCTCAGTATCAACTGAAACTCAGAAAGCCACTGAATATGTTCCATGGAAATTAAATGTATTTTTAAAGTTCTTTAATTTCCTAAAAAATACTTTAAAAAGTTAAATCTCACAAACATATTGAATTTCTCCCTGATATGGAACATTGGCTCCAACTTTTCATGTTAATTTGTGCTGAAACAATCTGAATATGCTAATGTCAAGGCTTACTTCTTTGCTCAAACATTAATGTAGTAGACAAAAATGCACAATTATTGATCAGACAGAAACATTTTGTATCATAATACTTCGAATGCTGTCTATAAATTTATTTTAGATCCTCAATGATATTAGAGAGAAAATATGAAACAAATGATTCAGAATCCTCATATGTATCTTACGAAATGGCTCTGTGAGTAACGTGTTTGAGATGTAAACAGGAGGACGTGAGTTCAGATCACCAAAAACTTACGTAAATCCCGGAACAATAGCTCATATCTGTAACCCTAGTACTCCCATCATGAGAGGGAGACAGAGTGAGGAACCCCTCAGAGTTCCTGGCCATCTAGCCCATGTTTATGTGTTCAAATCACCCCAAATGCACACTCAAGGCATTTATATAATAGACCAGGCTGGCACTATTTTGATTAGTCCAAAGAGAGAACAACTCAAAAGTAGAACGGAAAAATAAGCAGTTTTGTACCTTGTCAGTGGAATGCTGCAGAGTATTAGCGTTGTGTGCAACAGAAACGCATGTTAGGAAAGATATTCTAGGGAATGCATACAAAACGAGTTATTTTACTTGAATAATCCCCAGTAAGCAGGCAAGAGCAATTTATTTCATTTCTTAGGATTCGGGGCAAGGGTTTCCTTTGGGAAAATTACAGTGCGGAAGTGTTCTCAGAACTGTTGAGTCTGTTTGTTTCTTCCTTGGACTGCTGGCTCCAAGAGCCGTTTGCTTTATGATATTCTATTCATCTGGAGAGTTACGATTTGTGTATATATTCAAATGTTTGTTGTCTATCAGTTGTACATAAAAACTGAGACCGCACTCGTTGAAGATGGCTCCCTAGGTGGTGCTAAAAGCATAGAGTGCAACAGTGGAACGGGAAGTGTGTCGCGTTTCGAGTGTATGTTCATTGTGTGTGTTAGAAATGATGTTTTAGTATCCCAGGAAATAAGCAGAAAGTTGACCAAGTCTCACTTTGCTTCTATTGGGTGTGGAGGTGCTAACTGGCCTAAGGCATAAGTAGCTGAAAGATAATGCAGGTTTAACAACCCAATGTTTTTCAGCTCAGTGATGGGTGTTTTGTTTTGAATTTTTATAATTGTTCAGGAATAAAGTTAGTGTGGTAAAGCGATGAAGGAAAATCAGAATGATTGAAGTAAGATGAAACATCCCATGTTTAACTTTATGATAAATCCTTTCTCGTTTTTATAAAACCATTAATATTGTGTTGCAATTTAAATAATATGCAATTTAGATATTATGTAGGAAATGAAGATACGACATTTAAAACCTTCATTTATTATTATTTTGTGTGTGCATCATGTGTGTTCGTGGTTTGTGTTTGCTCAGGCACCCATGCAGGGATTACGGCAATTTTGTGGAGTCAGTTCTCTTCTTCTACCTTTTGGTGTGCTTGGGGCCTTGAACTCAGGCCACAGGCTTGTGCGCAAGTGTCTTTGCTGACTCAGCTGTCTGACTGGCCCTCAGGAATCTTAATCTCAAAGTTCTCCCCACATTTCTGTGTTGAGTTGAAGGTCTAATACTGCATATACCTCTTTCCCATGAAAAGCTGATTCATAGACTCATTTAGCTTTGAGTTAGAGAAGAAAGAAATAACAGAGTAAATTTAATTCTTTTACTTTTTGTTGTACCATTCTATTAATTTATTCAGGACGTTCACTTTTCAAAATTAGAGTGTATTTATAATTTATAATTTATGGTGATTGAATATTATAATGTCAGAATTTATTTTCTTGCTTTTCATGTCCACTAAAGTAGCAGTTGTTTATTGAAATGTATAGAATCCTCTCTCTTTAAGATGTAAAGATATCAAGGCAGACCTAGAATGCAAAGGGGAATATCATCACATTTTCCTGATCCATTAACTACATAAGAAAAGAATTTAAACCAAGGAATTGAATTCTACATTCCTTCTGCAATATAATATGTTATTTTCGAACCATAACTTACCTTTACATTATAATAAACCTCACACTACAAATAGCATTTTCAAATGCTGCTTTCTTCCTAAGAGCTTTTATACTGTGGGAGAATGTACTTCAGAAGGAATGGCAGGTTCAAAGTTTTGGGTGTAAATGCTCAGACTCTCATGGGAGCTGTCACCTGTGAATCGAAAAGCGATCTGTTCTTTCCAGTGTCAAATCCCTTGACCTCCTGTTCCAGTTTCCCGTCGGAGATCTCCATGTCTGGAAACTGTCAACTTCCTACACAAAGGAACAATTGGATGTTTTCTTTTTTTACCACCTAATTATTTTCCTGTTAGATGATGGGATTCATTAGCTTGCTGCATGTCAGGAAAAAGCAGAGACAGAGCCGGTGGAGTTTGCCCAGTCTCCAGGAGGCAAGAAGCAGCTCGGGCCTCTGTGCCGCAGACAAACGCTTCTTGTGGTGGGTGGAACAAAAGGGTACAACAGCTACTCTGTAGGGAACTGGGGAAGAAGAATTTGTTTAAATAAAACCACAGGCTTGTCCGAGTGGGAAAGATGTTCTCAAAGTCCGGGGCACCGTCTGAGGACACACAGATTGGCAATCATTTAGTCTCAGGCCAAAGCACTGATAACAAGTTTACACTGAGACAGTGAGGTACGAAACCCCAAGCGTGCATCTTATGGCCATGGCTGCATGAGTGACCGCTAGCGATCAATCAGTTCCTTTTCCTATGGAATTCTCAACGTGAAGCTTCATTCTTATGCACCAGAACCAATCAGAGAAGACGCGATAAACTTGTTGGTAGCTGGGTGCTTATTTTATATTTCGATATTGGATCAGGATCGTAAGGGTTAAAGGTACCCGCTGGAAGAAGCAGATGCAGAGCAAGCTTCTCAGGGGTATCCGACGGAAGTTTTATTAGAAGAGTGTGGTGCCTGTTTCTTGGTTTTCCGGTTTTCCTGGAGTCTGCGTTCACAGGACATGGGCCACAGGCACGAAGATTATTTGAGGCCTTTGAGCTCCAACCTTAAAAAGAAATTAAATCATGACTCAACTAAATTATGTCTCAAGGAGGTAACTATGCCAGTCTTAGCCCAGAGCAAAGCACTGCAGGTCGTTACTGCCGCCGGGGGATCCTTTACTTGGATGCTGTGAACAGCATGAAGGGCCACTGAAGAGTTCACAAACAAGAGCAGAAGTTTTCTGAACACAGCATTATATAGGGTCTTTTTTTTTTTCCAGAACAGCAAAGCCAATACCTTAACCTAAAATCCTTTGCTGTAATGTTCTTTTCTTTCCATGTTTTATGGTGTGCAGACAGTTTATTGTTTCATGGGAGAACAGGACCGTTTCCCATTAAAGCCTGCAATGAAAAGAGGAATTACAAGCAGAGAACAAATTGGAATGAACAAAGAAAACTTCTTTTTTTTTTCTCTAATATCCCCCTTCAATCTATGATTTCTGAGGATGTATCAGGCGTTGTTTTGAAAAATAGACCTCGAGAAAAACCTTCTCTGTCTGGCTTTGAAATAAGGCCTTCCTATCACCAGTAGAAACAGGATTCTGTGGACTCCTTCCAGAGTGTTGGGACTTTATCCTAACTCCTCTGAATGCAATTAGGAGAGCAGTTGCTTTCCTCAATCCAACATGTTGATGCTCCCCAAAGTACTGAGTGGCGTACTCTATACTGATGTACTGAGTAAAATACTGATTCCCAAAGTACTGAGCAAAGTACTAAATCTGAGGTTCTGAGTGAAGATATGTTAGAACATTTTGTTGTATAAAAAGAGTAAGTGGACAGACAAGGTCAAAATATGCTTTATTATATGCCGGCTTTGGCAGTCATCCTCCAAAATGGGTTGTTCCCAAAGCAGAAAAGAACATCTGTTCCCCAGAGTGAACAAAATCTCCTTGCTGATCTGGAGTTTCTGGGTGACTTGTCACAAATCACTCAAAGGGTCTATTCGCACATTTGATTGAAAATTGACTCAGATCTGTTGGGAAAACTTTGTTATGGTGATGAGGCAACCAAGCAGGGAAGAAAATAAAGCTGCTCTAACTGCATCTCATCATATCTACCTCAAGTAGTTTCACACTGAATACATGTTGGGCATTGTCTACCATTATTAGGAAAGAGTGAACAAGACTGAGCCAACATTGATTTTTTTTTTTTTTGCTATGATTAAGGGAAATCACTGTGATGCTAAATGAATATGGCCAAATCTGTGACTTACATCAATTCATCCTGAAAATCGAATTAAAATCAATTTTCAAATTCTACTTACTCAATTCTCAAATAAGAAATCAAGTAATGAAAAGCATAATTTTAAAATATATGGTTTTGTTCCCATATACTACATGTGCCAGCTTGACTAAATAAAGTGAGAGTAGGAGATTTGGACAATATTATTGCAAATCCATCCTTGCTCTAATAAATTGATGTGATTGTAGATTTTCTCTTAGAGCGGAAACATAACCTGCTCATTGTCACGCTGACTGTCTTCATTTTTACTTTTTGACGTGCAAAAAATAAAGGCAAGGCTTCATGCATGCCAGGCAAGTACTCCACTATTGACATAAGCTAATAGCCCATTTATTCCATGTATTTTCCATTTGGAAAGTAACTCTAGATAGGGTTTTGTGTCACAGAGCTGACCTAGCAGTTCGCCTTATCCTTGGTGTAAGAGGCAGTGTTTGGTGATACAGAGCAACCCTGTGCTGGCTCAACTTCTCTGTGCCGTGGCTGAATACCTGACAAGAGACAACCTAAGGGAGCAGAGGTTCATTCTGGTTCACAGTTTCAGACACACAGTCCATCATGGAGAAGACACGGCAGCATGAAGGGCAAGCAGCCTTCACGTTGCACCGTGGGCTGTCAGGAAACAGTTGAAATGCCAGTTCTCAGCTTGCCTTCTCCTTTTCATTCCAGTTGATGACCACACCCACATTCAAGGTGTTTCCTCTTTCTCAGTTAAACCTTTCTGGAAATACCCTCAGAGATACATCCCCAAGGTGCATCTCCAATGGTGACTAAGCTTGACAATGAAGACTAACCATTGCAAATGCCTTGCTGCCCTTACAGAAGGGGGCTTCCTACACAGAGTAGTCACATAATGGTTCCCAGCGCAGACTTCGAAAACTCAAAGTTGCGTTAGAGCACCCTTAAAATATGGAGGAAGGTGATAACTTCCCTGAAGGAGATTGCCCCCTAAGCCAGGAAAACCCCAGACGTGGATGAGAGGAGATGCCAGGGTCTCCCACAGGTCTCATACAGCATTATGAACTAGGAGCTTGACAGTGCCTTTGGAGTCACAGACCTCAATTCACAAAGGTCCCTGACTTTGTCTAGCAAGCAGTAGCATCCTGTCCTGTCTTTGAAGCTGTGAAGTATGCAACTCTGTAAGCTTCAAGTGGCTTTGAAACAAGGACTTAAAAGCATAGTGTGTGTACGGTGTCTTTCACTCTGTCTATAGATGTATATGGGACCATGAAGAGCAGGAAGCCGAGCGCAGGAGAAGCATTTGATGTGGCCTTCTGCTGCTGATTACTAACTTGGGGACCCTGCCTTCACTGTTGTGACTCACACTGATTAAACACAGACTGGGATTCAGTTACCATGACACCGTATCAGCCCCGTGCTTCCTCGCTCTCCCACTTCCTGCTTCGGAAATGAATCCCCACCATCTATGGCTATTCTATCAGGCCTACAAACTCTCTCAACTGAAGAGACAGAGGTGGGGTGATACACTCTGAGATGCTCAGACAAGGAGCTGGGAAGTCTTTATCCCAAGAATGTGGTCTTGTCAGGGCTTCAAATTTAGAGGCAGAGCAGACCACAGATGTGAAAGAGAGCTCCAGAAATCTAACAGGATCTACTCTGAATTTTTTTCTACCTCCTCCCTGTCAGTCTTGTGATGTCTTATCTTTCATTTATGTTCATTTGATGTTTGGTTCTACCAGATTCATTGTCTTTATTGGAGTCTGCTCTTCCTTGTGGTTCAAAAGGATGAGGTCATATTTTCCACGGTCACAATTGCTATGGTGCTCATTGAGTCTGTATTCCAGGACTGAAGAAACTCTCGGTAATTTTAAAATGTGTTTTCCTTTAGAAGCTGTGAATATACTTGGCCCATTCAAGGAGATAATTTACTGTAGGGAAATCTCTCATGGGATGGTGGAACCCAGAGCCTAACAGCAGTCAGGAGGGCATCTGCTCAATACACACCACACAATAAAATCTCTTGAAGAACAAATGGTACTCAGCTGTTTCTCTAAAGGTGGGAAACTTCTTGATAGGGGTTCTCAACCTATAGGCCAAGACCCCTCTGGGGGTCAACTAACCCTTTCACAGGGGTTGCATATCAGCTATCCTGCATATGAGATATTTACATTATGGTTCAGGACAATAGCAAAATTACAGCTATGAAGTAGCAATGGAAATAATTTTATGGTTAGGGTCGCCATAGCCTGAGGAACTGTATTAAAGGGTCACATCATGAGACCCACTGTCCTACATCTAAAATTTACTTATGACTTCTACCCTCTCCTTATGGTTGCTCCCTGGTGAATTAGCAAGACCTCAGCCGAAGCCGAAGAAAATAAAGGTCTCTGGTGATGCTTGTCTTCACAAATGAGACAGAGTTAAAGAAGAGAGACACCCTCTTTGTCACCAAGTTCCTGTGGCTCCCTGGCTGGATCTGTGAACCCGATTCATTACAAGAGCTGACTAAGAAGAGGAAATATTGATGTTATTCATTTTGAATGTATATGGAGATTTTCCTAGGTGGGGGTGGAGTCTGAAGAAATGTGCAGAGCATGTTGCCTTTAAATATTACAGACAAAGTATAAGGAATCTCTGAAGGACTGCAAGGATAATGGCTACTTGGACTAAGGTAGTGATTAATAATTAATTAATTAGTTAATTAATTAATTAATTAATCATTCAGTGTTTTGTCTGCATGTGTACTTGCATGCCAGAAGAGGGCACCAGATCTCATTAGAGATGGTTGTTAGCCACCATGTGGTTGCTGGGAATTGATCTCAGAATCTTTAGGAAGAACAGCCAGTGCTCTTAACCTCTGAGCCATCTCTCCAGCCTAAAACAGTGATTTTTGAAGGTTGTAAGAGAAATTTAGAGGCATAGAGCTAGAGGACTAGGTTTCTTTAGAATTCATTTATTTGGGTTCTGCAGCCCCAGCTTAGGGTTCAAGCAATGACTAGGGCCTGGAGACCAGGGGTATTTTTCATTCTTTGTATATGATGACAGCCTTTCTTGTTTGATACATATAGAGAACACAGCAGCAAAGACCCCTTCTGAAGTTCTATTTCCTTAAGTGAGTTCAGCTTAAAATAATCATTGGACCCTTTTTGGCACTTTGAAATGGCATGTCTTTTTTTACTACTTCCAGGTACTGGGACACAGTTCTTGTAATACTTTTCTGTTAGCTTGAGTGGGGGGCAGATGAAAATCCTCTCTGGTGGCATGGAAGTACACTACAGCCACTTGTATAGTTCCCTGTGGATTCCGCACCAGGTTTTAGGGTAGACAGAAAAGCCACGTTAACTGTTGACTTCTGACCAGAACCCTTACAACACGCACACATCACAAGCCTTCAAGAAGTCAAGAAGTGTTCCAGAATGCTTAAACAAAAGGTGTGCTGACTGTCCCTCCTTTTATTCCCTCAACATCTATACTGTTCTTTTTCTAGTGTGACGGAACATTGACACAATACTGGCTCTTCAGTTTCTTCAGTAAGGTGCCTTTTTTTTTTTTTTTTCTTTCGTTGTTTGAGTTTGGACACAAACCCCATGTTTTTAGATTCTGTTACATTTGTGGCTACAAATAAGTTAAATTCAGATCTGGGAAATCAAAGGTCTTAACCAATAGGTGGGGGAGTGCCAAATTAGAAGCATTCATATAAGAAGTCTGTAAAGCACATACCAGAGGGCATGTAGTACTGCAGCTGACATCCACTCATGTATCCTTACACAGTCCGACCCAGCGGACATTCCTCCAGTGAGTTTTGTTTGCAAGGAGTAGAAGCAAATCCTTTATAACAGATACATGTATCTTCAAGTCAAATTCAAGCAAAATCCACTGAATACCTACTATGGGCTAAGCAAAATGATAATCAAAACTGGGGCTTATTGAATTCTTTCTCTGTGTTAGGTTGTAGTTAAGAATTCCATTGCCTTATATATTTTGATTTGACTACTCTGGGTAGGCCCAGACGGTATACAAAATAGTATGTGTGTTGTCTTTGCCATTTGGCAGAAAAAAAACCCAAGAGCTTGAAATAATGAATGAACTTTCCCTTCCTAGCAAGAGACAAGTCTTCCAGGACTTTTAAATAATATTATAAATTACTGTAGACCTTTGATAGTCAAGATAAGTCCTATTTCTGCGGCTTACCATATTTTGGCTCTGTAGCATATAAATGTAGTTTAATAGGTCAGGACATCCAGAAAGCTTTGGGTCAACCCTTCCAAGTTACAGCATTTTATTGGAAATCTTCATTTCCTCCTCGTCACTGCCAGGAAATATTCAGGAGTAAGATGTCTGCTCGTGGCTGGAGCTGCCCACATTGGCAGCATAATCAGATCTGTGCAGCTACCCTGATGCATCCATGTTTCCCTGGGGTGCTTTGCCTTCATCCTCCCCTGAGCTTGTCTGAGTCTGAAAGGGTTTTCTCAGGTCAAATCTGTGCTTTCTAGAGTACAGGAAGAAAATCCAGGGTGCTACTCTATTTATACCTCTTTAGTCTGCGAGCAGGATCACACAAGCAATCCATCATGAACGAGGGTGTGCTTAAACCACCTTCATAAGCAATAAATCTGCTTCATATTGTCTCATGCCCACATTCCTATTTCAAGTATTAGGAGGACTTTACTCCCTGTGAGTGAGAAAGGCTTATTTATAGGGTAGAAAATAGAAGTAGAAAGGCAGATTTTAGGTGATTGGAAATCACATTAAAACACAAGCTGAGAAAGAAACATTTGATTTGGATGACATATTCTCAAGTAGAATTTGGGCAATGAGAATCACACATTGGTCTGTCTGTAAGAAACCAAGCATGAGCAAGGGGTGTAGCTCAGAAGAGTCCAAGCTTAGTGTAAGCTAGGCACTGGATTCTATCAACAATGGCTTTTGGGAGAGTGAGTGGAGAGAAAAAAAAGGGAAAGCAAGAAGGAGGTATGGAAAGGAATAGAGGGAGAGAAGAAACAAAAAGCTTGTCTAATTCTCAAGAAACATAAAATGTTATACATAGCGGAATACACTGAGAGTCTAACTGTACATGCATTCAGGTTTCTACAAATTGAGTCCTGAAATCTGTTGCTTTGCTGTCTTTGTAACTTATCCATTTGTCACATGCTAAGAAGAGAAGCATTCTGCTGCTGGGCTAAATGGTGTTAATGTGAACACTTTGTCCCAACTGAATCATGCTTTGACCTCACAGTTGTTGCCTGTTTCTGGAGCCATTAAGAGGATGAAAACACATTCAAGAGACAACAGATCAGATGTGTCATCTAATACTAAAAAAAAAAAAAAGTATATGGAGTAGGACAAAATCATTCACACACCCTGCTTCAAGATCAATGTCAAGTTCAGCTTTGTGTCTATTTTTCTATAGTTCTTTTGGAATGGCTCCCTCATAAATCTGCCAACCACCTCTTAATTAAACTCCTTTTATCGTTATAGTAAAGCAGCTCACTGGAGACAAACGAGACACACATCTTCAGCCGCTAGACACCGGGTCAAAGAAAATGAAGGCTGATTGTATGACAGCAGGACCATCCTCCAAATGTCCCTTGTTTACAGTGTGTTAGGACAAACTGAAATCTATTTCAGCTGCTATGTGGTGATGGCCGCTGTTTTGAAACATAAAAAGATACTGAAACACAAAAGGCCTTGAAAAGACCAGGGTAAGATCAGATAAAAGAGAGAGAGAGAGAGAGAGAGAGAGAGAGAGAGAGAGAGGGAGAGAGGGAGAGAGAGAAAGAAGCAGGCATCCCGGGATGGTAACTACTCCACCGTGGACTGACAGGGAGGTTGTATATTTTTAGAATATACTGAAAGGAACGGTGCTTTTACTTAGGTTTTTATGACTTACCACGAGATGCAATTTTCTGGCCTTATATGCAGTTGTAACAAAAGTCAGGGACGTTTTATGATAGCTGCCACAGTTCATAAATGATGGGATATACTAAAATATTTATAGAACTGTAAAATCTTGATTTCTCTCTGGTTTAGCAGATGGGGCTCTAAAACCAGTTCCCAGATTGTCACATTTCTTCACCCTTTGATGACAAAGAAGCCTGTTATCAGTGCTCTCCTCTGGAGAACAAGTCCACCAGTGTGAGCAGGGTCACACTCCCAGTCAATTATCTAGATTTGAGCAATGCCAATTAAGGAGGCTTTGAACAGAAATTATAATTACTCCAGACATACATCTTGGCATGAGGCTCTGGGCTCATGTAGATAAGATACCCTCTGATGTACTTTTTATCCATTCCCTTGTCTTCATTTCTGGGAAATTTCCCTTCCAAAGCTGTTATCTCCCGCAGAGATAAGTATCACGCTGATATTAGACTAGTTTGTTTAGGTGGTGGAGAGAATTTCTGCTGTCATTTGTGTGCCTGTTTCTCTTTAAAACTATGCTTTTGGATAAATAGACCCTAGCACGCTTTAAATTTAAGAAATAATTGTAAGTTTGAGAGTGATAAAGGTGAGAATTGACATTGATGGATTATAACATTTATGTGTATGGGTTATTTTAAGACATATTGTGAGAAAAGAAACTTGAACAATATTTTAGGCAAAAATACTTAACTTATAAATTAAAGCTATAAATAGACAGGTAAATATGATAGGTATGATGGGTAGATGGTAGATAGGTAGGTAGATAACTAGATCGGTAGATAGATGATAGGTGCACTCAGACAGAAAGACAGATACATCTATCCATACATAGATATACAGATGATAAATAAATGATAGACAGTAGAGTTGTTGATGGCTTGATTACAGAGATTAGATCAGTGGCAGACTAGATAGGCAGATGAGAGTTCAGGCGATAGATTAGACAGCCCAGATAGGTAGATTCTGGATCAGACCAACTAAATCTCTCATTGGGATCAGTATTCTTTTTTTTTTTTTATATAGAACATAGTGCATTTTTTAGCGTAGGCTTCACACTGTAGTATAAACTGAATGTCAATGTTTTTGTCTACAATTTAATTGTTAATGCATCGACAACGTATTTTAAATATCTTGAAGCAGAAAGACACATAAAATGATATAGTATATTGGTTGGTTGGTGAAAATGTGGTGACTCTTGGTTTGGGGGAATGCTGCAGTTTCCCTATATAAGTTGGCTCCACAGGTCTTCGTTCATCTTCATGATAATTGTATAAAACAATTGTATTGCCAAATTAAAAAATGGGAATCAATTGTGCTTAGTGAAAAACTGAATGTTATAACTTGATTTTATAAGTAATAAAAACCAATAGAGGAATTTTATCTGGAAGAGAGGTGGGAAAAAATTAGTTCATATTAAAATACATATAGCTGGAAACAGAGTTGGGTGTTTCTGTAAAGTATATCAGATTCAGAGGAAGAAATAGGAAAAGCAAGAGAGAAACAGCAGGGAGTCCACATATGAACAAAAAGAGCAAATAAAATACATGTGCATTCGAGACCTAGATATGGACTCAATTCAGTGATACTCAGTTTGAGCCCTGTGAAATAAGAAAACAAACACCCTTCTTTTCTTATTACAATTATTGTCGAGTTAAGTGTAATCCCAATGCCCTTGTGTTAAAGGATGCGGGATTATCAAGAAGTGGTGGAATCTTAAGAGGGCAACTCTAGTGGAACAAGGTGAATTCCCTGGGGTTGTTCTTGAAGAGAATATGGCTGTGACCTGCATGGATTTGGACTTGACCTGACTTGGATATGAGAGAATGAAGAAAGGACAGACCCACGGACAGAAAAGCTGCGATGGGTGGGCTCTGCACGCTGATAGAGACACGTCATCAGCCTCAAACTAAGAAGGTTTATTTTATACTTCTGATCGAGGGGGTGAGTTTACTATGTACAGCTGAGAAAAGTGGTCGGGTATTATCCATGGTAGTCTGAGGAGGTCGGTTAGCTGATATGCGAGGACATTATTGTAGGGGAGACTTTTCAGGTTGTTGTCATCCAGAGGGAGGTAGTTGTTGAAGCTGTAGTTGACAGTTTCTGTACACACTGGTTTTAGCCAAAGGTCAGTCATTCATAATATCCATACTTAGACCACAGGAAGGTTTTTGCTATTGCTCTGAGCCCAACGCAGCAGAGGCTCTGCCATTCCCTGAAGGGTCTGAGGCATTGGAGTCCTTGAAGTGGCTGGACTCATGTCAGTAAAATGCATTCACTCAGGACTTTATCCACTTCCTACAGAATATGAAGACCCACGCCACTTCTTTTCTTTTCTCTTCTTTCTGGCCATCACTGGTGAATGGTTTTCTCTGCCAAATGATTTCACTATAATTTATTGCCCTGACACAAGCTCCAAGGGCATCATGCCAATTACTTATAAGCTGAAACTTCTCAAATTTGAGCTAAAACAACACTTTCTTCTTTATAACATTGTTTATCACAGGCATTTTGTCTTAATGTTTGAAAGCTGACTAACACTTTGGGGAAAGGAGTGTTTAGTGTCTTATTTGAAAGTAGATGGTTAATTTGATTTAAGGATGTCTGCATTGAACCAAGGAACAGTGAAATGCCTGTGAGAAAGCTGAAATCATGCCACACAGTTCTGAAGTGTGCGACAAGAAGAGGTCAGGTCATTGTGCAGCATACTCAAGATATTCTGGAACCACTTTGAAGAGCCATGTGCCTTACCTACACATAAAGAGGGTGAAGAAGCCCACAGATGTTCATTCAAGTGTTTTCCTGGTAAATTTATAGGATAGAGAGTATGTGTACACACTTGAATGAAGAGATATTTTGTTTAATTCACTGTCTACAAGTTTAAAAGGAACACATTATTCAATCCAAGGCCTCCTGTCCCTTTATATTTTTCCTGTGAGATATGAGTTGACAGTTTGCAATTTGGGTGAGTCTAAGCATTCAGGTATTTGAACAGCATTTGCATTGCAGCACTAATTCCATTAAAGAGCTGAGTCATGTCAATTAATCATTCAGCATTTAACAAGCTAAATTTATTATAATTTCAATAAATAACATACCTAAAAGGTTTTTAAAACCTAAAATAAATTTGTAGTTGGCTTTTTACAAGTTCTACAACTAAAGGTTGACGTAATGACCTCTCCTTAATCATTTCTTTAGTCAGCTTACTATCTAAAAAAGTAGACTGAATACCAAGGACTTAGCCTTTCTTCCAAAAGAAGCCGAGTTCAAGTATTTTACTAGAAAATCAGGATTATCAATAAGGTATCTTAGAAGAATAGGAGGAAGGTATTGTCTGATGATAATGAGATAAACCATGATGATGGGAAAGCTACACATGGGATAGGACTTGGCAAGCTCCAAGCAACAAGATCTCCCGGAAGGATTGGGACAGATGATAGACTGATGCTTACCAGGCATTTCCCAGAAGAGACGACACAGGGGCAAAATCGAAGTGTTATAAGAAAGAAGATGAGATGAGATGAGATGAGGTCTTATTAACTACAGATGCTTGATTTTCCTTAGCGTGTTGGCAACAGCCTATAAAAAAAATACCACAAGCCAGCACTCAGCATTAAGACAGAATGGGATACTCCATGTCCTACATGTTTCTTCTCTGCCCAAACTAATATTTTGAAACCCAGTCACTAATATCTTGGTGTTGAGATGCTAACCATGTTGGGACATGGTTAGGATACTATAGAAAATTTATGAGCGGTATCAGCTCCCTTACAAAAAGAGGTCACAGACAGCCACCTTGCCTGTTTTACTCTTTGAGGATGCAGTTGGAAGGTATTATCCAAGCCCTCAACAGAGAAACCTTCTTTCACATATTTCTTGACTTCTAGGACCTCAGACAATACATTTCTGTTGCTTATGGTTGCCTCGCCTAAATTAAATGGCCCATGACACAGCAATAAAATTGTTATGCAATGATTTCTTTATCAGATCAGTGAAGGACTAATGACAGTGATTCTATTAGTATGTGCCAAAATATTTGATAATACTTTACTGATAATTTAAAATAATTGATAGGAGGGAATAGAGATGTGAGAAGTGAGAAAAGTATAGTGATCTATAAACTAAAGTCAACAGCGTGGACAGAACAATTGGCATGAAGAATACACAGAAGGGAGGGCACTGGTTAACCATGCCCTTACTGGAATTTGGAACGTGAGAGCACTTGCCCAACAAGAAAGCTTCTGTTCCTCATTATGTAATAACCGAGGAAATGATAGCTTCCAAGAATATTGATCTGTGCCAGTCATTCCCAGCAAGAAGTTAGATTAAAGTTCTATTAGCAGTGAGATGAGTTTCACTGGGTTTGAAAGTAGGCATTCATTGTGAAGGATGTGCGTTATAAGCACACAAAGAGGTAGGTTATTACCCTAAACGATGCTAGAGCATGCATCTGGTGCAGAGCTGTAGTCGTCTATACTCAGAAGATATCAATTTGGAAGGGGGAAAAAAACCCTTCTGTTGATCCTAGACTGTGTTTGCACCACTTAGGAGCGTGATTTGTAAAATTTGGCAGCAGGGAATCTTAAGCATCTATGTGTCTTTTGCTCTAGAAATTCAGCAAATTTGTCTTGGACAGGAGAGGGGTAATATTAGCTGTTCTAGTGGGAGAATTAACTGGGAGTTTTGTATCATTGTCTCAGTGCTGTTTAAATTATATTTATGATCCAAATTTGTACTACAGTGCTCAGTGCCTTTACACAGGTGATGGGCATACAGGCACATAATAAGAGTTTATTTATAATTGCGAGAGTGCCTCTGATCAGTCATAACGTCTCAGAAAATTCAGTTAGCTCATGAAGGTCTCTTTTTTCCCCCCAAATTCATTTGCTCAAAAAAAAAAAAAAAAAAAAAAAAGGCTGATAACTACCTGTTCGCTGAGTGCACCCATGGGGCTCACAAATTTGGGATGCTTTAAAATTAAGTAGACTATCATATAAATATTAACACAGTTGTGTGTAAGGTAGAGCTGAAATGAGTTGGAGTGTGCCCTTAATTACTGCAACATCTGCCATATTTCCAGAAGCTTCCCTGGAGATATACCTAAACTGCAAAACTCACCTGTGAGAGAATGCAAGCGCATCACGGAGTAGAAAGCAAAGGAGAGCGACCAACAAATCGATAGCAGCCCTTTGCCAATTTAATGCCTTTAATAAAATAATTCCCATGTAAAGGCCAAATGTGGCATTATTTATGCCTGTGTCTGGAATTCTGACTGCCTTTCAGCCACTCTTCCTGTTTTTGTGGTGAAATAACCCTAAATAAGCTTAAGAAAGAGAAAGGTTTATTTGGGTTACTGTCCCAGCAGCACATCATAAATGGCAGGCAGAAAGACCTGGCAGAAGCCAGAGTAGGCAGAAGCAGGAGGCTTGCTGAAAGCGAGAGTACGTGGGTCCGCATCCTAATGGCTCTACAATCTCTCCAAACAGAGCATCCAGTTGGGGACCAAATATTCAAACACAAAAGCCTGTGGGAGGAATTTCACATTCAAATGCAACACTGCGCCTCCCATGAATCACAGAAGCCTGTTCCATGTCTGTAGTGAAGGGCATTCTACCTTTCTTTTGTGGTGCTCAACTCAAGGCAGTATATGGACTTTCCTGCCTTACATATTTTATATCTTGTGGAATAATTTGGTTCTTTCTCCTAGGGAGAAATTCCTTAATGCATTAACTTTGGTTGTTGCCTAAGTATGAGGCCTGTGCTAGGCAGAATTTTCCTCGCTGGTCCTAAGCATCTGCATGGTAGGCATTCTCCCTTCAGTAAAGAGGATGATTAAATTACCCATGTGAAGAGGAGTAAGGCCAGGTGCAATGGTGCAGGCCTATGATCCCAGAACTCTGGGAGGCAGAGGCAGGTGGATCTCTGAGTTCAAGGTAAGACTGGTCTACAAAATGAGTGCAGAATAGCTAAGACTACACAGAGAAACCCTGTCTTTCAAAAAAAAAAAAAACAACAACAAAAAAAAAAAAACGTTGGAAGGAGTCTCACTGTTGTGATAACATTTTCTTACATGAGATCTCATTATATTCAACTAAATAGAACTTCTGATAGTCTTAAAGGACCAAAGACACCATCATATGGCTCCTTTGGGAAATGAGAGAGGTCTCCCAACTGACAAATATCCAGAAGATAGGGACTTCTGTTTTACAACCAGAAGCAACTGAGTTATATGGGGAAACCAAAGGAGGCTGGAAGAAGGAGCTGAGCTTCTGGCAAGATGGCAGTTACATCTTGATGACTGCAGAAGACCAACTCATGCTGCCCTAGTGGCTGACCCTGGAGAATTAGAAGAAACCTGCTGCTTTATGTTCCCATGTGGTGGTTTGTTAGGTACTGATGGAAAACCATCATTGGTATTTACACATTTGTTGAGAGAAACTACGTTGAGTTTATAAGATAGGAAGTCATCATAGTTGAAGAAGAAGAGCGACTTATTGGAAATCTCAAAACTGCACAAAGGATTGTTGCTAAGCACTGAAGCCAGAGCCCAAAGCAAAAACTCAAATGCAACCTCAGCGAAACTTGCATTTGGCAGAAAACATACGCCTGTATGCCAGAAGATGCTGGCTCCTACGTGGGTCAAGGAAGCACCATTAAAATTGCAAGTAAACACTCTGTGCTCTTGAATGCTTCTAATTATAATATGGAAGACCCCATCTTGCAATGGCTCCAATTTGGGGTCTTCAGTTTTGCAATGGTGGGAAATCGATGCCCATTTGGTAGAAACCAAACTTTAAAATTCGAAATCAAATCTTTTTCTTAAACTGGCAATATCTCGTCAGTCTCTCGTCTCCATCCGCATGACCCATGGGCATTGACCACAGCTGCTCATCAGCCACAAGATCGTAGCGAAGTCGGCCACCTCCTCTGTCCAGTGTGGGTTGCTGCACCCAGGTGCTCAGAAGGCTGAGAGCAGAAGATGCACTTTGCAGCTCTTTCCAGCCCACTGTGGTTTTATCAGGATATAACTCCATGGTGATTCCAGGAGCAGCCGCAGACTAAGAACTGAGAAGAAAACACTGTAAGTAAAAGGAGTTTATAGTGTACTATTTTCTGTACCGTTTGTTCTTTGGGGGCCTTTAGTCATGAACAGTGTCGCAAAGAGTACACATTTCCACGTTGCTCTTTATCCTTCAGAGCTGGATTGGCAACTTGATGTATGCAGTTGTGGCCCATTTTCAACCTAAGTATTTTGAAATGAGTTTAGTAGTGACATATTGGTCCAATGTGGTAAACCATTACCATAATTAATATCTATTATTGGACATCATTGAAGTTTTCATTATGGAATAGATTACTATGTGCATGCCACTTAGCTTTAAAAAAAAACTGCTTGTTATCAATTCAAAACTAAGGATGTTTCTAAGAGTAATGCCTTAGGGAGTTGTATCTACCTAGAACACCAACTCACCAAGTATCTTTAGTGTCGTGATTAATAAAGAAAATATATCCTATTCTAATGCTTAGTATATTTGTCAACCTGAAAAAAAATCTAGAATCACCGGACAAATGAGCCTCTGAGCATGCCTCGGTGGAGGGGCTGTTCGGCTACGTTATTTGATGTGAAAAGATCTGACCTGATGTGAGCTGGACCAAGGTTGCTTATGTGGAGAAAGAGAGCAGAGCAATAGCATGCATGCATCCATTGCTAACTATGGACTTGGTGGACCCACATCCCCAGGTTCCTGCCATTGGGGCTCTCCTACCACAATGCCCTGAAATGTGGAATGTGAGTTAAATGAACCCGCTCTTCCTTAAGCTGTTCTAATCACACCAAGGAAAGAAACTAAAGAAACTAAGATACTTATTGTTTAAAATGTGTAGGTTGGAAGTTATGGTGGCACACAGTGGTAGCTATGCTGGTCAGGTAGAGGCAGAAGGATCAAGAGTTAGAGGCTAGCCTGGGCTATGACTATGGACTGGAAAAAATGTCTAAGCTGTTAAAACTTGATGCTCTTCCAGAGGATAGGAGTTCAACCCTCAGGAGTCATGCCAGGAGGCTCATAACCACCTGTAAATCTAGTTCCAGGACAGTCCCACCTTCTTTTGACTTCTATACACACATGGAAGTGACTTACACAAGCATGTACACATACCAGAGTTAAAAATAAAGTAAACTTTTTAAAAGACATAAGTGTTTATTCAGGAAGCATGCCAAGTTACCAGATTCCATGCCATTGTTGCCATGCAATGACCCGGTTACTTGTATTTATACACACAATGAACAAGGACTTTAGACCATTAACTCCTCAGCAAATGGCTCCCAGGGATAACTATATTCAAAATGCATCATCATCAAGATCACCGTCAGGAGTACAAAACTTCACAATTTTAGGAAATACATATATGTAAAGACAGTTGGATTGGGAGCCACACAGATTCCATGGATCTTACTAAAAATGTCCAAGGACAGAATTAGAAGACCCCAAAATGTAATCTCCAAACGTCTCAACCATATATGAAAGTAAAAATTTTTTTAGTCTGATGCTGAACTGATCATAGGCTTTTGGAATATCTAAAAATTCTTCTGGCTTAGCTTTAGATATACTAATAAGTGAATGTCAAAAAAAATAAAATAAAATAGATGTATTGACAGTTTCTCTGCAAAATATAATGGTATATAAAAATGTGGGCCTTTGAGCATAATCATAAATATTTTGAAATGCATTTCAGATTATTCTTAGTACGCTGCTTTTTGCCCATTAAATACATTATTTCATTATCTTATAATAAATCCACTTTTTTGTAAAAGATGAATTAATTAGGATAATCATTAACCTCTACGAAATTCTAGATCAACTTTATAAACTTGCATCTGCATTTCCAATATTCCCTGTCAAATTTTTAGGAGCATGAGGATTTTTAAAAAAGATTTATTTAATTTATTTATAGTGTTTTGCCTGCATGTGTGCCTGAAAGCCAGAAGAGGGCACCAGATCTCACTATAGATGGTTATGACCCACCAAGTGGTTGCTGGGAATTGAACGTTATGAAGAACAGCCAGTGCTCTGAGCCATCTCTCCAGCACCAAGTATGAGGATTTGTAGTTGTTTTAACCTATGGATAGAGCTCATGGTTCAGCACATGTGGTTTTTAATGGCTCTATTTTAACACAGAGAGCTATCCTGAAACTGGAGGTAAAGCACTATTTTACACATTAGAAGTACTCACTTGTGTGTGTTGAAGACAGAACTTTGCATTGTCTTGGAGAAGGTAGAAGAAAGGAGGGGAAATAAAGGGAAATGAGAGAAACGTTTAGATTTCCAAAGGTACCAAGAGTGTGGAGATGTGAATTGCCTTTGGACGTATATTTCTGTCTGACATCACTTCTCAAGCTGGTTACTCTAGCGGGAGGGCGCTTCTGTCTTTAGCTTTCCCTTGATCCTGTCTAAGCCTCAAAACCACAGTATCAAAGATAACAGTGGTGCATGCAAGGGTGCAGTCAGCTCCACTGGTGTCAATAAATGATTTTTATTTGGGCTACAGCAGGACACAAAACAATTAGATATCATTCTGGTGTGGAAGACTTATTTTATTCTGTACCCTCTTACTCTAGCATGCTTTCTGGGGTAACTGATTTCTATCCAGAGAGCTGTGACAAATAATGCTGATCCCTTATTATTTTAATTATAAGTGAATAATCCTGTGAAACCCATCCACTCCATAATCAACCACCCCAAAACTTTCTCAGAGAACTGTGGACAGCTGATAAGTCTGCTCTATTATTAGTCTGTTCCAGAGGGCATGCCATAATTTACCATCATGTGCCAAAAAAAGAAAAAGAAAAAACACAAAACAAAAACAAAAACAAACAAACAAACAAAAAAAAAACGAACCTTCCTTGTTGTCCCAGCAAGGATATGATTTATAAGGACAAAAAAGTTCTGGCACAAATGGTCCCCAGCCTCAGCATGTTTGTGTTACACAAAGCGACAGGCTCTTCTTCATGTGTATTGAAGGTCCTACATGGGTAGCACAAGGCACAGGCATGTGCTGAGAGTTTCTGGATTGCCTTAGCGCAAGGCAGGCACTGACCCCTATGATGGTAGGTGAATGTGGTGTCCATCTTCTCGGCAGGTCAGTATCTCATGGCTTCTGTAGGGGAGGGGAACATTAACTTCTTGTAGGTAGTTGCTCTGTTGAGTGCTTAATGGACTCTTGGATCATGAAAACATTTTTTTTTCTGGGACAAATGGCATGATTATTGTATTTATACCTTCTTTTCAAGCCTCCTATTCCCCCAAAATTATCTTCCCAAGAGTAAAGATAATAGAATTACATATCTGAAAATGTAAAGTGTTACAAAAATGGAACGCACTTCATTGCATATTTTATGCATTTCACCATCAAAATTGAACAGAAAACACACTTTGAGTCTTATTCATCTACTATGTGTGCTCCTAAAAATTATTGCTTTTAAAACCCCAAGTAACACCGCACATTGGATTACGCTTTCTCAGGAAATAATCTCAGGGGAGTCTGCTTCACTGCTGTCAAGGAGAAAATGGTCGCCGTAATCATTTCACTTCGCAGGATTGGCATGACTGTCATTATTTCTTATTAACTGAACAAGATGACAATCACAGAGACACATGGCTTAATACACCTTAGGGTTGCAGTACATTAAACTTCTCATAGACAAAACACTCAAATATATCAAAGGTATCTTTCCTTTAAATTGTCAATTCACAATGGGAATGCTTTTCAGTTAAAGATGTGAAGTTTTACCATTGTAAGGTTGAAGCTTTGGGTCATACATTAAAACCTTTAAAGTCACAGAAAAGTTGCTCTCAAATTCTTTTCTAGCTACAGAGTGCCACAGATGTCCCTTAAACCAAAACAAACTAAGCCAAAACAACAGAAACGACAGCAAAAGATAACCCAAAACAAACTGTGTCTACATGGACAGAACTATGTACTCTGATTCAATAGATTTATTAACAGAATAATAATTTTTGTATAAATAGTAAGTACATTTTGATGAGGTAGTCTGTGGAATTGTCATCACAAAACAACCAAAACTAGAGCTGCTAAGCCAAAACAAGTTTATTTATTTATGTGAAAGAATGCATATTTACCTTATCTACAAATCAGTCTCCTTTTCAGAAATGAATACAATTTAATATTAAAAAAAATCAAGCAAAATGGATTCATTTATTGTGATAGTCAACTTTCTGTTAATGTAACAAAATACCTAGGATAAGCAAATTATAAGAAGAAAGGTTCACTTTGGCTTATCATTATGAAGATATTAGCCCCTATTTCATAGATCAGTTGCTTTTGGGCTTAATCGAGCCAAGGAATGTGTGAGGGGAGCAGATCTCGCCAACTGATGGTCAGGACAAAACACAGAGGAAGAGGTAGGTCCCAGTGTTGGGCAGACTTTCCACTAACTGCTGCCTGTTAAAAAAAAAAATCTGCTACTTCCCAATAATGCCCCAGCCTGGAGAACAAGGCTTTAACACACTGGCTTTTAGGAGAATATTCTAGATCTAGAAAGAGGCAATGATTTCTTCATTAGGGTTTGGCAATAACTTACTGGACTATGTCTTGTAACAACAATTTGTCTTGGAAAATTTTACGTCTTATTTCTTACTTTTGTATATTTTTTGGGGGGATTTTAATAGATCTTTTTGTATTTTAATGAACTTTTTAATATGAGTAAGTTTTTAAAACCAGTAATGACATTTACATGCTTTATTTATTCCAAGATCCATTATGGCTGTCCTGGGGAGAAGATGTACGCAGCTGTCAGGCCACTCAATTCTTCTTCCATTGTGGCTTTAATCATTCCCTTAAGTGCTCCAGGTCTCAAGAAATGCTCAGATGTAATACTCTAAAACAGAACGAAGATCCACAGAAATGCAGGACTGTGCTTACCAACATGTTATTGAAGGGATGTCATATGTGAATCGGTGATGATGTGTCCCTTTAAAGGAAAGTGATGGGTTCTAACAGGAAGGCATCGTTTCCTTGCTCAGTTCTCAGCCTGGTGGTGAGTGAAGGTGCTCCAGAGCGGTTGCTTAGTAACTGGTCCAGTATGATCATTTTTCCTCTCCCAGTATGCAGACAAAGTTAATTGACAGATTCTGAATTATTGCAGCAATTTTCTATTCCAGTAACCTTTTGGACAGAAGAAAGGCGAACAGAATTTCTGAAGTCAGATTTCCTGTCGCGTTATAGCAAATGAAAGTAACACTGTACTCTGCATTTAAATACTTCTATGTTTAAGTACTTCTACTTCCTAGAAGTAGTAAAGAACATGTCTCAGGAAAGAAGCAATGACTTGCTCAAGGTCATTGAAGTAATAATAATAATAAATTTAGTCCCAGAGGCTTAAAACCAGATCTGCCTTCCAAGACCTGTAGCATGTTTTTGTATCCCAACTTAAACACACTTGAGTTGTTTTTACAAAATAGGAAAAATAATGCATATTATAAACACATTTTTACAAAATAATTTTATATTTTATCAAAACATTTTCACAGAATAGGAAAAACAATACTTGTAATCTTTCTTTCTGTATTTGGTCATGAGCCCGTGGCAGGCATTTATAACTAACCTTCCTTACTTCGCATCACATATGGCCCAGACCGGAGCCCCCGCAAGCACTCAGAAAGTCTTAGTTCCTTTCCTGAAGGGTCAACCTTCACATTTAGTTCCTGAAGGGTCTGAACCACTTACCATACTGGACAGAATTATTGTAGCTTTCCATTGAACTTAATCATCACACAAAAGAGCTCCTGTATTCCAGGCATATGTGCCTTAGTCTCTGCATTATTACTTTTCTCGTTGCTAGGATCCATTACCTGACAGGAGGCAATTTAAGGCGAGTATGATTAATTGGGTTTAAATGCTAAGATGACACAGCCCATTGTGGCTGAGAATACTGGAGTAAGGAGTTTTAGGAGGCAGAACACATTACACTCAGGGTCAGGAAGGAAGTGAGCAGACAGGAAGTGGAGCCTCCTCATCAACACTTAAGACTTGTCTTTAGCAGCTCACTTCCTCCAGTAGACTCCACCTCCTGGAGGTTTCACAACCTTCCCAAAGATCTGAGAAACAAATGTTTAAATGCATTAGACTTAAGAGGGTATTTCACATTCAAACAGAACTTCTCTGTTGTGGAAGATCCCTCTGATTTCCCTGTGGCAGTCTGAATCCATCACCCATGCTAACATCTTAATTCCATTCTTCACCTGTTTATTTAAGAGAATCAAAACCCCAGGGTAGTCAGGGTTAAGTCTTAGCTTCCAGTTCAGTGATGTTTGTTGTGACTCCTCGAAGGTAGTTTATGTTCCTACCCACTGACTGGAACCAAGTTTTCTAAGAAAGAAAAGTGTGAGGTAATGGCAACAGAGGACAGAGATTTGGCTAGGGAGCCACGAGGGATGTTGACAGGTGATGCCATTCCAGTTTATGTCCATTGATTCCTGTACTCAAGAATCCTGACTATGAGGGAGGGGATAGTAACTCTATGTTAGCTTCTGATTTCTAGCACATGCAGCCATTGGTGAACCTTGTGCCATCCCTACCAGGCACTGATATCTTATTGTCACTATGACTGCCTCTTCAAGAGGCCATCCATCTTACTATTAAGACATCTTCAGGGTGATGGAGAACCTGGAAACACCCATGAATTCCACAGTGTGAGCCCATTGCCACAACTCTTTAGCTGTGAAGTGAGCTCCTTGGCCAGATGTAGGGCTATATGGAATACAGTGATGGTGGGTAAAGCATTCTGTACATCTACTGATGGTAATTTTGGTAAGAGCATTATGTACAGGAAAGACAAATTCATATGCAGAATGAAAATAAACATCTCTTCAAATGAGACAAAAAAACTATTTTTTTCATAATGGAGTCAGTTTGTTGTCAGGTCACTGGCTGGTCACTATTGGATAAAGGTGCTATAGTGTGGCCTCAGTGCTGGTCTTTGTTTCTGAGAGATTTGATACTAATTAATAGTCATGTCCAGCCAACTTTGGTGAATGGAAATGTACACGACACCCTCCATTCCTGTCCCAACTGCCCCTGCTGTCCGTAAGCCCATCAGGCAATGACAAAAAAAGGTTGACTACAACCCACATAATAGATCTTCCCGTAGACTTTGTTACTGAAGCTGTTTGTTAGCAATCACATAAGTAACAGACGTCCTCACATCCTTTCCCATATGGAGACGTCTATTCCTATACCTTTCCCCAAATAGCTTTTTCATAGATTGTCAGTTACGCTCTTTCCCACTTCTTGATCATACAATTAGCCATCATTACTTCAAGCAAGATGCGCCCTGCTCAAAGTTCTGCTCATTGTGCAGATGGCTCTTCAATGTTGTTTTTAAGTAATGTGCCAGAAAGAGCTCTGCAACTATAATGTTGTAGTTTTCTACTTTTGGCTGGTGCTGGCAGAGCATGTAGAAACAGCTATAAATTCAGCCCTGGTTTTCTTGTTCTTAGTCAACACATCATAGAGCACAGCCCTCTACCTTCAGCATACACTTTAGGACAGAAGACAATGCAGGAAGTGTAAGAATGATCAGTTTGGGCCACTTATTGCATAATTTGCTTTTTCCTTCATGACCTGCTCATGCCTGATTTTGCATACATGTGTGTGTGTGTGTGTGTGTGTGTGTGTGTGTGTATGCATGTATGTATATCACAGGCCATAGCTGTCTGCAAATTTGGCCTGGTGCCAAAATCCAAAGGCCTCTTCTGTAATTCACCCACAGCAGGAATGTTACCCTACTTTATCGCACATCTAACTGATGGGAAAGCCCACCAAAGTCCCTTCCCTGCTGCAGTAACTTGGCACTTCCAGGAAGCAAAGCTTGCTATATTCATCTCTTAAATATCTCTCAAATATGAAGACTGTATATTTGTGTTTATTTCTGGAAACTCCTTGAAGCTTATCATTCACTTCTGAACAGACACTAAATGAGATATACCTAACAACTTTGTCTTTTTGTAACGCCTGGGCTGCTCTAGGATAACCTGAGCTTTTGGGAGAAAGTTCACATGTCACCGCTGATCAATACAGTGCATTTCAGTCCCATGTCCCTGTGCTGAGAGACTGGGGAGGTACCTGTCTTAGACATCTATTGTTTTCAGTGGAAAGGGTTGGCGGAAGAGGGAGACCATCCATGTTTGAAACTTCTTTATATTTCAATGTAATAGAGAGTTCCTGGAGCAAGCCTCCAGTGACATTCCTCTTGGTAATGGTATTTAATACCGAGCTCCTTCACATCCAGCCGTTAAGTGACAGGTAATGTCTTCAGCAACCCAGCGTATGAAGGAAGGTGAATAACTCACTGTGCAAGAGACTCTGAGTTTACTACACCTCAACATAAGCACGTGCTCTGGTACGTTTTTATTATGCTATCCACAAAATGTCTCATTAAATGGAGGCAGAAGAATCTTGAAGTGATGGGGAACAAGGCAGTGATGGCGTATGGCTATCATCTCTCGATCAGTGGGTGACTTGATAGCGCAGTTGGTGACAAATCATAACCCAGTTGCATTCTTTGGCTTTGTTGCTTTTGACCAAAGGCTAGAAGTCTCAGGACAGTGTGTAAAAATGTATACATGGTCTTTGACGTAAAGAAGAATCCTTAAACATGATAAGAACCTTAAAGAGAATGTTCCAGAGCACTTGCATTGCAGTTTTCATTGAAACATCACACGACATGCAGGGTATATATTGTTTGAGCATTTGATTTAGATTCTGGCACTCCAAATGAAATACCTCTGGTGATCCTAGAAGAGAAAGCAAGCATCCTGAATTATTGCCTGAAGCCCATGATCTGTCCGTGGATGAAGATACAGCTTCTTAGGGGTTGGGAGGAAGCATAATAAGGACAACAGTCAAGGAAGTATGCCTTGCTTGTTTTTGTCATGCTCTCTAAATCACAAGCCTATTCACATAGAATCTTTCAGTGGAGAGAAATTAGAAATTGTATATATGAGAAAAAAAAATGAAGGTTAAGGGCCGAGTATACATCTCCTTGCAACAATCATTTGGCAGAAAGAAAAAGAAAACAAACAGAAACAATTCACTGAACATCATAGTCATCTCATGTAGATGGCTATTCATGTGTCTACATTTTCCGTCAAAGAGACCTAAATATCAGTCTAAATATTTTAATGACACATACCATAAAAACTTAGTAAAATGTATTATGATAAGAGATAAAATAAAACTTGCCTATTTTTCCTAAAAAAAAAAATCTTATGCTAGTGTTCTTACATAGAACCATGTAAAGCCAATACTTAAATAATCGCAAGGGTTTTCATGGTATTGGACTTCATTCAGCTCACGCCTCTAGCTCATTCTCCTTCTTTTAGTCTATCACAGATCTTACTCCGCTCAGTTCTGGCAATATGTTTATCCCATGTGTGATTTAACTTAACTCTAGTTCGGATGCAAAGGCGCATAATTCGCTTTATCTGTGGCTGCCTGTTCTTTCATCGTAGGACAGGCTGATGTTCATCATGTATCAGTAAACAGCTCTGGAAATTGAGATCACTCATTGCCAGCCCTGACATGGGATCCATTTTCTGAGCATCTGTGTTTGGTTTGGTCCCCAAGGTACTATAGAATTTAAGAAAAAATATCTTATCATATAACAAAGGGTAGTTTAGAAAAAAGAAAGTTAAGTTTGCAAGGTGGTGCGTATGGTATGTGTAAGGTAGGTTGTAGGTGAATGTATGTAAGCAGGTGTGTGTATGTGGAGGTCACAGAACAGCATGAAGTCCGGTTCCTCAGAGTCCAGAGGACTCATGTTACACCATGGAAGCACAGGTTGGTTCCTTAGACACTGCTGCTCCCAGACCATTTTTAAAAGCCTCTCAACAGCCTGGAACTCATGACGTAGTCTAGGCTGGTTCCCCATGAATCCCTGAGCCTTCTTTTCTCTGAATCCCCAGTGTTAGCATTGTACAAGCACACTGCCAGCGTGGCATTTGTATATGGAATCTGGATACCAAAACTCAGGTCCCCTGCTTGCAAGGTCAGCCTTTTTCCTGACTGAGCCATCTGCCACCTCTGTTCCTTCCTTCCTTTCCTTCCTTCTTTCCTTCCTTCCTTCCTTCCTTCCTTCCTTCCTTCCTTCCTTCCTTCCTTCCTTCCTTCCTTTTCGTCATTCTTTCCTTCCATCCTTCTTTCCTTCCTTTCTTTCCTTCTTCCTTTTTTTTTTTTTTTTTTTTTTTTGGCTTGTCAGTTTATTTCTTTGAAGCCTTGGCTTTTTAATAAATGTTCATGGAGTTTTCCTTGACAGCACGGTTGGCAGCAAAATTGAACCAACCTTAAAAAGTACTTCCCCTAAATTTTCTTCATTGATAAAACCCCTTGCCCCACACCCTGGAAGACTGGTCTCTTTGTGTCACTTACAATAAACCCCACAAGCTTCTTGAACAGTGTTTTTTCTTTAAGTTGTCACTGGCTTGGTTACTTTGGGCCAAGAATTCGGAATTATAGTCTGTGAAGATGCCCGTGTTCTTTGAGACTTTTGTAAAAAAGTTACCTTCTGATTGTTTTCTACACTGGTGCATTCTGTTCTTTCACTCTTACCTGTCTAGTCTTTCCAAGTATCACAAAGCAAAGATCTTGTTTTTTTTTTTACTGTCCTGTTTGCCACACCTTCCTGTTGGATCTACTTATTAAGGCTACATTATCTTCTGTTTTGACGATATTTTCTGTTGCCTCCCAAACAAATTTTAAGTTGCCTGATGGAAAGAATAATATATATTTTTTTTGTTTTTCAAACATTCTTTACCAAAACTGATACTGAGTCATACGTAAATTATCAAAAATCAAAGTGATACTTTTGAGCATTAGTCAGTGTGTTAGTGGACAGATGTCGCCACATTGTAAATGGAGTATTTGAGAAAAACACATTAACGAGGATATTCATGCACTTGAGGACCTATTTAAAAACCCATATTCAAAATATTGTCAACGTGTCATGGTATTCTCTGGAAAGCACTTGGGAAAGGAAGGATATGCATGACAGAAATCGTGGCGTGTTTTCTAGACAGACATCAGTGTATCAAATGTTGCCAACCGAATCCAGCACTCACCCAGTGACCATGAAGACGACAGTGTAGAGGAGGGGAGTGAGGGAAGAGAGGGGCAATGAGGTGGAAGGAGCTGCAGCTGTTTCTTTTCATTCATTCACTGAATTCTCTGTAAATATTGGTAGGGCTTGCAAAGTGCGACATAGACTCTCTGTAAATTAAAATGACTGCTCATACCCTGGCGAGAATAGCAGGGCCATGGTGTCAGGCAACGCAGACAGTGACATCATTAGCTGTGTGAGTGTTCCCTGTGGCTCATGCAGCAGGCTCCTAGTTCATCTGCAGCACAATGTCTGGATGGGTATTTTAAGGAAGCCAACACCTTCACCAGCAGAACACTCAATGGCTGAGGTTGATTCTTCCACAACTTCCTTCTTTCCACGCACATCATGGCTGGCTTGCGTGTCGACTGTGAGGTGTTTTTTTTTGGGGGGGGGTTGCTTCTGGTTTGCACTGAGGTTCCACACGGGCAGATGTCTTTTTGTAGGACTGAAATCACATATCAGAGTTTTAATACTGCCCCTTTTATATTTGCATATTAATTACCTGCATCACGTTTTATTATTATATTATCTGATTTGGAATTCTGACTAATTAATTTCACCTGGAATTGCACACAGGCATACGAAAAACTACACTTGGCCGTTTGTAGAGACCAGCTGTGTATTAAAAATATCTGATCCCCATCTGTAGGATTAAAAAGAGGGAGGGAAAACAGCTGATTGTAAAAGTCACTTTTCCTTGTGCCCTGAAGGTATTACCATTGGCAGATACCCCTCAGTCCTCAGCCCCTTCCAAACATTAACCCAGAAGTTGACTCTGAGCATCATTTGGTGGAATGACTTCACTTTCCATGGTTTTGGTTTTAATTTGCAGTGATGCTAATGTGGTCGGGTCTCCCCCTCCCTCTGTGTGCTCATACTCATTGCCTTCCATTCCAGCCTCCATCACACACAGCCAACTTCATTTGGACCACAAATTGCTCTGGCCTCACTGGCACTGGAAAGTGATAAACAAAAATCTGAAAGAGCTGGGACAGGATGACAAAACCAACCCCCAGGATCAAATGTGGCCTCTTAGAACTGCAACCAGATCCTGTAGCAGGACCCGAATACACACGCATGCTCTGCTCTCCCCTCTCTCTCTGTGTCTTGCTACATCTTTCAGTTGCGTTCTTTGTCTGCCCTGACAGCAGATGGTGTTTTAATAAAGTCCAGTAGGAATAGGACTGTGGGTAAACATTGCAGGGTATGCCAATTCCATAATTGCTGGGGACTGATTCAGCCTCTTACCTGCTGCATCCAAATTGGGAGAGAACCAACCGTGCTCGCACCTACCGGCAGAGACCCGCTCGCCCGCAGCTGGGGTGTGCTGCAGCAGCCAGCCTCACTATGGAAGGTAAATCGCAGCTCCTGCCATGCTTCTTGGCACAGGGGCTGGAGGATGCTGCCATCTGGCTCATCATCAAACATGGCCATGGAATCTCTCAGAGATGAAATGGCTTTTGGAAAAAAAAAAAAAAAAAAGCTTGCTATTTAAAAGAAAAAAAATGGATACACATAAAACTTATTATCATTCTCTTTACAGGCACAGTCTATGCTAAAATCATACTCTGAGCTTATTTGTGCAGTGGCTTGCTGGTGTTGTTTTTTTTTTTTTTTTTTCCTTGCTGATTCCCACGCTCAAAGGGATTTATAGCCTAAACCTATTATGTGCTAATGGAAACTTAAATTCATTGGATCTGGCCAAGAAAATGCATGCTCTCATTTGTTTGCCTCGCTGGGGAAGGGTAACGAGTTTTGGCTATCTATCTGAACTATTTTAGTTGTCTCGTTTCTTTACATCACGTAGAAACAGATTTTCAAATCTTCCAAGGATCAGAGTGAACCAATGAAGGTGATATCCGAATACTTGTCATTTTCTCCTTCCCCCAAAGTCCCCTCAAACTACGGAATAACTAGAGGCTTCAGAAAAATCAAGTGGCTTTGGCTGTCAGACAGAGACAAAGTCAGAACATATTCATGTTGTAAGAAAGCCACTGGCATGCAATATTTATCCAGGGATTATGTTTTAAGTGACATCCAGTTTCTTTAGATACAGTGATTTTCAACAGAATGTTCTCAACAGCTTTGGTCTTGTCTTCAATTAGAAAGACAAACAGAAAACAAAATCAACAGTAGGGCAGCTCAGGCAGTGGGGAAAGGTCACTGGCTGCTGGCTCACTCACTTAGAGAGGTCTTCTGCTTCTTGCTTTATCTGTTGTCTGTTTAAGGAAATGAAACTATCTGGTAAGACTAGACCAGTATAGTTTAGGACAATTTCCTTTTCTTTCAGTTGAGTTTGCTAACACCCAGACAGGACAGTTAGCACTCCCATCATTTTTTGTTGTTGTTGTTCCCACAGGCTTTTAGATATAATGATCCTATTCTTAATTTTACATGTATGTGTGTGTGTATGCACATGTATATATGTGTGTGTACATATGCAGAGAGAGAGGAGAGAGAGAGAGAGAGAGAGTATACTTGTGTGCCTGTCTGAGTGCAGGCATACACATGTCATGGCTCATGTATGGAGGTCAGGGGGCAAGCTTGGGTGTAGCTATTGGCTTACCACCATGTTTGAAAGAGTTTTTGTTTTGTTGGTTTGTTTGCTGTTGTTTGACTCTGTGTGCCAGGCTTTCTGGCCTGTGGACTTTCAGGGTATCTCCCATATCTGCCTCCAGTCTCACCATCGGAGCAGTGGGATTACAATTCAAACTACCACAGCAGGCTTTATATGGGTCATAGGAACCTGAACTCACGGAGTCATTCCTGTACAGCATCTATCCAGGGAGCCATACCCAGAGCCTCCATTGTTTGTTTGCTTGGTTTTGATTTTAAGAATTTTGGCCATGAGCCGGCAAAATAGTGCTCTCTAAGTTACTTAACTCATTGTTCTTAATGACCATTGAACCACATTTAATACTGACTGCTTTTTCTTTCTGCCTCTTACCCATTTCCCTTTCCCTGGTTTATTTGAAGTAAATTTTAGATATACTACTGGTTTAATATTTTACCATCTATTAAAAAATTAAGGAAAGTTTGCAAGAGGACTACAAGGAGTATCTAGGGACTTAACTAAAATTTGCCATTTTGCAAAGCTTCTATTTATTTGAGCTACAGTTTCAAAAACTGCATAATTGTTCAGAATTATCTTAGGTATGTCAGATTTCTATTGTTACTATAAATCACTTTCATAAATTTGGAACTTAATATTTTTAAAATGCACTCTCTTAACATTTTGGAGCTTAAAAAGCCTCAGTGGCATTTCTAGGGTCAGGATATATATGGCCAAAGGTCTTTGACGGGATCCCAGGAAGATCTCTACAGCTTCTAGAAGATCATTTCTTCTTGTGTGGAAGTCAACATATGCCTTGGCTTTGCCTCTTCCACGCTCAGAGCCAATATTGATATCACTTCAAATCCCACACTCTCCTCACTTTGCATGTTTTCACTGACATTCCTGTCTGCCAGTTATAGCCCTTGTGATATTAGTCGACCCAGTATGATTACCCAGGACAACCTCATCTCAGGATACATCCTCATATCAGCAGAGTCACCTTTGTTTCAGATTGAAACATGTTTGCAGGTCCTAGGATATCACCATGAATTCTATGGTGATAGCTACACAGTAAAAAGTAGACTATGAAGCTGGAGAGGACAGGAACTCCACAAGGAGAGCAACAGAACAAGAAAATTTGAACACAGGGAACTTCCCAGAGACTCAACCAAGGACTATTCATGGAGATAACCTAGAACCCCTGCACAGATGTAGCCCATGGCAGTTTAGTGTCCAAGTGGGTTACATAATGATGGGAAGAGGGACTGCCTCTGACATAAACTGATTGGCCTGCTCTTTGATCACCTCCCCCTGAGGGGGGAGCAGCCTTACCAGGCCCCGGAAGATGACAATGCAGCCATTCCTGATGTGATCTGATAGACTAAGATCAGAAGGAAGGAGAGGAGGACCTCCCCTATCAGTGGACTTGGGGAGGAGCATGAATGCAGAAAGGAGAGGAAGGGTGGGATCGGGAGGGGAGGAAGGAGGGGCTTATGGGGGGATACAAAATGAATAAAGTGTAATTAATAATAATAAAAAAATAAATGACAAAAAAGGTAGAATATGGCTTAATCTACACACTCCATGGTGGTTGGAATGAGATGTCCCTGCAGTCTTGAGGATTTGAATATTTGGTCTCCAGTTGGTGGCACTGTTTGGGCAAGTTTAGGAAGCATGGCTGTGAAGGAGGAAGTGTGTCCCTGGGACAGGACTTTCAAGTTTCCAAAGTTCTGTGCCATTTGCAGAGCATTCTCTCATTTGTGGCTTGCAACTGAGGAAGTGAGCTCCAAGCTGTTTCTACCCCTAAGCCTGCCTGCTGCCATAACCCCTTTCTCTGTGATGGGCTCTAACCCCTCTGTAGCTGTAGTCCCCAAACAAACTTTTCCTTCTTTAAATTGCCTTGGTCGTGGTGTTTTAATCACAGCACTGGAAAGGTAGCTAATATATACTCCATAATCTAATTGCACAGATTCCTCCTAAATTTACCCGATTACTGGGTAAAATTCGGCATATAAATCGCATGCATAGATCTGATGGCTAATATTGACTGTCAAATCGGCAAGACCTAGAGACCAGAGACAAGCCTCTGGACACAACATAAGACAACACAGTTAGGTAGATGGGGTTAGCCTCTGGGCATGTCTACGAAGAATGAATTTGAGCTAACTGAGGTTTAAATTGTGGGCAGGAGCTTAATTGTGGTCAGCACCATCTCATGCCTTGGAATCTACAGACTTCATCACTCTCTGCCTCCTAACTATGCAATGTAACCAGCTGCCTCACTCTCGTGTTGTCAAGGCCCCCACCATGAGACTATACCCTTGAACCCTGAGCCACAATAAACTCTCCCTTAAGTCACTTTTGACAGGTGTTTTGTCACATATGCCATGGTCATAAATCTTTGCTTTACCCCGAGTTCTGTTTAGCAGACTCTCCCTTCTTTAATCCTTTGGCATTTGAAAGATATGTACCCATGGAACCTCTGTTTTGTTTGTTTGTTTTTAAATAAAATGATTTTCTGAAATGCTCACAGAAAGGTGAATCCTAGAATTATGTCAAAGTACAGTTGATGGGGCTCAAAGAGATCAAACTGCGACTTGATCATCAAACAAACATTCAGCATAATATTGACCCTTTATTTTTAAAATAAAAACCTTGTGGGTTTTTTTGTTGTTGTTATTCGGAATATGAACTTTTGACTGGTATGATGGTTGCATTTCATGTTTCCGCATTACTAGGCTCTGATGCACAGAAGGAGCATTATTATTGCTTCCCTGGTGCTCTGTGAACACGATTAAAACCTAGAGTTAGATGACTTAGCTTAAGGTTAGCACCTTCAGTCACTTTCAGCAATGTAGCTGTTTCTCGTCTGATTTTTTCAAGGCTAAAGATCAAGGAACATTAGAAAGCTTGGCTTTGTTTATAAGCCAACACACAAATTTCGTACTTGCCGTTAGCACAACTGTTCCGTCTAATTTCTTGGACTGCATCACTGTAGAGTGATGTTGTAACCTTTGCTTCTCTGGAGAAGGGTGAGCGGCACTGCAGGTGTGGCAGAGGATGGATCCTGAAATCCTCCGAGCCTCTCGCTGGAAGCTGATAACACCTGCCTGCCTCTGCAACTGGAATAGTTGATCATGTTGATCACTGGTTCCTTTCATCCCTTTGGCAGTCATCAGACCTCTTTACTCTGAAGTTACTGTTTTTCTCTTTGTAATTAGTAAGGAATGTTCAAGGCAATTGCTTCAGATTGTCCATTTAGAAAACTTCACCTTAAGCCATTCTTCAAACTTTCCCTTTCCAGTTTTGGTCTTCGCATTTCTTCATGTCTTCTGCATGAGTGAAAGTGTTACTGTAAGCAGGAGGCTTTTCTGTTACCCTTAGTAAGTGATGCCATACTTATTGAAAATCTCTCTGCACGTAGGGTTCCTCATTCTACTTTATGGTTATAAAACTGACAATGTGCCCTGGCCAGCTTGCTTACTCCTGAGAACCAGATGTAAGTGTCTTCCTCCAAACCAGTGGCATAATGTCAATAGCTTGAAATCCCTCATAATGGGAATATTTACACTCTCAGAGCCATCAAATGTTGCTAATGGGGCTTTGTTTTTCTTTATGGAGAGCAACCATCTGTAACCCACTATGATCAATAGTGACTTGACAGTCAAGTTGTGATTTGACCAGTAAGTGCCCTACCCATCTGTACCCTTTCTTCCTCTGACGTAACTCCAGGATTCACCCTTCTGTGACCACTTCCTGACTTTCCCTGCTGGCTGTGATATTCTGGAAGTATTCGATGCTTTCTCTGCACCAACCCTGAATCTAATTTTCTTTTCAAGGGAGTATGTTTCCCAGTAGGAATAAATATAGTTCCATGTTTCTTCAATGCAGTTAAAATTTTTCACTAAACTAACAAGTAGAAAATACAAAGTAATTTCAGAATTGTTAGGTCCAATTGCTCCATATTGTGTGTGCACTATGTGGGTGAAGGGGCCCCAGAGGCCAAAAGAGGGTGTTAAATTCCCTCAAAGTAGAATTATAAGAGGTTGTGGGCCACCCAGTGTAGGTGCTGGGAATCGAACCTAGGTTCTTTGTGAGAGCAGCAAGCACTCTTAACTGCTAAGCATCACTCTAGATCCCTTAAAACTAATTCCAATATTATTTTTAGGGGTGTGGTTTGAGACAGGGTTTTTTCTTTGTAGCACTGGTTGTCCTAGACTTGCTTTGTAGGCAAGACTGGTCTCGAACTCAGAAATCTGCGAGGCTTTGCTTCCCCAAGTGCTGGGATTATAGGTGTGTACCACCAGGCCTCACTTAATTTTACTATTCAGTTGTGGTTATAGTAAACTTTTAAATAAATGCAAAGTTTGATGATTTTTTTTGAGATTATAATATAATTACAACATTTATTATTTCCCTCTCCTCCCTGCAAACCTCACATTTCCCTCCATGCTCTTCTTTAAACTTATGGCCACTTTGTTTCCTAATTGTCATTACACACATATATGTAAACATACACATGCCTAAATATAACAGATTCAGTCTGTATTTTGATACTTTCATGTATGTTTTTCGTCCTGGTGATTTGGCACTGGACAACTAATTGTTGTGTTCTTCCGTGGGGAAGACCCCCTCCCCGCCCCAGCTGTCTTCAGTTGCCTATAGTATAAAAAAAAACCCCTATATTTTTGTATATTTTTATAGACTTTTGAAAAGGTGAAAGATAACATCCCCCTACTTCTCCACTGTTAGAGAAAATTTGTATTTCACACAAGTAGGGTGCTTTTAGAATTAATCTCCATTTCCTAAGCTTTGGATTTTTACACTATCATTGTATTTTTATCTGCTCTTGAACTTTATACATATGCAATCACTGATTTAGGTTATATTTTGTGTCCTTGTTTAAACAATATAGTATCTGTGAGATATACCCTTGCTGGCTTGTGCATGCAGAAAGTTACCATTTTTAGTGTTGAGTCATTTTGTGGTACATTTACTAATAGAATACTACTCAGCTGTTAAAAACAAGGAAATAATGACCTTTGCTGGAAAATGGATAGAACTAGAAAATATCATCCTGAGTTAGGTATCCCAGAAGCAGTGAGAGATGCATGGTATACACTCACTTATAAGTGGATATTAGTCATATTATATAAAATAAACATACTAAAATCTACAGACCTAAAGAGTAATATTTGTTATATTAATACACAACAATTCCTCTATGTGTTTTCCTGTTGATTGATTAGACTTTGAGTAAATTTTAGGTCATGGGTATTACAAACAAAGCTACCACAGAAATTCTCATACACAAGCATTTATTGTCATTTTTTTGGGGGGGAGGGGAATACCAAGGAACAGAGTTTCTAGGTCATATTTAGCTACGTTTAGCTTTGGAGGTAATTTCCCCCCATAATAATAGCGCAGTACTTTTTCTCTCAATATTAAATAATAATTGACATGAAATTTACTCTCTCATCTTAAAATAAGCGAACACAGATGTTTTATGAGACCAGGCATATAGACTTAGATGGGTGACACTACAGTGGGAATCTGGCTTGTAGACTTTGAGAAGAGAAGGCAACTCATTGAACAAATAATGACCTAGGTGACACACAGTGGTCTCACCTGCCATCCCCAAACTAAGAGGACTAGGGAAGGAGGATTGCTACTTCAAAGTAAGACTAGGGTACATAGTCAGACCATTTTCAGCGCAACTAAAACACAGAAGGGAGAAAGCAAGGAAGGAAGAAAAGAAGGAGAAGGAAAAAGGTAAAAATGAAGGATGTAACACAAAGGAAAGAAAAAGATACAACAGCAAAAAAGTATTCCACATTTGGTGAAAAGTACAAATCCACAGATCTAATATGCTTACCAGCTCCTAAGCAGAATGAACACAAAGGAATATGTAGCTAAGCACAGTGAATCAGTCAGTCAAAAAATTAAAATAAAAAGAAACCTTTAAATCAACAACAAAAGAAAGATATATGTGCAGAGGAACACAAATGAAAAAATGACTTTTGCTTTTGGCACAAATCCAGAAACAATGCAGGGACATCTAAGTGTGAAGCTAAATACTGCTTACCCTGATCTCTCTCTATGCAATTGAAGCTTCTTTTAATCAGTGCATTAGTATAAATTTAATTTATCTGTTGAATTGGATGATTTTATTTTTTGTTACAATTTATTCAGTTTGTGTCCCTGCTGTAGACCCCCTCCATCTCCTTCCAGTCTCACCCTCCCTCCCTCTTCCCCTTCTATGCCCCTTCCCTAGTCCACAGATAAGGGAGGCCCTCCTACCCTTCTATCCTACCCTACCTTATCAAGTCTCATCAGGGATGGCTGCATCAACTTCCACTGTACCTAGAAAAGTGAATATCTTTCAAAACTAAAAAAAATTTTTTCGGGAAAACAAATCTGGTTGTTTTTCTTTATCACAGTTGAAATTTGGCTGGAGGCATGCCAGATTAATTAGATAATATTTAAAAAAATTCTGTAATAATGAAAAAAGTGGCTGGTGAAACAATGCATAATACTTAGTAATCTATGGGATACACTGTTATTAAATATCTACACCCCATAAAATAGTCATTCTTAATCATTTCATATAGAGGGACTCAAGAAAACCATGGTAAAATGGTTTACTAAATGGGGATGTGACTTGATGATCCTTATCAACCACAAATAGGAATCAAAGAAGTTTAAAAAGGTTCAAGATTTGGCTATTTTTTTTCCAGTGTCTTTCTCCAACAAGGTTCCCACAAGAACCTCTGAGCATAAAGTAATGACACATACAACTTTTCTCACTTACATCATATAAACAGATAGAATGATTACCATTCTTGATAGAAAGAAGAAAATAAAGGGGGAAGTATACAAAATGATGTCCAGTATTGAGTGCTTGATTCTCCCAAGAGGGGAAAAAATAGGCAGATTTTCAGAAAATAAGCAACAAGATACAAAGAATGTTGCAATAAGAAAAGAAGACATCCAGAAAGCCAGCTCCCTGGATCCACCCAGATTTAGACAGATTGGATAGCTCCACTTTTCTTCTGGAATCCGTCATATATCTATAAATTCCCTACTTAGATAATTCTGTAACTAACCTTAGTATATTTTATTGAATATGTGATAACACATGCAAAACCCCAATTGCTTTCTTTATAATGAAATAATTACCCAAAAATTAATTAACTGATGAATGTTGATTCTGAATAATCCACTAAAAGAGAGAATGGTGAGTTTAATTTATTTAGAAATAAGTTATTTTTAAATATTCACAATATTACTTATAAGCACTATAAACTATTGAAAATGTAAATTTATTGAGTCTTTTTGTTTTGTTTTGTTTTTTGAGAAAGGGTTGTTCTGGGTAGCTATGGCTGTCCTGGAACTCACTGTAGACCAGGCTGGCCTTGAACTCAGAGATCAGCTGCCTCTGCCTCCTGAGTGCTGGGATTAAAGGCATGTGCCACCATGCTCAGCCTTTTTAAGTATTTTTTAAATCATAAAACAGAAGAAAATAATTTCAACACTTAATGTTCTTCCCCAGATTACTCTGCAAGTGCCTAAAACCAGATATTAAAATCTGTGCCTACCACGAATTAGTTAGTAAACCTGCATATTATTTGAGTATAAAACTTAATATGTTGTGTTTTAAGCCATGTTTAATGTAGTTGAAATCCATGTCAACCTAATAACTTTTAAAATAAGATTTTTTTTTATAAAATAAATCATTTAATTGGGTTTTCAGTTTCAGAGGGTTAGAGCGCCAGCAGAAGCATGGCAGCAGGAGCAGCGGAGAGCTCATACCCTTCTTGACAAGAAGCAGAGAGTGCTCTACAGATGGCAGGACACTTTTGAAACCCATCCCCATAGAATGCCTCCTTCAATGAAGCCACACCTCTTAATCCTTTGCAAACAGTTCCACCAACAGGGAACCAAGAATTCAAACACTTGAGTCTATGGGACCATTTTTATTCAAATGACGACAACAAACTGTCTTTCCAGGAAGGGTGTTAAATTAGCTTTTAAGGACCCATTTTTCATGCTCTGTTCTCAAGCATCGACAACTGTTTCTGGCTCAGAGCAAGCACGTATTCCATAAATATCTGGTGAACTGACTGTTCAGTTACTAAAGCCATCAGAGTAGTAAGTAACTGAAAAGTTCTTAGTCCTACCTCTTGCCACGCTTTGTAGAAGTATTAACTCTACAGTAACTAGATGTAGAGACAGTAACTAGAAAATTTAGAAGACAGTAACTAGATGTATTAACTCCTTTAGCAGACAGTAACTATGAAGCTAATAAGTTTTTTCATATATGATTGCCTACAGTTATGTTCTTTGATATTTGACAAATATAAGTAATAAGACTAATAAGTTATGCTATTTGAATCACTCCTAACTATGACTATTTCAGAATTTCTTGCTTTAAATTTTCTACTTTTAATCACATTTTTAACACAATTAAATGAACTTGAGTATTGCCTTGATTTGAACACTAAATTCTAGGAACTCTCTGTGTGGTCTTGTGATTTCTGGTCTCCTCAAGAATAGAATTTCATGTCATCATACCAGCATCCATGTCCGTTGACAGTTACAGTAATGATGTGTCAACATTTTATGAATAGTTAGCTTTAAAAAATACCTACACTCCAGGATGAGGATTTTTCCAATGCTTTAATGTACCGCCGCCTTGACAGCAGAACAGACCTTGGTGACAAAAAAAAAAAAAAAAAAAGTTTTCTTTCTTCAATATTGACCTCTAGTGAGATGAAGATTTTACTAATACAGAATTTGAATGACTTGTCCTTCTTTCTTCCAAAGCTATTGTTGATGGAAAGGAATGGTATACTGTCACTCATTTCTTACTTAGGTCCCTGATACCTTGAACAAAGACCAGGATTTATGAATCTCAGCCCATCTCACAAAGCTAGAAAATAGTTCTTTCCTGAGAACATTCCAAATTCTTCACAAGAACAAGAAATAGGATTTCAAAATCTTTTAACAAAGTTGTCAGGACCACCTGGAATTTTCAGAAAATCTCACAGTTTTTGGAGCTGAGTAATGCTATCAATATTTCATGTTGAAGTTTTCCTTTTAAATTTGCATTTATTGGTCTGGCCTCATGTTTTTAGCTGATTAGCATTTGTTAATATGATGATCCTTTGCTTCTACCACACTCAGACTCTCTATTTCTCCATGAGCCTTTTCATTAAGGCAACCAGGAAAGAAAAAACATGGGTCCAAATTTATTATTCTTGCTCAAATATGGCTGGAGACACACGTACTAACAAACTACAGTGTAAAGAGTGTTTTAATATTTTGGAAAATGTATTTGTCCTTGGTGTGAATAATAAAACTTGCTGATTCATTTACATTATCTGGATACTCAGATCTTGCCCAAATGGTGAATATCCCTTCTCTTACAAAGGATTCTTTCCCATCATATTCCTAATGGTTTTCTTCTTAATTCCCACATCTCTCATTTACATTTGCTCAACAGAAAGAAAAAACACTTGTATACCCAAGGTGATGTCAAGCAGCATATAACTCAGCGCAGGATTTAGCTAAATTCCTTTCCCAGAAGTAGAAGAAGGGCAGAAGTTCACAGAATAAATATATGATGGATTAATTGTGAATATTTTCAAATACTAAGAAAAACATGAAATCACATTTCCAATAAGCGTGGAGAATAATGATCCGAGGTTAAAAGGGGAGAGACGAGGCTTTGCTTGTGAGTACCCAAGAGGAGCTAAGGATAACGAAATTGTTTCTTCTGTGTTTATCTGTGAAACTTCTTCAGAAAAAAGGGAATAGTACAACATGCCAAACCCCGAATCTATACAAAGCAGAAAGGGGAGAGGGAGGATGTAAATGAAAAAAAAATATAATTATTTATAATATAATTATAATAATCATAAACTGTTACTTATAGTTTGTGTAGTCATTGTAGTAGAATTACTGTCAGCGCACTTAGGATTTTCAGTACGTCATAGGTAATGAAATGACTAATAAACATAGCACTAAAACTAGAAAGGATTCTTGTTTGTACAGCATTGCGCTATAAACGAAGTGATATCATCATAGCATAGACTCCAACTAATGGAGGATACATAATATGAGCTTTGTCTTAAATATTCAAAACATTTACCGACATTTTTTTAAATTTTTTATTTAACTTTTATTAATTACACTTTATTCATTTTGTATTCCCCCATAAGCCCCTGCCTCCTCCCCTCCCGGTCCCACCCTCCCTCCCCTTTCTGCATGCATATCCCTCCCCAAATCCACTGATAGGGGAGGTCCTCCTCTCCTTCTTTCTGATCTTAGTCTATCAGTTCTCATCAGAAGTGGCTGCATTGTCAGGGTTCTAGGTTATCTCCATGAACAGTCCTTGGTTGGAGTATGAGTCTCTGGGAAGTTCCCTGTGTATTTACCAACGTTTTAAATAAGTTAAACCAGCAGTGAAAATCAAGTACAATGCTGAAAGATAGCTAATAAGGAAAAAAAAGACAAAAGCATAACAAAGATGGGACAATACAACAACAAAAACTAGTATCATTGAATGTTTTGCTCACTGACAGCAGTAGTTAAATGGGCCGAAGGCACTAGAATAACAACCACTATAGTGAATAAATAAAGAAAAGAGAACAACTATGTTCTATTTAGAATGGTACCACCTTAACAAAATTTGTAAAATAAACCCACTGGAAGCATAAAGAAGAAATTATTGAAGGCAGGAGTTAAAAATTAATAAAATTTAAAATAAAAAACAGAAAAAAAAATACATCAAATTTAGCTTATCATTTGAAGGAGCAAATCGATTGAATACTTTTGTATTTTAAAGCACTAAGACATTAAAAGAGAACATTGCAAACCTCTGAAATGAAATAAGGGACATCTCTACAGACCGTGCCACCACTGAAAGGGTAGTCAAAACACAGCATGAATAACTCGGTGTGCAAACACACGTTTGTACATCTCCATGTCTGTGTGCTCATCAGAGGACAGAGGGTCCTAACTTATTCCTTTGAGTCTAAGTCTCACTGAACAGGAAGCTCACTATTTTAGCTAAGTGTCTGTTCAGTTATCTTCTGGGATGCACTTTTCTCTGCCTCTACCTGCCTCCTCCTCTCCACCAGCAGTGAGGTTACTAGAGCGGATATCCACAGCCAGCTTTCACATGGGTGCCAGGATATGGACCCCGTCTTCTCTCACCCAAATGAACTGACTCTAGCCCATAGTAAGAACGACTCTGTCCAATAGTTGAAGAAAATACTTAGCCATTCATGAAGAAACCCAATGACTCACCATTCAACAAGATAAGATATTGCATTTTAATCTGAGGATGGAAATCTATAACACAAGAAACAAACAAAAAAGGAGACAGGTAATCCCTCTGTTTACAATGTCTGACAATTTCAAATAACTTTTATGTGATCATTCCTATAATACTTCATGTTGATTTACATGATTTTTTTGATCAATAGCTGATATCTCAATTTATAGGATTGACTCTGTCCCTAACACTGGAAACAGAGCTTGGGTGCCTCGTGAATCCATTGCAATTTAATAGTTGTGTTTTAAAAAATTTAAAAAAGAAAGATAAAAATATAGAAAAATATCTAAAACTAGAAACCAAATGTTATAATGAACAGAGAAGCTATACCATGTTTTCCGAAGGAGGTAGAGCTATGGGCATTTCCATATTTCTGAGTAAGAAAAACTGCGGAAGTCACATTGGAAAATGCTATCATATCTTCTAGCAAAGTTAATACACACTTACTAGGTGATATTCAAGAATTAAATAAAAACCATGAAAATTGCAAAGTAGAGAGGAAATTTCTCAAATCAAAGCAATAGAACACGTAACAATAGAACATTTGCTCACCATGAGCAAAGATGTTCAGGCCCCCGAATACTGTTGGGGCCTCTGTTTATGGGATTCAAGAGAAGGAAGAATTTGGTTCCTGAGGGTAGTGTTAAGGAGTTACTGTCCTGAATGACAGCTTACATTTCATAACAATTTGTGTATTGCACCTGTCCCTTCTCATAATGGATCCAATTTTAATCACATGCACACCTAATTACTATAAGATTGTAAGTATGAGATTTCATTTGGAGACGATGGCGCGTTCATTCAAACCAGTTCAGCCTGGATGACCCACTTTCTCTACCTTGCCCTGGATACACCTGAAATGTGTTTGAATAGAAACTATCCAAATGTAATAGCTGTTAGGGGAAAGAGCCTTATCCATTGTTTGGAGTGGAGATTACATGTAACTCCATACAGCTGAGGCTCTAAATTGCTAAGAAGTTGCTAGGTACTTTGCTCAGAGGGGTGTGAGTACCTAGTCCATTCAGATAAAACCAATCTCATGTGACCAGATACGTTATTAGAAAAGGTGTGAGTGTGTGACCAATTAAACATGCACACACATATACTTGTATATGTAGCTCAAGCCAAGTATAGTCCCGGAATGCCAAGCTCTTGCCTATATTTGCTTCACCTCTAAGTATTTAAAGCAATGGAATGAAATACAGCACTCATTAAAAAAAAAGACTGTTGTTTGAATGATTACGATAGTTTTATTCATAGTTCTTACAATGTACAAGCAGAAAACCTGTCATTTAATGTAAAAATAGTAAACAAGTAGTGGCATGTTCACCCAAGGAAATGAGTGTCCAAACTGGAAGATGTCTTGGTAGAGGCAGCCGAATGGGTGAAATGAAAATTCAGTGTTTTAAGTGAAAGAAAACACATTTACACTTTAAAAAGTTTATATATATATGAAGAGACAAACCAAAAGGAGAGACAGGAAAATAGTGGTAAACATGAGACATGGTTATCAGGAGGACTGGTGACCAGGCATGGCCGAGTGGGAGGGAACTCTGGAGCTATGGAGCTGTTCTGCATAGTAACTGATGGAGACAGGATTCTGGTCAATACTTTTAGAACCATCATGACAGTGAGTGGGCTTTGCTGTGTGTGAGTCATTGAAGACACAGAAATGGATCCCCCATAGTACTGAAGACAACATAAAGGCTGCATAAATTATAGGTCATTGAATAGCTGCAAAATTTTATTATATATACCTGTATCCAGGCCCTTATTCATGTACTTGTTATTTTTTTAGGCATGAAAACAGAGCGGATCTATTGAGGTGCATTCTCTCCCTACTCCTATGAGACTCTTTTGGCAGGCTCACTTGTTCATTAAAATAACCAAACAAACACAAAATATCTAAAAGGCATCTAGGACAATGGTACTTGATTTGTTAGAGTGGATAGCCACAACCTTCCGCAATGATAAAACACCTTAGCCAGCCTCCATATGAGCAAGGGGAATTGAGTTATTAGACATCGTCATTCTTTTTCCATTCCCATTTCTGTTTGGTCTAATTACTAGGTAAAATAAAGGCCGTACAACTTGCTTTTGTAACTTTTTGCTTCTTCCTTTCTGTCAGGCAGATCAGGGAACAAATATACAGCATTCTGGTCCTCGTCTCGGAACACCGTGCAGTCCCTGCTTGTTTTGGGTGGACTGGCTTATCTGCTGAGTCTTTGCAAAACTAACGGCTTATTCCCTGGTGTCTCTTGAAGAGAAGCTATCAGCTATAGGAAAGAGCATGCAAGCTGATACTGAATAAAACCAGATTGCTGTTTCTTGAGTACTTCACCAAGGACAAGCTAGCTTGACTCATCTCTTTCACTGTCTGTATATAAAGAATCCGAAAGTAATGACAGCTTCCTTTTCAGATCAATTATTTTTCCTCTTGTGCTTTGGATAAATGCCCTGAATTGCATGATTAGCTATACAAGGCCTGATTGAAGAACACACAAAAGAACAAAGAGCAACTGATCAACATCTGTCTGCAAATACATCACTACCCTAGAGTGATGGCGTCACTTCTGCAGAGAAGCAAATGGAACAAAAGGCTGAGCAACTAAAAAATGATTTCTGACAAGCAAGATTGAGAAGTCTGATGAGGAAGGGACATGGGTATAAGGCAACCACAACTTCCTGCCATGACAGATCTCCTTAGGAAGCCACTATTTGAGCAAGTAGAATTGTACAGATAGTGTCATTGTTTTCCTATTCCCATTTCTGTTTGGCCCAATGATTAGGTAAAATAAAGGCCATACAACTTACTCTCCATTTTTGAAGCCTGTCTTAAGCAGGTATGAATGTAGATACAATTGTTGAGAAAGACGGTTGGTTTATCTGTTGCTTAAGTCGGGACATAATAGAAGGCTCACTGAATCCTCCCTGATTTCCAGCTCCTCTGAATCATCCAGTTCCTATGGAAACCATTTGAGCACTGGGATTCCCTACAGGAAAAGTTCCAGAGGAGTGTGTCCTGGCTTCTGCTTCTTCCTTTGGGTATCCAGAGACACCTTCGTGTGCAGGGCTGGAAGGAATGAAGCTTAACTGGGCAGGTAGGTTAGTAGGATCCTTGTTTGTTGGTGGTGGTGGGGAAACAGTGGGGAAGGTTTTCAGAGAAACAGCTGCCCTTTATTGGGGGCAGAAGGGCTATATAAATCTTGGGGAGGTCGTAAGGGTTGCGGGTGAACTTACATCCCTCTCTGGGGCTGAGGCGCTGGGAACGCTTTATTTGTATGGTGAGGAATTTCAGGTGCTAGCTGGAAGGAAATAGGAAATCGGGAATAGGAAGTTTGAGCTTGAAACCTGAGCTTACACCAGGCTGTATAAACTACCTTAAGGGTGCTAGAGATGGAGGTGAGGAAGGGGCACAGGCTACGCGCATCAGGTCATGCAGGCCCAGAAGAGGGAAGGATCAGTTCCTACTCCTGCCTGTCTCAAGATGAGAATTTTGGGGTTTGGACACATCTCGACTTTACTATTGCTCCAGGCTGGCTCCCCCAGTCCAAGGACTCCCATGCCCCTCAGCAGTGTGCCTCTGCCGACGAGCACTACCCCCTCACCGCGTGATTTCAGATACGCAAATCTGGTATGGGGGTAATTTCTAAATAATTTCGTCTCTGACATATTTACAATTCCAAAGTCAGACCTTTAAGAAAGTACACAGGAGGATCGCAGAGAGGAGACAGTAGATGAGCATTGCAAAGCGTTTTCTTATACCGAAATGACAGTGAAACAGTCTCCTGGACCTGCGCTTCTACGCGCCCTCTTTCTGCTTGTTGGCTTAAACCGGCAGAAACAATTTAGCATTTTCAACATCTGATTATGAAACTTCTTCACTAATTAACAAAATTCTGGGCTTCTCATGCTCTCTTTGGCTGCTTTCCACCACTGTGCTCCTTCAGGGGAATGCCTCAGGAGGCGCGACCCCGAACACACACACATTGAGACAGTGGAGAGCCGTGCTGTGCTCCAGAGAGCAAGAATGACTTCGGTTTTTACAGTCCCTGCATTGGGAAGCCAACACACATGCGCTGCTGGTTTTTGTCACAGTAGGATTGTGATCACAGGGCCTTGAGAAAGGGAAGTCTAAATTAAGTGGCCTTTACATATACACAGAGGGGTACCGAATGCTCACTGACCCAGGCAATGGTTTTGGTTGTTGGTGGTGAAAAAAAAAAATGACACAGTAGTTGGTAGAAGTGTCTGAGAGAATGTGTGCCTTAGTCACTTACGTTCTTCAGTTTCGCCTTTTATGTATCTTCTTTTCTTCTTATTTTATTAAAACTGTTTATGTGCTTTGGCTCTAGTTTTCCTCGTGGAATATAAAACATGCTTTTAAGTTTACCACTATCAAAGGAGAAATTATGCCTTTTGTCCATATTTGTACACAACAAATGAGCATAACTTCGGAATCCCTCAAACCGGCTTCTAGATCAAACCTGATTTTCCCTTTATATGGCATGCTTAATTTTCTAAGTCAGTTCCCTGTAGAGCAATAATAATGCACACAGCAAAATCAGGACCACTGACTCTGCTGGTGATAGTCAAACATCAGTGATTCAGGTGAAATCTATGAAGAAGATCGAGCGGGTGTGAGAATTTTCTAAACCCAAATTTCTCCCCCCACCTTTTCCTTTTGCTTTGTTCACACACACCCCCTCTATGAGAACAGTGCATTAGACTGTAGTCCCTGCAAAGGTAGTTCATTTGTAAAGTGACTTCAGGGGGTGGGAGTGAAACCACAGATTTCTGTCTGGAAGATGGCACAGAAACTTGAATGCCTCTTCACATTCTGTTCCACTGATATTTTGACATCTGGGCCTTTAGCTGTTTCAGGAGGCACTTCTCACAGGATGGCTGACTCCTCAAGACAGCAGAGGAACCTTCTAGAAATATGCTTTTCATATGTACACAAACCAATCTAGGTCCTACAACTTCCTCAATAGACTCCTGTGTCTACTCCAGGATGATGTTCCTCTGTCCTAAGGTCCCTGGGAAAGTACACTAGACTTCTGTAGCCAGCTTTTACATCTAGAAGCCTTCAGAGAGTATTCAAATGAACCTATCCTCTCCCTTATGAGTCTGCTCTTCCTTGCTAACTCATTCCTTCTGACCAAAACCACATTCAATGCTACTGAATACACCCCTGATATACATACATACTAACATACACACACACACACACACACACACACACACACACACACACACACACA
>NW_026596162.1:5310121-5320782 GCF_907164565.1 Psammomys obesus
ACACACACACACACACACACACACACACACACACACACACACACACACATGCTCTCTTGTGCCCTGCCCCAGTGTGACCTTATATGGTGTAGTATGGTGGTATGCTGCCTTTTCCTCTTGGGAACTCTGGGTAACTCATCTTTGGAAAGAAAAACATCTCTTAATCATTTGCCTTCTATCTAAGCTCTACATTTAAAGATGGCGTTACTTGAATAACTATACTAAATCAAGCAGCTTCCATATGGCTGGATGGGGAGAAGTGTCGGGTGGGAAGCATCCTCTCACTGCCTCTTACACACTACTGTCTAGGGTTCTCAAAGGACATTAACCCCGTTGCACTATTGGGATTCATATATATATATATATATATATATATATATATATATATATATATATATGTGAGTGTAGGCAGGATTCTAAAACCCTGATGACTATCATGTTGGTGAGCCAAGGTAGCTGGAAATATGGCTTCATACAAAGAGTTAGAAGCTTCAGGATGTGGTCTGATAATGTTCCATTTTGAGAACAACTATTGACATCAAAAACCACTAGTAGAGAGCCATGGCCACAAGGACTTTGGTCAAAGAATCTGGAGTCTGATGATCAAGGTCAGCAGCAAACACACCTCGTTGGAAGCTGATTGTATTTTGAGATTCCTGTAACATCTGACTCTTTAAAATGATGCCTCTCACTCTTTTTAAAAAGCTTGCCTCTTTCATTCTAGCTCTTGTATGTTTCTTCTCACATCCAGTGTGTATCTTCCTGATTCAGTATGCTGACTCACATGACAATCCCTTTTAGAAATGCCCTCATAAACATACCCAGAAGTGTGGGCCACTAATTCACTAGCCTCTTCTTTTTTATGTGAAACTTCTTGAATTGTATTGGCAATTTAAAATAAGTTGACATTGGATAACTCCAGTACACACCATAAAAAAATGCATCCCAGTTAAAAATCACCATCAGTTTACAGCAATCCTTATGTCTCTCTATACCAGCCTGCTCATCTCAAATACCTTTATGCAAGCTTTCTTAAGAATATTGCTTTTTATTATTATTTTTGAGATGAGGAGGCTCAGCTTTGCTACTTCTTTTTTTTTCTTTTTATGTACTATCTTTTATTTTTCAATTTTAATTTAATTTTATTTTTAATTACACTTTATTTACTTTGTATCCCTCCTCTTGTTCCCTCTCTCCTCCCTTCCCAATCCCTCCCTTCCCCGCCTTCTCCACGCATGCCCCTCCCCAAGTCCACTGGTAAGGGAAGATTTCTTTTTATTCCTTTTGATCATAGTTTGTTAGGTCTCATCAGGAATGGTTGCATTGTCTTCCTCTGTGGCCTGGTAAGGCTGCTCCCCCCTCAGGGAGCAGGCCAATCAGTTTATGTCAGAAGCAGTCCCTGTTCCCATTACTATGGAACCCACTTGGACACTGAACTGCCATGGGCTACATCTGTGTAGGGGTTCTAGGTTATCTCCATGCATGGTACTTGGTTGGAGTATGAGTCTCAGGAAAGACCCCTGTGCTCAAATTTTTTGGTTCTGTTGCTCTCCTTGTGGACCTCCTGTCCTCTCCAGATCTTACAATTTCCCACTTCTTTCATAAGATTCCCTGCATTCTGCCCAAAGTTTGTCCATAAGTCTCAACATCTGCTTCGATAGTCTGCAGGGCAGAGCCTTTCACAGGCCCTCTGTGGGAGGCTCCTAGCTTGTTTCCTATTTTCTTCTTGTCCTGATGTCCATCCTCTTTGCCTTTTGCAATGGAGATTGAGCATTGTAGTCAGAGTCCTTTTCTTAATTCAGTCAACTTGATAGCAAAACTTTAACCATTACAGATATGAGCTGGACAATCAGTATTTTGTACATTCCAGGTGGTCTATTGCACTGTCCCCACAAGATAGCAAGTTCAAGTTAATCTAGATTGCTACAGAAGATTGTGTTCTGTACTGTAAGTAACACGGCCATTCAGAAAGCTTAGCATTCATTCAAAGTGGAAGACTTGCCACTCAGTGGTGGCTTTAGCTATTCTCAGTGTGGTGGCAAGGCTACTCCATCATCACCTCATTTACTGTTAACCACTGGCATGGTCTTAGTCCATGGAAATGTCCCATCAATGTAACTCACTCAGCTCTAGTTTCTCGGAAGACAAGCATCCAGTCATGTGAACAGGTTCCCAGGTCAAAGGATACTTATCAAACCATCCTTATGTTCCACACTTTCATTCTCTCATAAAATCCATCTCCTGCTAGCTGGTGGAACATTGGAGAGTTTTGTATTTACTTGCCAGACAGAGTTTATATTTTTCCGTTGGACAGATTTTGAATCCTGACTTTAGTCATTAATGTAGAGGTAATGAATGGAGAGAATGTTAGACTCTAGGAAGATGGAGGACCTCGTGTTGATCTCCTCTCATGGCAATCTTCATAGGCGCTCCAATATGGATAGTTTTTCTCTGTCAAGGAGGTTATGGGGAAGGATAGAAATTCAAAAGTGTAGAATTCACCATCCCAGATGTTTGCATGCAGGTATCAGACTGAGTTTTTCCTCCTGTAACTTTCTTACAAGATCTTCACTGAGGCATTTGATCTCCTCGTTTTCTTTCCACAGTTCACCCCCATCTTTTTTTTTTCCAAAATTAAATCTTTTCCTACTGGAGGGAAGGAAGCTAGTGAAACTTGTAGGTTCATAAAACTTAGGTCATGGAATTCACAAGGCTCAGAAAGCCAAGTAAGTTGAAAGTTCATAAGACCTCTATTCAAAGGTACATACACAGTAAAAGTCACCCATGGGAACGGAGCATTCTGTACAATGGGTGTGGAACAGCCTATAAGATAGACAAAGATGCAGCTTTCATGCATCATTACCTATGAGGAGTTGGGCCATTGGTCTCATAGCTGTCTTTGAGTCACCCATAGCTCCCAGGAAGTCATCCCTCACTTTTGCTTATGTAACTCCAACATCTTCACTGACTCAGAAAGCTGGACATGGGTGGAGTCATATCTTTGGTTCATCATGTTGCTCTATTTGTGGTAGATGGATATTTGTTAAGACCCACCCTACAGAAAGTCACACATCTTATAATGGAATCTAACATTTGGTTTTCAGCACAATCCCCCCAGTGGGTAAAGAGAATAAAGACTTTCTAAGCATGGAGATGTCTGTCTTTTACAGAACATCTGAAGGTGAAGATTATTGGAAAAGAACCATGTACTTACTTTTTGCAAGGTCTCTAATGCAGGTCATGGAACCCTACAACCAGCCTGTATTTTCCAGAGATTCCACATTGGTCAAGACCAGTCAAGGGTTAACTTCCACCTGCAGTTCATCCTAACCCACCCCTGATGAGAGTCTTTGTAATTGTAATGTTATTGAAGATTAATGACCACCTGGCTCACAGCCAGCCAAAGCATCCTTGCTGCCATAAAGCCAATAAGTCGTCCATTTCCAGAATCTCCTCTTTAAGGTCTGTATGTGTTTTGATATTTCCAGCTCTGATTTTCATGGACTTGGAATACCCTTCAAAGGCAGAGGCTGAGCCATTAGCTCACATGCAGGTGGTTTATTGTGGAAGTGATTACAGGGCACAAGAGAGGAAACAAGCAGGTTGAACCGAAAGCAAAGAGAAACCAATTAGTATGTATTATGGAGCTGATCACTTCTGGGGGCAACTGAGATTTCATCCCACCGGGACCCTCAGAGAAGCTGAACAAATAACTCCCAGACCCGAGCTACTGATGGATGGAAAGCAGAGGCAGGCATTTAACTTTCTCTTTCCCCATTGCTATTACTCTCTACAGGACATCGACTCTCCATCACTTGTGTTAGTGCATGTGTGACTATGGTGCATTTCTGCGTGACTCTGACCAAAACATCAGCAGCGCCTTGGTGGCCAAAGCAAATAGTACAGCTTAGGGAGGTGTGAAGGAGCTCATTAGCAAGTCAACACTGTGGTGTTGACTTGAGGGAAGTGTCAGCCAACTGGATGGCAGGTTCTATGTGACCCATTAGCAAAGTTGCACTTTACACTTAGACTCCTTAGGACACATTCATGGTAAGTCATGAATATTAGGATGTAGTGCTTTGTGCATTTTTTGAATGTCCATGTTTTCAGTTCCTTGTCCTTGCAGTAGTAACAATTTGTGTAAACATGTTAGTGTGACTTGCGTTGTGTCTCTCTCTATATAGGTCAGATTATTATTCTCTGGATTCCAGACAAAAGTGACTGAGTGACAAGATACTGCATTTTGAAGCTAGCAGATAAAAGTCTGTTCACTTGACAAATAAGGAAAAAATAGTTCATCCTGGCTGATTACACATAATCTCAAATTAAATTTGTGTCAGTCCAAGAACATATCTTTTGCCACTGGGCTTCCCACATACTCTTCACCCCAGTGTCTTAGGCAACTTTTTCGAAACAGTGTAGAATTTTTATGGCCACACATAGTGAAGTATTGGCATTGTTTAACTGTAATTTGCAAATAATAAAATGAGGATTGGTGAGTTTCCCCATAATGTGATTCTTATTGAGTTCACTGAGACAATTTCTCTGGGGTCCCAGCAAGGGGAATTTGGGGAATAGGCAAATATCTATGAACAGCTGTTCTTAGCAGAAAAAAAAATCCGAGAAACTAAACTCATTCCATCTTAAAATTAAATCTTCTTTTCTTCCAGGCTGTATAAACTAAGTATTCATGATGAGATGAAAATTCCATGGGGTTTCTCCCACCAATCCAGACATGTTAGTAATATATTAGGATCCAATCACTTGAACTTATTTGCCCATGAGCAAGAATGTATCTGAAATATGTATGATGTGCTGTTCTTCCTCGATAGTTGCTCTTTGTAAATGTCCTACTTGCAGCTCTCTTTCCGAACCCACCTCCCATGTTGTCTGAACACTGAACAACCTGCTATCCTGATTATTCTTCCTGGAAACAAGGGACTGTGTTTTTCACAGTCTACGACAAGATTTTGTAACAGATTTATGATGGAGTAAAGAAAATATCTGGCTGTGCTTCACGATTTCTGACACACAATTTCCACAAGACTGAAATGACTGAGAGGCACAGATTTTGCTATTCATGATGAGCCATCCTCGAGTTTATGCTAATGTCAGGAAAGGAGGTGAGCCCTTAGACAGCTTTGAAAGAGAAAGGGGCCATGTCAGAAAGACAAGCACTTCCGCAGAGGGTTGCATTTTTCAGTGACATATCCCACCTCTAAAGGTCAAGTTCCAACTACTGCTTCACAATTTGGTCAGTATAACTATGTAATGAAACCTAATAAAATTCTAGATACTAGGGCTTGAATCCTTCCCGTTAATGAACATCTGAATGTACTGGGAGGACCACACACACACACACACACACACACACACACACACACACACACACACAAAGGCAGGGCTCACGCATGGGTCCTTCCATGACTCATAAGTGTTTCATTGTGCTATTTCTCATCCATATACTTTATTATAAAAACTGCCATTTTAAGTAGAGTCTCATCAGTGAGATTGACAAGTAATTCAAGCAAATTTTCTAACCCCAAAAGAGGGCTTGTAGAAAAGCCTCAATATATAACCAAGACTGGCATAAATGTGGGTGATTTAGGGCTGCCTCGGTTGTGACTGGCACAGGAAATGGAGACAATGCCCTTTGGTCTGTGAGCTCAGCACTAACTGCTGCACTCGGTTAGTTGGTGCCATAGAGAGATGGTGTTGGTTTGTCCATCATAGGTTCTACAAATCATCTAATCAGACAAAATTGTGTCCTCAGATTTGTAAGATTTAAGAAATCCAAAATTCTCAATGGAATCAAAACTAAATTTTCCAATATGATTTTAAGATTTCCAGTCAGAGATCCTTACCTTTAGGAAAATCAGAAAAGGTTTTGGTTAGAGCTACTATAAAATATTGCTGCCCACAGGGCTTCAGCTGAGGCATTTCTATTCTGCAACAGGGTGGTAGTCAAACCACTGGCTTGAGCTGTATCTGTGCAATCATTGCAGTGCCTTTATGTCTTTATAGTGCATTAAAAAAAATCATGTCTGTGACACAGTGTGTCAGTCAGCTTTCTATTGTCACAGAAAAACTTAATGGGAGCAAAGTTGTATTATGGCGCAGTTTCAGGGTTTCACTCCACGGCTGCTTTGGGCCTGTGTGATGTGGTTCATGCCGGAAGCACACGATGTAACAAAGCCACTCACCTCATGGAGGACGGAAGTAGAGCGAGTTGGGCGGAAGCAAGTCCGTAATATTCTCCCTAAAGACCTAACTTCCTTCTGCAAGATACCATTTCCCTATTAACAGTACCACATGCCGGGGGTCAGCTTTTAACTCGGGCTTTTTGGGGGACTCAGTAGTTTATAAAACACACAGGAACTTTCTCACATAAGTACGTTGTGGGGAGTCCAACACAGAGACATCCGTAGATTCAGTATCTGACAAAATTTTGCTGTTTATTGCCACGCGATGTTATTTCATATCACAGAAGAAAAGACAAGAAACAAGAGCTAGAAACTGTTCCCTGGAAACAGTTTATAATGCAGTTAGTCTCTTTTATAAGGTTGGAGCTTTCAGAACTTATTAACATCCCAAAGATCCCGTCTCTTAATGCTATCACACCAAATGTTTGATTCTAGCATGAATCATGAATTTCAATATATATATATATATATATATATATATATATATATATATATATATATTCATCAATGAAAAATGGTTCTAATTTTCTTGGGATAGTCTAGAATGGAGGAGTTTGATACTGGTCTAATTTATTGCTTGTATGACAAACTTGAAAATCTGAATAATGATAAAGTTTAAATGTTGGTAATATTATTGCTACTGCTGTAAGAAATGGTGTAAGACTTACTATTGGAAGTGCATAACAGGTGATTTTTTGATGTTGAACATTGTTTTAAAATGTTTGTTAACCATTTGCATCTAATCTCTTTGCTCAGATCTATGGCACATGTGTTGATTGTTTTTTGTTGTGGCTGTTTTCATAAAGCTTAATGTTTTGTTCAGTTCTGTGTGTACTCTGGATAGTCATGCTCTGTTTTGTGGACAGTTGGCAAAGACTCTCTCACATCTTGTGGGCTGTGTTTTCACTCAGTTGCCAGTGTCCTTTTCTTAATAGAGGCTTTTTAATTTCATGGGTCCTGTGGTGTCTAGTTACACTCTACAGGCGTGGTCATAAAAGCTGGGTGCTGGGAGAAACTACTTATCTGCATTAGAACAAAATGGACTAGAGCCTTCTCTCTCTTCCTCTACAAAATTCAACTCCAAGAAGACTGAGGTCCTGAAGCCTGAAACACTGAAATCGCTAGAGGAAAAGGTAAATGAAATGCATAGGTGAGAACTTTCTAAATAGGATCTCAGTTACTTGGAACATAGGTTTAAAAATTAAGTGGTTTGATTGTTTTGAGCCTTTTGCAAAACCATTAACCATCAAACATAGGGAAAGATAAACACAATTATTTTTAATTAGCCAAAGATAGAAGTCACACATACACACATACAGAGCTTACAAAGTGCGTGGTCCTGTGCAGGTTTTGGCTGAAAGAGGGAAGATTCAAGAGTAGACTGAGTGTGTACAAGGGCTTTCCGTGAGTAGGCAGCTCTGTAACTGTGGGTTTACTCCTCTGTTCAGTTCATTTTCTCCTTCTAAACCTGAAGTGCTGTCAACTTGGACTAGCCTGGGCCTGCTCCACCATCTGTTTCATGGGAGTACTTGGAGTAAGGGACCTGTTCATTTATTTTTGAGATCTACACCTGAAGTCATTGTGGTTCAAGCTGAAGTGTAGGCTTGAGCCTCTTGTGCCTGATTTAGACGAGGAAATATTTCACTTTTGAGCCAATATTCTTTAAATGAGATTTTTACATTTTTCAACTGATGCTATAACAGGAAGAGACTTTTGTGGACTGAAGTTATACTAAAGAAGTAAAACCTGTGCGAACCATCTATTCTTAGTATGTAAATAGATTGTGATAAAACACTTTGGACATTTTGAAATGTCCCAGAAATATTTTTTTAATGTTGACCTGTACTTAGAACATTAGAGACAGTTCTTGTCTTTTCTCTTTTCTATTTTCTGTTTGTCTTCTGAAACTTTTGTTTGAGACCTAAGTGGGCAACAGTGGTGTTTAGGGATGGCATCTCCCTTCGTAGTAGATAATGGATTCACTCTACAATAAACGTAATTACAAAAGGATTCTTTATAATGGGATAAAGTCTAGGAACGTTTAATAGCAACCCATTGAAAATGTTGGAGGCCAGACTGGTCTACAGAGCTAATTCAAGGTCAGTCAAGGCTATACAGAGAAACCCTGGGATTCGGTGGGACACAAACTCACTATGTGTGCAGCACATATCTTGGTCTGCCTTCCTATAACCACATGGGACCTGGACCTCAATGGGACATAAAGGAGGACGTATAAATTTAGGTGTGTAAACACCTGACAAACCTTACTATATCCCAGCTGCCTCACCCTCGCTTCCTGTTTTTGTTCTAATGTTGTGCGGATCCCTGATAATAGGCTCTCAGATTTTACTCTGAGCAGGGTGAGAAACAGCTGAACTGTGCAGAGCAAAGAAGTGACAGGATACAATATGCTGTAACATACCTTGGCTTCCAGCTGTGCATGAATAGAGAAGATGGTGGCAGAAGATAAGCCAGCCTCGAGGTGACTCACAATACAGATAAAGGAGAGTGGATCATAAGCTTAACAGTTGCAGAGGCAGCGTCTAAAGCTTTCCTATTCTAAAGAACGTTGTTTGTCTATGGTATTTATAGGATCTCCTAAGGTGTAGCCCATGGGAGAAGCAGATTGTCCTTGTCTCCCACCAGTTGACATCTGGGAGGTGACCACTTGGTTGAGAGCTGTCACTTAATTCTTCTACCAACATCTGGAATTGAAACCCTGGAGCAAAGATGTGGGCTCGCTGGGAATTGTTACAGGGACTGGAGACAGCAAAAGCAGGAAGGAAAAGCTCAGATCAGGATTATATTTCTCTGTAGAAGGTGTGACCTAACAGACGAGTTTATCTGATGAGGGCTCTAAGGGATTCTAAGCAGCACATTAGGGAGTCTTCATCTCTGTGTTGAGTAAGCGAAATCATCGTGAGCTCATACTGTTTCTCCTCTGCTTTATTTTCCCAGATAAATAGCAACACCACTCACTATGGTGTTTCTATTGTCATGGTTCCCTCTACTCCCACCTCCACCCTTCCCTTCAACTTTCAGATATGGTCTGAAACTGGAGGCCCCCTCTCAGGGCCTCCGTTCTTTTAACAGATTTTTGTTTGTTTGTTTTGCGTTAAAAGTGAGATCCTGTATAAAGAAGAATTGCAATGAAGTGCTAGCACAGAACCTAAACAGTGAGGGCTACAGCATTAAGGTAGGTGTTAGAGTTGCTCCTGTTTTGATTGTTTCAAATAAGAGTATATACTATGATTTTTTTCCCAACAAATACATTTTTGGGGAATATTGCTATGTGAAAATTGAGATAAATAAATAAAAAGACAATTTTTATTTTTAATTTTTAAAATGTTAGAACCCAAGGGTTTTTTTTTTTTTATGTTTATTGAAAGCATTCTTTTCCTTTTCTCATCTTAGATAAAGAGAAACAAACTCTTCAGAGGACCCCCATATTAGTGATTTTTCTGTTGCCGTTATAAAATACCACAACCAGAAGCAACTTAGAGAATAAAAAGTTTATTTTGACTTACGGGTCCAAAGGAGGAGTCCGTAACAGGGAGAAAGCCATGTCAGCAAAGTGGCCGGAGCTGGAAGCTGTTTGATCACATGTCAGTCGCACACAGGAAGAGAGCAGGAAGTGTAGCTGGGATACAGACCCCCTACAGCCCCTTACCAGGGGCATGCTTCCCCTAGCAAGCCTGTATCTCCCAAAGGTTCTATGACATCCCAAACAACACTACCAACTGGGGACCAACTGTTCAAACACGTAGCCTATAAGGGACAGTTCTCATTCAACCCAACACAAGCGCGGAAACTTCATGTTCCCAGTGATTCTGTGATGTCCTTCCTCGGGCGTGCTTTTGGCGGCCTCGGCTTTCATGAGCCCACAGCACAGCCATCTCGTCTTGCTCACACTGTCTTACGCTGTGTAAACCCACATCCCTACTAACGCAGATTCTCAAACTTGGAGAAGTTGAACTTGCGACCCACCGATCCCATTCTTCCACCTCGAGAGATTTCAATCAAGTGTAAACACAGACCATCTGAACTTCTGGCACTTCATTCCAGCGCTTTCAAATCTGTTTTCATGAAATCTTTCAAAACGACGTCTCGTAAAACTTGGCTTGATTGCTAATGTCTTATGAATCATACCACAGAAAAATCAATTCGTGTTTTCTCTCATGAATATTTCATCGTTATTAGGCTATATATCACTGAGTTAAATTTGGGTATCCAAAATTACTTCTTCAGTAAATATTCTACAATCACTGTGTCACAAATCTTAATCCTGGTATCATAGGCTTAAGTTTAGTTGAAAAGCACCACAGGCTGTATACATCAAAGACTTTTTTCTTTGTCTTTTCCTCTTTTTTCTTTCTTCCTGTCTTCCTCTCTTTCTTTCTCGATTCCTTCCTTCCTTCCTTCCTTCCTTCCTTCCTTCCTTCCTTCCTTCCTTCCTTC
>NW_026596162.1:5320792-5358292 GCF_907164565.1 Psammomys obesus
TTCCTTCCTTCCTTCCTTCCTTCCTTCCTTCCTTCCTTCCTTCCTTCTTTCTTTCTTTCTTTCTTTCTTTCTTTCTTTCTTTCTTTCTTTCTTTCTTTCTTTCTTTCTTTCTTTCTTTCTTTCTTTTTTGAATCAGGGTTCATAACATAGCTCATGCAGTCCTAGAACTCACAATGTAAACTAGGGTGGCCTCAAACTTGGGAACCCCGCCCCCACTTTTGCATCTGCTGGTTTTCAAACTGTGTGCTACCATACCAGGCTTGTCATAATTTTGTGACATTCAGAAAAGCTTCAAAATCAACTTCAAACTAAATTAAAGTAGCATTTGACAGTATTTTATGTGCACTCATTTTTTTCCTATAGTACAAGTTACAAATTAAATCTTCATTCAAAATGGGATGTTTTTTATGTGAACAACTATAAAAACAACATAACAAGAAAATAAACAACGCCAGTTATTTTTATGCAGAGTAAATTTCATTAGTTAATGAAATTTTTCTGGGGCATAGAAAGACTTAATCAAAAAATAAAGTAAGCAAAAAAATAATAGATTGTAAGTATATAGTATATAAAATGGAATATACTTCATCAGAAGGTAAAAATGAAATTAATATTTGAGATAGGTGAGGACCAGAGGATAAAATGCTAACTCTACTTGCATGTGAGTGTGTATGTGCTTCTTTGTAACTGCACCATGTCCTACCCAAGCATTTATGAGGTCCTCTGGGAAACAAAGAAATACAATTCTAGTTAGCTTATTTACTTTTTGACAGCCTTAAAAACTTTATTTGAAGTTTCCATCATGCAACACCCATTATTTGATTAGGAATGCATTAGCAGAGCAAACATTTCTGTAAAAATAAATATGAATCTGATTATATTGGTGGGCTTAAGAAAGCACTTAAATTCTTAGACTAAAACCTAATGTTTGGTTTTCTTTCTGTTTCCTTTTCTAGTATCAGTCCCCTAAGAACACTTGACTTGTATCTAGGATTTATATTAAGGAAGGAATTCCAATTCGATTCAGAAGCCTCATAAATACCTCAGTGGAACAAGATATTTAATATTCTCTGTGAAATTTCATCTTTCCTTTATATAGAAAGATAAATTTGTTTTCACAATACCTGAGGGCCACACTTACAGCAATGTTTTTTTTTTTTTTGAAACAGCGATGGATGCCTACTGACCCTGACGCATCAGATCATTTATATTGTTATCCATTGAAAATACTTATGTTTATTTTTGTCCACAGTGTTTCGAGCAGTATATTAATCGCTAGTGACATGAAGAGTAAAATGAAGATCTTGCCCTCATGAATGTCAAAGTCTAGCAGAAGAGTACTGACTGTTGAAGCACAAGAAAGAAACAAGAGCTCTTATGATTTGATGTGTTGCTCCTGATCACAATCCTACAGGGGCACACAGGAGACCATAACCGCAGAGGGCCAAGGAGAAAGGCACAAACTGTCGTTTAATCTGTTTTCAGCAGGGAGCTGAACACTCTAGAGTGACAAACAGGAAGCTCGGAGTACTTTAGACTTTACAGAAACGTGAACAATTCATTCCTGAGGATTAAGAAGAACTCTGAAGGCCTGGGATGCAGTTTCTTGGTAAAGCATATTCAGTGCCCTGGGTTTGATCCCCACCACCAAAAGCGTGGAGGATACGAATTAAAAGAAATAAAGACGTAGAATAAAGTCTTAAGTTCTACACCATTGGATTTGTGGTCAATCACAGAGATCAATTCAAGAAATCTATGATAAGGTTGGAAAGCAGTCTTCACACAGGAAAGTAAAAAAATAAGACTTGACTCAATGACAGGATGGATTAGTAAAAAATGAAAGTTTCAATAACAGCATGTTGCCTTGGGTCAAATGTTCCTGATGGGGAACTCAGGAGTGGGCTACAGAGATCAGAATTAACAAATCACATTCGTAGATAGCATATACGTGAAGGAATTTTCTTAAGCATAGAGCTTCAGTAAATGAATAATTAGGTTATGAAGAAGAAGAGGAAGCTTAAAATAGTATAAGAAAACTTTTACTTACAATTAAGACTGGAAAATAATAATGCAGACATCCACATGAATAAAGTATTGTCATAAAATCAGAAGAAATATCAACTAAAAAGCTATCTTAATATGCAACAAAATATATTAAAATACAATGTGTTGTTAAAAGGACCTGCTAGAGATATACTTCAGACCTTAGTGTTAAGAATCCTTGCATAAGGCTTAGGTTCAATCTTCAGTGTGCCATAGATAAGTAGGTAGATAGATAGATAGATAGATAGATAGATAGATAGATAGATAGATAAGGCTGAACTATGAAAAGTAACGAAAGGAACTCTTGGATGTATATTAAATTCAGAAAGTAGTAAAAATACTAATTAAAAATGCAAGGAAAAGGGAGCCTGAGAGTTGGCTCAGTAGGCAAAGTTCTTGCCCCACAAACTGCATGACCTGAGTTTAAGCCCTTGAACCCATGATAGAAGGAGAGGACTGATACCTAAAAATTGTTCTTTGACTTTACATTCCTACAATGACTCGCTGACACTGAGACTAACAACACACACACACACACACACACACACACACACACACACTTAATAATAATAATGAAATAATAATTATAGACATTTTTGAAAGAAAAATGAAAGCAAGAACGGTCTTTGAATAACCAGGGTTCCTACTGACCCCGTTACTAATGGAGATAAGCAGGGAAATGCAAAACTTCCAGGGAACTATCTATCAAATTACCTGACAAAATGCCCCAAGCAGGCAAGGGAAAAGAAGAAATTCAATTAAAAAATAACACCTTTAAGTTAGCTTCAGTGTCTTTACTTAAATCCTAAATGTAAAATTGTACTGACAAGAAAATCATTGCCACAGGGTTCATTTTCCAAGTTAGACAGACTTGGCATCATACCAGTGAGCTGAGCTCTAACGTTCATCAACCCTCCTAAGACAGTCACCTTAAAAATGGAGGGCAGCACACAAGCATGAGGTATGGAGACCCTGAAAGCATTTGTTCTACAACAAAGGCAGACTATATCTTATTTACCTATTTTTTGTGTGTGACATATATTTACCTGGGATTGGCTATAAGAACATATATATATATATCCCAACCATTTGATTTTACCAATGAAGATTCAGGATCCAGATGCTGGGGTGAACACTTGCTAGCTCAGAGAGGCAGAGAAAGCACCCAGCTGACCTTCCTATTTTTTTTTCTTGGATCTCTTAGCATAACACATAACAGTCTCTTTTACTTTGTACCATGAACATGATTTTCTTTCCTATTTCTTGTGAATTCTAGGAAGGCTTCATCTTCAGAGTAGTCTAGAATAGCCTTCCATCAGAATTCTACGAGCCTGAGATCTTTGCTTTTGTTAAAATTGCATCAAATGTCATTGCTTCAGCTACCCGTCAATCACTGTATAGCTCGTTTAAAGTTGCAGTGCTCCTTATTGCAGCCAAATGCTGCAGATTTTCTCTACAGCACCAATTTCACCGTAACAAAAAATCAAGTAATACCCTTACTGATTCATTGACTAATTGGTTTTCGAAGGTTGGGTTTCCTTGCGAAAAAGTGTAAATAATGGGAAACTAAAGTGTTTATCAGAATATTTGGTTGATTTTTTTAGAACATAGAACAATGTTGATATGGATTAGGTATTCACTAAATACTCATGGAATCAAGGAATTAAGAATCCATGTGGATCTTGAGATACTTGATTAGATAAATTTAAAAATGCAAATATTGGGGAAAACTGGAAAACAAACCAACACAAACATTCACATTGAAACAAAAAGAGAATTTTAAGGAAATGCTGTCTAGAACATCTTTATTATTATTAAATATTAATTACAATTTATTTACTTTGTATCCCAGCTTATCCCCTTTTTTTATCTCCCCCAGTCCCACTTTTCCTTCTTCTTCTCCCTCTATGCCACTAGCCCACTGATAAAGGAGGTTCTCCTCCCCTACTATCTGACCCTAGCCTATCAGGTCTCATCTGGATTGTCTTCATCTTCTTCCTCTGTGGCCTGGCAAGGCTGCACCTTCAGTGTATGGGTGTGTGTTGGGTTGATCAAAGACCTGGCCACTGAATACATGTCAGAGAGCCCTTGCTCCCCTTTCTAGAAAACCCACATTGAGATTGCACTGCCTATGGACTACATCTAGGTCTAGGTCCTCTCCATGCATGGTCCTTGGTTGGAGCATCAGTCTCTGCAGGCCCCCCTCAGCCAAGATTTTTGGCTCTGTTGCTCTCCTTGTGGAGCTCCTGTCCCCTCCAGGTTTTTCTATCTCCCCCTTCTTCCATATGATTCTCTTTACTCTGTCCAAAGTTTGGCTACGAATCTCAGCTTCTGCTTTGATACCCTGCTGGGTAGATTCTTTCAGAGGCCCCCTGTGGTAGGCTCCTGTCCTGTTCCCAGTCTTGTTCCTGTTTGCTCTTCTGAATGGTGATTAAGCATCTAGAAGAGCAACAGTAGTAAAATTCAGTATTTGGACACATTATAGCTAATATCATGCAAAGGGTGATAAAGGAATCTGTTAGCAAATTGAGGGTGGGCTGAAGCTTAACTTGATAGACAAAAGAAAGTAACAGCTGATGTCATCATCCAAAATTTGCTGAAAGTCAGCTGGAGAAAAGTGTTAAAAGCAACCATAGGCCCAAATACTACTACCAAGGCGAAAAGCATTTGACCATGACTGATATAAGAAAAAACCTAATCAGGAAGAAAGAAAAACTCTGAAATTGTATGCAAACAAAAATGAACTCCCACGTTCAGGAGATGGCTCTGTAGATAAGTCATTTGATCTCCGTGCCTGGGGACCAACATTTAGATCACCTAAACCTCAGAAAGCAAGATGCCTTAAAGGTATCAGTAATCCCAATGTGCCTATGGCAAAACTGGGGTCAGAGGCAGAGGCAGGAGGATTTCTGGGAGCTCATGGCGAGCATACACTTTGCTAAACAAGAGACCCTTCCTACAGCAGTGTGAAAAGCAAGAACCAACATTTCAGAGTATCCACTGGTATCCAAATGTGTTCTGCGGAACACATGTACACACCAACACAATCATATAAACATGTTAAAAATCAGTTTCAAAATATGTAAAGTAAAAATATTACAGGACTAAAAGAAAAAAAAATGTCATGAAAGTGGAGATAATTGAGCATATCCTTTTCTGTTTCACTTTAACGTGATAAAGTCACAAAATTTCAGTATAGATACAAACATTCTAAACAACACTGTATTCAATCTATTGCTGAATAGTGGATTAATGCAAATTTATTTTAATTTATGATTCCAAACACATAATGATGTGCTTCATGTTTTCTGCAGACTGAAAGTATCTTATTGTCTGTCCAATTCCTTCACCCTGAGAGCACCATGGGAAAACTGAGGAAAAGTACAGCATGGAGTTACAGTTCTACCGCAGGGCCTGACTGGGTAAGAAGTCACTTCCAAGAACACAAATATCTTCAGAGAATTCTCTGCCTGGCAAGCTGTTTGGTCAATGGCCCAGTTTCTTACCTCATGTTGGCTTAAAGTTACCATCTCCATAGCTCATTGACAGCCTTGGTCGCTCGTCACATAGGTCTCTTCAACATACATGCTTCCTTCCACAAAACCAGCAACAGAAAGTCCACTAACTAACGTAGAGGGCTCAATCTTACGTAACATGAGAGTATTCAGGTATACGAAGCCAGCCCTAGGACCCACCAACACAGAAGGGAAGGCAATTACATGAGGCTTTGATTACCAGAGGCCAATGATACCTGAGTATGTCCTTCACAAACCCCCTTACTCATAGGACCTAAATTACTTTAGAGTACCTTATCCAATGGCAGCAGAGTATATACAAGACACTTTCAAAAACTGATCAGATACTGGCTTGTACAGAAGATCCCAACACATTTTCAATGTTTTAGGACATTCAGAGAATATTGTCTGACCACAGTGAAATTGGGTTAGATGTCAATAATAAAAACAAAGCAAGAAAAGTTCCCCTGAACTGCTGGAAATTAAGTAATGCATTTCTAAATACTGGGTTTTAAATAAAGAATAGATGACATTAGAAAACGTTTTGACTAAATGGTAGGGAAATCAGAATTTTCAGGCCTAGGTACCAACATGTAAACATTTGTTTAACAGAAGGGTGGTTTAAAAACAGCCACACACTCTAGCATCCAAGCAGAAGAATGGAAATAGAATATGTATCACATCACAGACAACAAAAATAAGATAACAAAAGAATAAAGTCCAAGAAGGAATGTGTGTTAGTAAGCTTTTCATCACTGTGACATGACACCAGAGGAAATCAACTTAACAAGAAGAAAATTTTACTTTCTTTCAAGACTTGGGAGTCTTCTGTTTCTGGTTGCTTAGTTCTTCTTTATTTAAATCTTGGTGAGAGTATAGATATTCTTTTTTTTTTTACATTTTTTATTTAACTTTTATTAATTACACTTTATTCATTTTGTATCCCCCCATAAGCCCCTCCCTTCTCCCCTCCCAGTTCCACCCTTCCCCCCTTTCTGCATGCATGCCCCTTCCCAAAGTCCACTGATAGGTGAGGTTCTCCTCTCCTTCTTTCTGATCTTAGTCTATCAGTTCTCATCAGAAGTGGCTGCATTGTCAGGGTTCTAGGTTATCTCCATGAATAGTCCTTGGTTGGAGTATGAGTCTCTGGGAAGTTCCCTGTGTTCAAATTTTCTTGTTCTGTTGCTGTATAGATATTCTTATGGGAATAGTCCAGAACAGAAGTTTCATGAATATGGTCTTTTCCCAAAGTCAAGGAAGACTTCCGCAGACACACTGTAGCAGATCTCACCAACATGAGCTGCTGCATCCCCTTAAGAATGTAAGAGGCTGCATCTTCTGACCAGAACCCACTGCTGAAGAGAGGGAGCTATTGAAATGAAGATATTTATTGTTTTCATTGCTCCTGCTTACTCTGAAGATTATCTGAAGTAGGACACATAAATAATTCTGCCTTAGACACCTGGGTGCTGACATCCGATGTGCTGAAATCCATGCTTCTTTAACTTCAAGCTTATACATTCCATAAAACAAAACAAAACAAAACAAAACAAATCAAAACAAAAGGCAGAATTTACTGCAGCATGGTAACGGTTCAGATCTTTCTTCGCATGTTAACGTTTTGGAGCAGTTAGGGCAAGTTTCCTCGCACTTACTGATAAAGCCCTAGGTGAAGGTATAGCTCAAAGGGACCTTCTTTGCTCCAGTACTGTCAGGACAGAGACACCACAAACACAAACATGTGCCTGTGTATGCTCACATGCACACACACACACACACACACACACACACACACACACACACACACCCCTTCATAAAAACATCATATTAAAAAAGGCCAACACACACACAACAGATACACACACACACACACACACACACACATACACACACACACACACAGACACTGTACACCGTATCTAAATTAGTGGTTTCTTAAACTACTAGAAACTTCTAGAACCACTATATTTAGCCACCCGAAAAAGCTCAAAGTAAAGAAGAATTTCTCTGCAAACAGCCTCTCCTTTCATATTGAAAGGGAAAATTAATAAAGAAGGCTGCGTCTTAGATCCAAGACTGCCATTGTGATAGGAGTGCTCATTGTTAAAGCAAAAAACTCCCGGGAATTTACATACATGTAAAAAAATTGTTTTGCTAGAGTGCTCCATGCAGATCTTTTGTTGCTTTTGTTGTTAATACTTTGTTTAAAAAGTTTTTTTTCAGCAGATTTCAGTGGCCTCCCATAAACCCTCATTTCCGCATATGCTCTGTGATGCTTAATGCTCCATATTGAAGAACGCTTTGCTATCAGTGCTGCCCATATGGGATCATAGCAGGGACACCTCGGCAGAGTATATGTACTATATTCTCTTGATACCCCAACCCCAAAATATGGATGTGGAAACTGCCTTGCTTGAAGGGCATCTAATAAAACCTGTACACCTGAATAAGCCAGATGTCCAGGTGCCACAAAGCAGGATACAACATGAATTCTTTTGATGGCACAATTAGGCTTTGACAACTTCTCTGCAGGCTTGAGCAATGAAAAAAACTCTAATAGGAATAAACTCAACAGAGGCACATTCGAGATTCACTATTGGAGCCAGTTAGGTAGAAGGACGGGAGGATATTTAGCCATAGCATAATTTTACTAGATTGTCAAGTTTTATTGTAAGGAAGTAGTAAGGAGAAGCAAATTGTATCCGTACACATTGCCAGAGAACTGCTTACAACAGTGAAAAAAAAAAAAAAAAAAAAAAAAACGGGAACTGTCTACAAGAAGAGGTATTTGGTGAGCACATTACAGTTGCAACCATGAAATGGATAGCTCAGGAGTCACCCACAATGGTACAGAAGAATATTTATTGTACACACATTTAGGAAATAGGTAAATATAACAGAACTGATAACATTTTGGTATGTGCACATGATTATATATTCATGTGAATATAATATGCATATTCACTTTTGTTATATATGTGGAGCAAAAGACAGAATCTTGAGAATCTGCTTGACAGTGGAATTGAACTTACTCCGGAGTAAATACACTGCTATCCATTTTGTTTTTCATTTACCACACTTTCCTACTTCTCTATTGGCCCCCAAATACGCTTTTGTAATAGAAGTTCATACGCTATGCTTCTTTATTTTGATTCAAACAAATGAATTTTTAAAAATCTTATTTTTTTTTCAGAAGCAGAGGTTCCTTCTGAGTTATCTCTAGTCAAGAATGTGCCCTTTGCACAAGCGACTCCCAACTCCAACTCTGGGAGAACAGAGCTTTTAAAGGGACAAAACTCAAGTAGGGAAGTGCAAGTAAGTCTTGGCGTTACAGGATTGGGTGAAAGAGTCTCTAGGGGAGCTGACCTTTAAAATGATTGGTTTGTTTTTAGGTGCCAAGTCTGCAAATGGTCAGGCCTGGCTACCTGGGGGACACCTGACCCCCAGTACCACCCTGGTACTGCCCTGTTATGTGCAGGTTAGGCTGTAGCAAGAGGGAGGGAGAGTTAGAGCATTCCATGGGCTTTCTTAGGGGCTACATGACCCTAGTCACAGCCCCAGGTTTATCTGGGTGGCGGACTCCTGCTGGACCGCTGCTCTGAAAGGCCTGTGATCTGCTGATTTTGCCCCAGTCCCAGGAATTAACTCTAAGTTTTTGAACCTCTCACTGAAGACACCTTTTCCGTTAAGTTACCTGCGGGTGACAAGCAACATAGACGCGCAAGGGTTACTCGTCTTAAATAAGACAGGTACATCTTAGAAGGCTCCAGTGGAGACGTTTCCGTTCAAAGAGCTGGGCAAATAGATGTAAAGTGAGTAAATAAATTAATTAACTAAAAATAAAACAGAATGGAAACATATAAAAAAATAATGGTGACAATTCTATCACTGAAGTCATAGCCTTGAGTATACAGGACTTTCAATATATCCCGCACCATCTATTACCAGGGGTCAGTATACCAGGCTGTGAACCCCAACCTTTTCGTTTTTAAAAGACCAATAAAGTGAAGTCATATCTATAAATAAACCAAGGTGGGTATGCAGTATGCGTGTATGCGCGCACACGCATGCACACACATGCAACACGCACACACACACACACACACACAGCACACAGAGTGGACACGTTTTCTCCAGCCAACTACAGACAAAAAAAAAAAAATGGTCTTTCCTACAACTTCATGCATCAGGATATGTAACAAATGTCAACTGAAGTGACAGGGCTTAGCAAGACATTCGTGAATTAAAAGGGCAGATGTCACTTTCCAGTGACATGTTCTCTGCTCTTCCCTGTCTCTCTTTGTTTATCCTTCACTCAGTCTATAAGGCATCTGCTCATCTGTTTGGTCTTGGATGGGGCATAAAAATGCAAGACACATCTCAAATTTAGTTTGTCGTTTGCCTTTTTGAAAGATGTGATTTATGGTTATAATAAAGTATTTGAAATGTCACTTAATAGGAAAACAAATGGCAGTAGGATTCCCAGGAGCCCTTAAAAAAGGAAAGAAAAAAGAAAGGGGTTGAAACTTCAAATTGGACATTTTTATCTCACCACTATTTGAGTTACATATTTCTGTTCTAATTTGTAAAAATTATCTCTCTTGATCAATCTTTTCCATTATTTTTTTTTCTGAGAAAATTCATCAGCTGGGTTAATGATGACACAAAAGTTTAATATATGCATTAAACATTTAAGTTTTAATATGTTAACATGTCATAGGATGTGAATAATAACAATGTTTTATATATGAAGTGAAAACATATTTTATGTTAGAAATAGTTATAATGCCGAGAAAGTGACTTATATCCATAACAATTTCATTTAAATATTGCTTTAGTTCCCCATCTATCTCAGATGCAATTTTATAGTCCTTTTAAAAAATTCATTTCAGCGTGACCTCTTTGAGGCTGCAACTTAGTGCCTCTAGCCTCCATATCCAACTGTATGTGGGCTCGCTCCTATTCAATTACCTTTTAACATGCAGAGAGCAGCCAGCACCCAGGTTTGAGCTGCATTTCCCATTCAGAAACTCTTCAAGAATTACAACTTTGGCTCAGTTTCACTGCAATAAGAAAGAAGGGCAAAAAGGAATCTATCAACCTGCTTGGCTGCTAGATCCCAGGGGTAGTTTTTAATATCCCAAGTCTGGGCTCATACTTAGCCCTAGAATGGACTTCAGTGGCTTTATTCTGAAAGGCATAGAAATAGACTATTAAAAGGAACCTTGGAATATTTCTGTGGTTCATATACTATGGAGAAAAGAAGGAGACGGTTGAGTCAGGAAGTAATTAATATTATTGAATAGGATAGTGGAGCCTTTCTTTCTTCACAGATTTTAATTTGGTGGTAATTTTTAAGATTCTAATTAGAATTATAGGGGAGGAGAGGGCAATTCTTCTTCTTTGTGAGGATGAAATGACAAAACAAAGAGGTATGACTACAATGGCTTAAAAGATTCCAAATTTTAAAATGGTCATACGTTAATACTGCAAGACACCTATTCTAAGTCAGATTTGGGGGAAGAGGCATATACTTCCTCTAAGCGAGAAATCTGGCCCTAGTGTTTGCATATGACACCAATATCTTTGGCCCCAAACTTACACTGCTACAAAGTGCCTAAGCCAGGAGAGGTCTAGTTCCCTCAGAAGACAGTCTACATTCTGTAGACCCACACCAAAATGCCACGTTATCCTTCCCAAGTGCACACGGTTATTATTTTTATGGATAAATATACAAACAAACTTTCAAAGCGCAAACTCTTATACCCTGAACTGTTTGCCCTTCAACAGTGGCTTAAAAATTCTGGGCATTTACGCTGACACACTATGCCAAGGCATATTATTATATTATTTTATAATTGATGAGGTAGACTATAAATAACTCAAAACCATCCTCTTGGCAGGGCGCTTTTGTAATTGACTCAGGAGTAGGGGACCGTTTGTTTTATTGTATCTTCTTTTTAACTTATGCATAGATCCTAGACGTTAGAAGCACATTTGAAAAGGCAAATATATCAAGATATCAAGTTGATGAGGACAAAATAAACAAAAAACTGCTAAATATAGTCCCTCGATTACAGAAGTTTACTGTATTTCCTTTTGATGGATTGTTTTGATTGCCATAGAGCAAAAAACTGATGGCTGCAGTGAAAAGAAATGTGAGGCTAGCCAGGCCTTTAATCCCAGCACTTGGGGAAGACAGAGGCAGATGGATCTTCGTAAATTTGAGGTCAGCCTTATCTACAAAGCCAGTCTAGGACAATCAGTGCTACACAGAGAAATCATGTCTTCAAAAACAAAACAAACCAAAAAGTGAGGTTCCGCTGGCAGGGTGTGTGATGGGGGAAAATGTCACAATAAACGACATTTTGAAGCCATGAGCCATGCCTTGAATGCTAGCCTATGATTTAGGACTTCTGGGAGCTCTTTCTTTCACACTGCTCTTTCATGGCGTGACCTTTCGGACAAAGCAGTGACTGACTAGGACAAACAAACTGGTGTTCAATAACATTCATTCCTTCATTCTGTTTTGCTTGGTGTTGGCCCTGGGACTTGAACCCAGGGCTTCCTGAATGCTAAACAAATGCCTTCGCCACTGTTCTGCTTCCCATCCCATGTGCTTGTTCTGAAATATGGGCTCTGTCATGGCTGGGTTCTTCAGCTAAAAACATAATTATCAAGGACCTCATCTTCGTCAATTACTCTTCCAAATTTGCATGTGGACTTGTTTTGTTCCTTGGAAATATTCTGTATTTAACAGAGTTTTCTCACATATTATTCTCTTGAATTACTACCCAAAGTGATATAGAGTAAACCCAGCAACTGTGCCCAATCTTGCTGGATTATAGTCATTGACCTGAATTGACTCTTTGTTCATAATTGGAAATAACAGGTCTTCCACAATGTCCTTGCTGGTTTGTGTCCAACTATTCTTTTTACCACCTCAGACAGTTGGCTGTCTCCAGCCTTGGCCTTTGGTAGAACACACCCAAGGAATATGTGTAAAAATAAACCAAAAAACAAAATTTGAGGAGAATGTTTTTTTCCAGATTGTTTTGTAATTCTCGAACTAATCATTCTGTTTTATGATGAGAATAAAAGCTTTATTAAAAAAGCTCAAAAGTTTCCTTTAGAACATGAACTATCCATTAGAAATAATAATAATTCACTTTAGCAATTACAGTTGATGAATAAAAGCACACTGGTAATTTTTTTTTTCTTAAAACAACACCCAATTGTAAAATTATATGAAAAATAAGTTTAAGGAAAATTCACTAATCAAATTTTAGTTTTCTAAGGCTTGAAAAGTTTAATTAATAATGCAAGATATTTAAGAAATCTAAAATGATGAAGCTTAAAGTAAATATTAAGTACACTAACATTCAAATACTGAATACAGACGTCAATAAGCCAAGCATGAAGAGACCCATTCCCATTTTGTGGAAAGAATCATAGCAAAGCTTAAAATAGTGCCCTTTCTATTGGATGCAAATAACATTGACTTTATTCCATGTTTTAATGCTTTCAGTTGTTCCAAATGAAATCCATCTTATCCTCCTGTTTTCCCAGTACTTTGTCACTCACAACCCATTGCCCGGGACTGTTGATTCTGATACTTGTGGTGGTGTTTCACCATCACAGCGCCACCTCCTACAAAGTGGGGGTCTAGTTCTGTCCATCACTGTGTTTCCATCACTGATGGTTGGGCATAGTTTAGGGTGAGGCTTGCCGTATATCTATAATGTCAAGATTTGTAGAACTTCTTTAGTAAGCTGCCGGAAATTTTAATCACAAATTAAGAAAAAAAAAAAAAAAGGTAAAGCAATGCAGTTATGGGTTCCATAACTTTCCATAGAGATGTAAGTCTGGACTTGGTCGCATCCCCTGTATAAAACGGATTAGGGAGGAGGAGACACCGCTCAACCATTAAGAGTGCTTTCTGCTCTCTCAGAGGAGTGGAGAGTCTTTGCACCTACATTTGGAAGCTCACAACACCAGTGATTCTAGCTTCAAGGGATTTAGCACCCACTTCTGGTCTCACCCAGCACCCACACACAGGAGCAAACACACACACCCACAACCACACTCAGACACACACATACGCACAATAAAATACGCAGAATAAAAACGCGCAGCTCTAAATGTAAATAAAGAAAATAGAGCAGTGTTCGCATGTGTTGCACTCCTCCGCGTGTTAAGCCACCCAGATTACTTACATGTGCGTGCTGTGCTTATTTGCGCAGAGTGGTTCTACCGTATCGGTTAGACAATGATGATAGGAGATGAGTCTGTACACGACCCTGGAATGTAAAGCTGTTGTTGCCCATCCACTTTTCATCCACGGTTGGGCCAGACCTGTGCAAATACGGGTAGGAAGGTCGGTTTGTATTTAAATTTCAGATTCATCAAAGTATCTTTTGGATGTGAGTTGTTTTATAGTCATAAAATCTTATTTTGCCCCTTATTTAATATAGAATTTGCAATTATGAAGCAAACTTTAATACACGAGACATTCTTCAGTTTTATTATGAATTGAATGTAAAACTTTAGAAATATTTTGTCCTGGACTAACAGTTGACACATGAATTTCCTAGAACAAAAGATGAATATGACAAAAATAAGTTGTAATTCTTATTACAGAAGCAATACAAAAATGAGCTAAGGAAGATGATTTTGTTAATGAAAAGTGTAAGTTTTTCAGTACCAGTAGTGTAATTATCTTTTAAAAAATCTACATGGACTGGAGAGATGGATCAGAGGTTAAGAATCTCGCTGTTCTTCCAAAGGTCCTGAGTTTAGTTCCCAGTAACTACACTGAGACTCACAACCATCTATAGTGAGACTTGGTATGCAGGCAGAATGCCCTATAAATAAATAAATAAAATCTACATGTATGTGTACCATGTTTTCAGCAAATAAAGACAGACATAAAACAAACAGATGAAAAAAATCAAAGACTTACAATAAAATTAAGACACATTGGTATAGATATAAAGAAACAAGAACAGACTATAAAGCATTGGCAAGAGATGCTGAAGCATGTCTAAACGAAGAGGCACTTCCTTTTTATTAGATGGCAGACTCACTATTGGTGCCATGATTCTCTTGAAGTTAATCAGTAGCTTTCCTGAAATAATTTATCCCAACACATTTTTTTTTTGTAACAACTGAGAAGCTGAAATATATGTAAAATAAAAGTATGTAAAATGGCAAAAACAAGTTTCAAGATGCTCAAATGTGAGGATTTATGCTCTCCCTTTTGTAAAACATGCAATACAGACTATGGTCATCAAAACAATATGACATTAGCGTGAGGGCAGACACAGACAAAATGGAACAGAATTGAGAATCCCCAAATTCCATTATATTTATGGTCAATTAATTTTCAAAAGAGCAACAAAGCAATTTAAGATGATTTTAGATAATCTTTCTAACAGATGGTACAGGGAAAATTGGGCATCTATTTAACAAAAGATAAGTTTATTCTATTGTATCACATTATACATAAAATTAACTTAAATGGATTTAAATCTTTATATAAAAGCTAAAATTATAAAATGTTTGGAAGAAAATATAGGAGTAAATCTTTGTGACCTTCAGTTAGATTAAGATTCCATAATTATAACATTAGGTGTTTGTGATAAAAGGAAAGGTCATGATGATGAAATGGCTTTCATTAAAACACAAGGGTTTATGCGCCAAAAGTCGTCATTAACTTAATAAAAATCTAAGCAACAGACTTAGAGAAGATATTTGCAAACGAAAAGTTAATAAACTCTTTGTAGTTGAGATATATAAAGATGAATATTTCAATAGAAAAAAGTCAACTTTAAAATAATCAAAAATCTTTAAACAGAAATTGACTACAAGGATTTTATAAATGAAAAGGTGTGTTTCATCAAGATGACTCATAGGCGAGATACAAACTACTCTCAGACACCAAAATTACTATCATCAAAATGCACACACACCATCAAATGTTGCCAATGAAGTGACAGAGTTGGGGTCCTTGTCTGGTCCCAGAGCAAATGATGATCAGGCAACTTCTTCAATGGCTCTAAAAGTTGAATTATTAGATAATAAAGAAACTTCTCATCTGCCTTCACCTCAAGTAATATTCAAACACACACAAACATACATAGATGTTTAATCCATCAGTATTCACAATAGGGTAAAAATTGCAACAATTCAAAGATACTTTAGTAAATGGACAAACCAAATGTGCCATAATTATGCACTCAACAATGAAACAATTACTTTGCAAATATATCTTAGAGTATGGTTGAACCTCTGAAACATCATTGTGGAAGCCTACAGAAACAGGCATTTCAGTGCTTTCCTGAGGATGCAGATGGTAGCAGGTAGTCAGAGAAAATGGGTACCGAAGTACCAGAGATCTTTAGCTAACGGAAATGTACAACCACTAAATTGTGGGCTGAATAATATTGCATATTTTTATTTAAAGTAGGTAAACTCTTTGGTTTGAAAATTAGACCTTAATAAAGCTGTTTAAAATCGCATAATGGGAATTCCGTGACTCTCCAGGATCCAAGTGCACCACATTTTATCAAAATTAAAATTTAAAAAAAATATCATTTAAATTTATAGCCACAAAAATATTAACAAGTAACCCAAATGTTCTACACGTGTAATTGATAAATACCAAAAATACAATTGATCTGCTATACAGGATAAGTTAAGAATAATTTATGATGCTTAGGTTGCATAAATATGAAAATAACCATAAATCCTTACCTAGAAGTGTAAATGTAACTTGAATGAAGTAAAATTCAAGATAGACACTGGCAGAATATAGATATGTTCTAAAACTTTACAGCTGGCTATTCTAGTCATGGTTTGTATGCTTATAGTTAAGCTAGAGGCTTCAGATGCATGCCATTTCTATAACTTTGGTTGGTCTGTAGTGTTAGAATACTTAGTTTCAAACTATTTTAGATTGAATAAAGCACATTGTTTAATGTAGGATGGATTGTGTTATGGACATTTTTTTTCTCTTACATGTGAACAATTTTATATCAACTTTGTAGAAATAGCCCAAGTGCCGCACTCAACCCCATTATTGGTAGGAAAATGCATAAGATATCCTCAAACTGGAATGACAGACTGTTGTGAGCAGCCTGATGTAGGCGCTGGGAACAGAACCCTGGGTTCTCTGCAAGAGCCATCTCACCAGCAACAAAGTTTTTAAAACATGTAACCTGAGTGTTATATAGATCTGCCCTTTAGGAAAATTGGTATTTATGATTCCTTGGTGCCTTGAACCTATTTTGTGCTATAGAAAAGGAAAAAAAAAGAAGGATTTTGCTTTACATTAGGGGATGGAGAGAAGACACTGATTAGCCAAGACACGCATGCAAGTTTCTCATTATATTCACACTTCTTTCTATTGCCTGATATTAATAAAATATGTGGTCAATTCCCAACCTCAGCACTGTCTTGGCATGTGTTGAAAAGAATTAGAAAAACCGATTTAAATAGATACTTTCAACTCTAAGCCAAAACAATCCTAACATTTCCTAGGTGCTATAAAACTCATTTGTTTGTATAGTCCTGGGACTATAGCATGTCTGATTTTTCACATATAAGGACACTGTGAAGGAAAAGCCACATCTAGGGAGCAGGGTCACAATTGTTCACTGGTGATCTACCCCCTCCCTCAATGCCATGCCTTGTAGCATGACACCAAGCCTCATGGCTGACATTTCTGCTTTACTAGCTTCTCCTAATTAGAACTCAGGTTGCATCGGAGACCTGCGGCACCCCGGACACCTTCTCTAAATATTTTACTCTCGGCCTGAAGACATTGTCAACCTGAGCAAGGAGGAGCTCTAAATGCTGTTCATCTCTGCCCATGCTCCCTGCACTCATGACTGCTTCCTGCAACAAATGGGACAAGGAGGAGAATGTGAGACTTGGGGGAAGGTGGTTCTTCGTGGCATTTAAACGCTGTCCAAACTTAGACAATGGTCCGTCCTTAAGAGGCTGAGGTAAAGGACAGCCTGCAAGTGGGCAGCAATCTAGCCAATGCACCTGAGGAACCCTAGAGGAGAACCCACAAGGCGAAAGCCAAACTGGTTACAGACACTGTTGAGTGCCCAATTGGCCAAGATGAGAGACTAAAGCTCCAGTTTTGCACAATTCACTTGCATGATGCCCTTCATGGAGCAAACCAGTTTGCTCTCACTTACGTAGGGCGTTATCCTGAACATGGATTTCTCTGACCTGGACACAGTATATCTGCCACTGATAGACATACAAAATGCCTTATCCAAATGCCACTGTGTTTCACAGAGCACTGCTTCTGATTCAGGAACTCACATCACTGCATAGACAGAGCCCGGATGTTAGGATATTCCCTATGACCCTCAAGTCTAGCTTGATGGAGGGTTTAAACTCTGCTACCCTGCAGAGTCCACATTCCCTTTGTGAGCTGCCTATGATATAAACCATGTCCTTAAAATGCAGCAGAATATACGTGTGTATGTATATGTATACGAAATCAAATAGCTGGACATTAATTTAGTCCTATATATCCATTGTTCTCTGCAGGGCAGCTTCCTGAGGAGTGAAACCTTCCTGCCAGGAGGGAGGGGAGGCTCCCCAGGGCTTCAGGAGGTAAGCAAAGGTAACAAAAGGTCACATGTCTGATACAACAAGAACCCTGGGGCTCCTAGGTAGCAATATAAAAGAAGTAAATCCCTGCTGAAGAAGGTAACTGACCATCTAAACTTCAGAGAAAAGGAGGTATTCCTGGTGTTGAGCTGTCTGCCAGCTGTGCAGAGGGCTCCAGGCTGCCTCTTTCATGAGTCTTTCTCCAGGCTGGAGATTGGGGTCGGGAGTAATTTTCTGTGATGCCCCTGCTTTTGATCCTGCCAAGCGGCCCCTCAATCTACTGTTTCATCGAGTTGGACTTGGGTATGTTTACTTTAGTCTGTCCTGCGTTCCCTTTCCGGGGTGAAGGCTGTGTCTACTGAGAAAGTATGACACACAACAGTTGCACATTGAAAATTTAACATTTCATCATTTAAAAGATTAGAAAAAAAAAACCTTGTCAGTGCTAAGAATGTTCATAATTTTTCCTATCGCTGTATCCTAAATATTAGTGCAGTGAAGCAACTATGTGCATAGTACTTGCATTGTATTTGATGTTCTAGGTTTTTAAGAAATGATTTAAAAGCCAGGCACAGAGGCAAATGCCTGTAATCCTAGCACTCTGGAACGCAGAGGCAGGTGGATTTCTGTGAGTTCGAGGCCAACCTGGTCTACAAAGTGAGTTCAGGACAGCCAAGGCTACACGGAGAAACCCTGTCTCAAAAAACAACTCAACAACAACAAAAAAAGAAATGGTTTAAAATATACGAGAGGGTATAAATAAGGGTTTTTTTTTTTTTTTTTTCAAACATGGCAATTATTTAAAAGAAATTTGAGCCTCTCAGATTGTGGAGTCTAAAACCAGGCCCCCGTGGACACTGAGAACAGATGGTCTCTTTTACTGGTTCTGCTGTTCAGATGGAACCTTTACTGGTACAGCCATTTAAAAGGCAGGTACATTTTAATTGGGAAAATACTAAAGTTTATTGGACATTACCACTGGTTCAGCGTCTATGTCAAATTGGGCTGGGGCAGCCTGCTGGATACACCTATGAGGAAAGTGATAGGAAGAGATGAAGGGACAGTGTAACATCGCCATCCTCTCAGAATGGAATGGTAGGATGGACTGTGGCTCGCGGGGTTCCAGTTACCACATTAAGGAAAGGATAAGTGGACATGTACAAGCCATGTGCACCGAGTGATTGGGAGAATGGTGAAGACATTAGTAGTTAAGAGTGCAGCCACCCCTGTCTCTAAGTCCAAAGTGGGATTGCCTTCTGTGCTTTCTGAGCAGAGCCCCTCAAACACATCATGAAACACAGCTGCTGATGCGACCTTGGTTGCTTTTCTCCCTTTCTTTCACCAAATTTCTTCTTGCCATTGTTGTTGTTATCATCAACAGCTACCACTCTTTAAAAACTTCATGGGGCTACCGACTAAGGTTTGAAGGTTTTCTACATTTTATCTATTATAGCACACTCAGTGATTTTTTGTGTGTGTGCGATATGGATTATTCCTCTAATAATAATGCAGTTATTATTAGCTATAACAATGAGAATAACAATGAGTTGCCTGCAGCAGTTAAGTAAGTCAATGGGATTGAGAACATTTGCCTGGATTAGAGCTTAGGTATTATCCCTGCTGCCTTTGTTTGAAAGACCCAAACTCTCATTGCCTTATGTACCACTTCAAAAGCAAGCAGCTTCCAGAGAGCTGGGGATAAGACGGGCAATTCCAACTGATGAAACAGCAGTCAAAAAAGCTTGGCAAGATGACAGCTTTGTAATTTTTAATATTTAGTCTGCAGGAAGCCAGATGGCCATCTAACTTTCATTCTTTGCTCATTCTTTGCTCTTTTCATGACAATTTCATTGGTCTGTTTCATACAGATCCCTCAGTCTTCCTTCAGCTAGTGTCACCTTCTGAACTTGGCTTATTTACAAAAGCAGCAGTATTAATGATGATCATGATGATGATGATAATAATATCAGAATACACTTAACTTTGTACAATAAGGAGATGGAATGAGGCATGGCAAGCCTGAGGTGTGCTTTTAAGAGAATGCTAGATTTAGAAGAATACCTCAACCTGTATCAGCCAACAAGCTGTCCTTTCTGGATTTTCCTGCATCAAAGGATGATAGTTGTAGGTCTTCATTCTTTCTAATTAGAGAAACTTCCAGGTTGTATCATCTCCTGAGAAACTTCATGGAGAAAAACTACATATTTAAGAAGATGGTGTGAGGTCCATGCCAAAATGCAGCAGTTTAGAACTATATTCTAGTAGGTAATGTTGAAGGCTTCACTTTTCCTATAGAGTTATGCAGTGTATTTGAAGAAAACAACCTCTACAGGCTGGAGATGGCTTCCCAGTTAAGAACACACAGAGCTCTTGCACAGGACCCAGGTTTCATTCCAACATCCACATGGAAGCTCACAACCTTTTCTAACTCCAGTTTCAGCGGCCCAACAGAATTTTCTTGCCTCTGAGGGCACTCTATGTACTTGGTGCACACAGGCGCAAGCAAGCAAATACTCATGTGCACACAAGAAAAAGAAATAAACCTTTAAAAAATAATTCTAGACCATAATCACCCTTCTGCTATGACAGTGTCCTGGGTAGCAGGCCTCTCTGCATCCTCGTGTTTTTCACATGACTGTGTTTTGGATAGCTAGTCTCTGCGCTTTCTTGTATTTTTCAAAGCTGCCAAATGTTTTATCAGAGTCCATGCTGTGAAATTTCCTATTTTATGTTCATCTCTTTTCTCAATCTCAATTGTGTGTGCCAATTAATTTCCTGAGTTGGTAAATTACTGCCAGACTTTGCCCTATTTGGAAACATTTTCCATTGGGTGGGCATGGAAATAGACACACTGTTAGCACTTCAGCCACTAAAATTTCCAAACCATTTTCAAACACTGAGAAATCAGACAGTCTCTTGAACCAACAAGGCAAACAGTAACCTTTCCTAAACTGAATTAAAAGTTTTAGGAAGAGATTTAGGTGAGAAAATTACTACTTACACACATCAAAGGTATGTTCTTCCTATCAATATAAACAAAAAAATGGTTGTTCAGTTTGATTTGCAAATTAAATTATTACTCCATTCATTAAGAGATTTCTAGAAATAATGTATCCTTGTAGGGGCTGCAAGACTCTTACCAACAGTTGTATCATTAGGAAAGACGGACATGTTTTTTTTTTGTTTGCTTGTTTGTTTGTTTTTTATGTGTCCTGTTCAGAAGTTTGATATCTATTTAAATGTGCTAATACAGATAAGAGAAATCAAAAATAGGAAACTCAGACTAGGATGACAATAACTGACAAAGTAGGTTTCTTTGTGGTGTTTTAAGTCTAATGATGTCGGAGAACATATAGTTCTTCAAAATAAGGTCTTCTTGGATTATGAATGGAGTCCTCTCCTTGCTGGAGACAAGATAGCTTTTCTCCATTAAACTTTTAGGAAAACTCAAACTTTCAGTCTCCTAAAAATCATCCCCAGCTGAGCTCCCATAGGCTACTGTGTTCTGAGAAAAAGTTTTCCCCTTGTACTACCTCTGTCTGTTTCATGATACTGTTGGTCAGCTGAAGCATGTCTCCATTTCCGTACTGAAAATAATGTCCATTTTAATCGCTATTATGGCAATTAATTGATATATGTAAAACACTATGCCACATAGTTCAGTAAACACTAGCTAGTTAATAGTCATGTTTAATGAAATGACTTTTTCTTATAATCTCAAGTTACTTCAAGCTTTGATAGCCCTGGCAGTCACAGTGGTGTTCCTGCCCTATGGTCCATCCTCAGTCATGTGGAAGAACACAGGGGCCTGGAAAACCAAAGCTTGTTCTGAGACAAACCAGCTCCTCCTCATGTCTAAACTGCTGGACTTGTACAGAATGCCAAGGCATTAGACATGATCTCCCATCTCTTAAGAGAAAAGAAGAGCTGTAAGTATATGTTACAGGAAAGCATGATGCCCGTGTGATATGATCCCCAGACCCTGCACCTGAGGAAACAAATTCAAATTATTTTAGCGTCCCACTTACTTATGATTTCTCTAATTGCTGCTTTCTCATTCATTGTGTTTAAAATGTGAGACATCAAGTCTTTTGCCTGCAGATGAGGACAAGAACATAAACTGCTTATTTTCTAATTGAGATACTAAGAATGGTATCCATTTGTCTCTCATCAGAAATGAAATAATTATTGATGCCCATATATGTCTTTTTTTTAATCAAAGCATTTTATTATAATAGAAAAGTGGTCATTTAATAGTTAACCTTGTTTACTTTAAACAGAGTCTTGTGTTTGATCCAGATCAAAGCTCTGGGTTATTATTATTTTTAATGTATTGTTTAAAAAACACATGCCTGTCAAAGCCCCTAGGCTCTCTGTAGCATCTTAAATATTTAATACAAGATTATAATCCCAGGCTTGAAGATTCTAAAGCAACCCAGCCAGACAGAGATCTGGATCATAACATCTAAACACACTGTGCTCCCAAGCTTTCCCTTTGTCTCATATCGAGTTCATTCTTCAGGATTCTTTCAAAGATCTTAATACAGTACTTAGCATGTACCAAACACTTGATAAGTCGATTTTTGTTGTTATTCTTACCAAACAAGTTTTAAATTTCTCTTTCTTATGTTTTTTTTTTCTTTCTTGCTTCTTCATGTCTGTCTTTCATAGTTCCATTAGCCTTTTTGTATTCTATGTGCTTAATTTCTTAACTATTGTTTTTTTTTTTTTTCCACTTCTTAGGCCATCAATTATTTATTGCCTGCCTCACACATGGCTTTCATTGTGATAATCCCTGGCAACCAAAACCAGACTCATCAGTATTTTTGTATAAATTGCATTTTGGTAGAAAGGAAAGACATTTATCTAATAATTGGGGAAAACATGAACAGTTGCTCATGCAATGAGCGTTACAGCAGAGGGAGGCATAGGCCCTGAGAACAGGGAAGAGAGAAAAATGACCTCACGAAAGGATAAAGGGAGGCTTTCCTAAGTGAAGGATACTTAATCTGGGTGCTCAAGAATCAACTACAGTTATCTTGGTGACAGTATGAGAGAATACCACACCATAAGAATGGACAATGCTTATCTAATGCCATGACAGAAAACACATAAATTTGAGCTCCTGAAAGATGAGCTAGTATCCCAGAAAGCAAAGGTCAGCAAAGAATACAGAGAAAGTGTCTAGCGATGATATGGCTGCCCATTGTTTTTTGGTAAGCAACGCTGGAGAATAAAAGAGTGACACGGGTAAATTTTTTGAAACATAGCACCTGTTAGGAAGTCAAGCCTTCAGAATGTTTGGAAGGGAGGTAGGGTGGAGGTAGATAGACCCCAGGGAAACTTACGATAGCCATCACTGAGAAAAAACATGAGTGAGGTCCAGACACTGAGCTGGAACAAGGGAATCAGTGGGGTTTAAGAAGGAGAGTATCAGGGATTACTCAGTTTTCTGATAGGGAAAGGTGATATTTTTACAGGGATGCTGGGGTCGGCAAGGACACGTTCATGAGTTCTAATTGAAAGATGTTAGTTTTAGACGGCTTTGAGTTCCCAAGAGAAAACGTTAAGGAGATAAGTTAATACATGGGTCTGGAAGTCAGAAGAGATCTGGGCTGAGTCGGTAGGCTGAAAATAATCTGTAAACACAAGACAATCACAAGTACAGAAGCACTTGGAGTCAGAATATGAGAAGCCTTAAAATGAACATTTTGTGTTTAATGTAGATTAGGTAAACTTGAAGACACAAAGTGGGCTGAAAATAAAAGGGAAGTAAAACTTAGGATGGGGTTTAAATACCATGAGATGAGAAATTTAATAAGTAAGTATTTGAAGGCAACTGAAATGTCTTATATAAAACAAATGGAAATTTATTTTAGATTTTATGACCCAGAAGTCATTGTAATGAAAGCAATTACAGTGGTATGATATGAGTAGCCATATGAGTAAATGGCTAGACTCTGACCTAACTTGATCCTTTGTGAAGTGTGGCTACGAAGTAGAGAAAACATGGAAGCTAAGAGCAGAAGAAAAGTTAATAGGATGAGCTGTCTAAGGGGAATTGTTGATGTCACCTTAACATGACTAAAAGCCAGGAAGGAAGTTACAGGTGACAGAGAGAAAGAGGTAAAAAAAGATAGGTAGAGAATGGAACACTGGGCAAGAAAGTTTGCTGGTAAATCTGAGATTCCTGAAGATGGAATCCAGAAGAGATACAGAATCAGTCTTACATACATATTTTTGAAATCCTTTACGCCAGGTATAATTATCAAAGATATAGAAACTTTGCTATGGGGTCTTGAAGGGAGGGGGTCCTGTACCTCGATGCAACTGTCCAAGTATGAATTTACCTGGTGGCATCACAGGATCAGAAATTACAAAGAAGAAGCTCTTAGGTGAAGGGGATTCTCGGTAATCTAATATAACCTTCTTGCTAAAGAAGGAAGGGGTTAGCGTGAATCTACATTACCTGTGAGGCCGTGACTTCTATACCAGCTGGAGGTTGAATGATCAGTTATCCAGAGGGAGGTTTTAAGCACTACAGATTTAGCAAAGTTATTTCTAGAACTGGAGTTTATGAAAGAAAATACACAGATATTCAAGTTGACCAAGCTGAGACTGAATTTTTGGCAGGTAGGAAAAATGACCTTCTTGAATTTAGCAAAAAGAAAATGAGGTAACTACAAAATGCATGCCAAGATAGGCATTATATATCTTTTTACTAAGTTATGTAAAAGCATAATAATGTCTACCATTTTTATATTTGATATATAGGCAAGTCAGAGTTCCCTGACTCATCCAGCACACTACGCTCATAAGAAGCTTGTATCTTTGGAGAGTGAACAAAACAGATGGAACAAAAAAAATATATTGCACCACCTTCAAAAAGAATATTGACAATTTCAAAATGCATTGTATTTTTATCTCAGCTGCTCTCCTAAAGCATGACTACAGTGTGGGAGGATATTATAGGCAGGGTAGACTGTGGAAGCATTGAGGGTGGACACTGAGGAAGCTGGAGATCCTTCGAAGTGTGTGTTATTATCTCTGTCTTCAACACAGATGTGCTGAATGAGACTCAGTGCATTCACACATTCATAGAAAATTGGGACATAGGTGGGTAAACAGCAGCTTAATTAGCATGGTCCCCTAGGCAGGCCTAAATGATCTATTTGTGTCTGGTTAATGAACTATTTTAAAGCTCAGGATAGAACCATGTCATTTCCAAAGGACCCATTGTTATCAAAGGGACAGCTCTTTTTCTTTATTTTTTTCTTCTGGCCCCAGAACCATTTTTTAACGCATCTTTATTCTGTGAGAAAAAGGGTCACATTTGTTTATGTGCTATCGGATACTGCCAGATAAAGGAAATGGTTTCTTGAGTGTGTGCCTGCACATTCAACAGCATGGCCATTTTAAGTGGTCTCATTTTACTTCTTACGTATATGTGGATGGTGCATAGCATCATTTCTTCTCATCAGTATGACTCAGCCTTGAAATAATAGTCATTTTCTGTACTAGGTGAGGCTGTTGAAACCTGGCTTGGTACTCTTTGGTGTTAAAAGCAATGTGGTCAAAGTCAGCCTACAATGACTCTGTGTTTGAACATTTACCTCACTATTGTTGCCTCTTCTCTGGTGATGGGGGTTGGCAAAGCTTATTTTTATCCCTCTCAGAATTCGTATGAATAATAAATCCTCATAAGCTTTCATATACAAGGTAAGTATTACTCTGAGCCATGAGTGTAGGGGACAGAAGAAACAAAATACACAACCACATACCAGTCGCTGATGCTAACTGTAATAACACCAGCAACTGTTTTTTTTCTTGAGAATTCTCTCCACTTTCTAGACCTAAATGAAGACATATAATAGGAAAAGAAAAAGTGACCTTAATTCCTCCATACAAGGCTCTCACACTTTCCTGTGTGTCTCATACTTGTGAACTCAGCAAGTCTTCCCAATAGTAGCGCAGAACAGCCAGACCTGGGAGTGAGAGGTGGTTCCTACCTCCAGAACAAAGGGTGGACATGTATCTAGGGACTCTTTAGCATCTAATTTCCAGAGCTTACCACAAAACAATTGTGTTGACTACTCCTCTATTTCTTTCAAAAGTATTCAGACATCAGTATGATGTTAAGCACAAAGCCCTTTGTCTTTAAACCAGAAACCCCGTGCCTTTTCCCAGCATGCGTGAAGCCACAGTGGGCTAACTGGTCCACTTTCAGGAGATGAGAAATCTCTTCCCTGTTGGGCTTCCTCAGAGCCCTTCCCGGTTGAGCTGATCTGCTGGTTTCAAGATTCTTTTCTATTAGTCTTTGGAAATCACTCTGGTTATGTGTCACCACAAATATGTAAAAAGTTCCACTGATGAGAACCATGATCACCCCCCAAGATGATGTGTCCAAGTATATATTGTCCTTTAAAATTTTCAATATCGTGCCTGGAACCCCAGTGTGGGAATAGTTAGAAGTAATGTGGAGGCCTTGAAAAATCTGAAATCTGGTTTGTTGATTTGAAACATGAGCTCACCACTGACAGTCACCTGGAACTTCCTGGTATAATCTAGGCTAGACTCCCTTGTGTGGTCCAGGATTGATTTGAACTCAAGATCCTCCTATATCTGCCTCCTAATCACTGGAAGAAAATAGTAAAATGTTTAAAAAATATAACTGTATAGAAGTTTTTGTTATTAAACTAATTGTTTAACAATCTGGAACTTTGTTTCAAATTTTCCTGATAAAGATATGTCTAAACATCAATGGTGTTTCACCTTATCTTTGTGCTTTTGTTGCATGTTCTCATGGTCATGTGACTTTAAAGAAAAAAAAAGCACAGTACCTACTGTATCATTCTAGACTCCCATCATGTCTCTGAAAAACATCAGTCACAAGCAAAAACAAAAACAAAAACAATCCCAAATTAACTGCATCTTGTCTTATTGCTCAACAGCTGTCAAAGGATTGAGAAATATGTTTTGGATGAACTGGTAGCATTCCTTTTCCTCTTCCCATCCCATCCCACAGAGTCTGCAGCTCTTCACTGACCACTGATTGATGTCAGTGTGAAAACTCTCAGACAGTAGACAAGAAATATGTCATGGGCTTTCTGGTTCTTCAAGCTTCTGTCTAGGAGCAAAGCCAGCAATTCCACACACTCAGTCCTATTCTCTTCATGAATAAAGAGAAAGCATAGGCTGTTTGAACTACAAAAATACCTACTCTCATGCAGAATGAGTAAGGCTTGGCAGCTAGTGAAAAAAAAAAGGCAAAGACTGGGGCATGCCAGGACAAGGACGAGTAGTGAGTTATTTCTCTGTCTTCTTCCTATGTTCTTTCATAATTGGGACAAGGATCTGGCAGGACAGTAGGGACAGCTGGTATACAGGATACAACCTCACACTTCCAAGCAGAGTAGTCCATCAGCATCTTATTAAACACATATTTATTGGTGCTCTGCAATGGCAATGTTGTATTTGAAAAGCTGTCAGCTTTGTGGAGAAAACAACAACAAAAAAGCAGGCTACATACAACCTTGTCCTCCTTAATCAAAATGTCAAATAAGAATCAAATCCATACCCATGGAATTAACACATGCTATTTGAACTTTTTAAAGCAAATTAAGTCCTAGTCAAAGTGTATAAATATAGACTGCCTAAAGGAGATGATATATAAATTGAGAAATGGAGCAGAAATAAATGCTAAGCTAAAAAAAAAATACATGATAAGTGTTCATGAGGCAAAGATCCAGGTTACATACGTGCTAGAATGCAGTCCTATAGCAAGAAAAATATGACTTACATATATGAGCACTCAAATACACATGCATTTATAGAATTTCAAAGATAGATAGATAGATGATAGATGATAAATATAGATGATAGATAATAGATAAATATGTGTATTGTGTGTATATATATATATATACATATATATTCTTTATAAAATATATAGAAGGTAGAGCTACAGGAATTATCTCAGCAGACATATTTTTTGAAACTCATTACTATGACCCAATGTGGAAATCTCTAAGAGGGCGGGGAACTGAGAAACAAAAGCAAGACTCTGGCAGAGGGAGAAGAAAAACTTGTTAATTGCAGCAGTCAAGGAAATACAACAGATAATTTTCAAATCAGGGCCTCTTAGAATAAAAACAGAGCTTTGATTTGAAAACACATACATTCACACATCAAAGACTTCATTGCAGAGAGGTGGGCACATTTTGGAGCAGGCTCAGTTTAAGATCAACTATTGTATGCCCAAAAACTAGACAGTGAGAATGTGCCTTGTCCAGAAAGTTTGATATTATGAGCAAAGATTACTCTAGGTCATCTGGAAAGGGTCAGTCTATCTGGATAATTTTGGTTGGTTCTGTGTAAGTTTCTCCAGATGGCTTTATCTGAAACAAAAGGAAACTTTGAAGATATTTCAATTTAAAGAAAGGGACTACTGCTTTTCCCCCCAAAACTTGATTGTCTTATTTTTGTGGAAAACAAATAAAACCCTTCTACTTTTTTGTTGCATTTACATTCTGTTTCCTTTTACTTTTGTGCTATGGTGAAAAGAACAATGAAGGGCTAGAAATTTGGCTCATGGGTAAGAGAGTTAGATTCAATGTATGAAGAGCCTAGTTTGAATGCCTAGAACCCAAGTAAAAGCTAGGCATGGCTGCAAGTGCCCATAACTCCAGCATTGGAGGGTAGAGACAGGAGGATTTTAGGAGCTCTTTGGCCAGCCAGCCTAGTTAAAATGGCGAGCCTTAGGAGGGAGACTTCCTATCTTAAGGGAACAGGGGAAGAGTAATAGGCTATCACAGGGCATCTCTGTCTGTCTGTCTGTCACAGTTTCTGTCTCTGTCTGTCTCTGTCTCTCTCTCTTCCTCTCTCTCCCACACACAGGTCTTCAACTTAGGAATCATAAAAGTCAAGATCGTGTTTTGACATTCCCAGTCACAAGTTTTGAGGAATTTATTTTAATCAATCATCATTTATTGATTTTGTTTTTTTAATTATTTATGAAATTCAACTAACACACACCAACATATCATTCCTTGTAAATGGTAACAAAATATACTGTGATAGTTCTGTAATTGTTTGCATCATGTAATTTTTTAAAATTAATACTACTGTTTTATTCTTGTCTGAAATCTTATTTATACATTCATCTATTTGCCCATTTACTCCTTTCGAAACTGGCACACATAGTCATAAGTATTTTTTCTGTGTAGCCCTACACAACATGAGGGCTGCAACACACTTTGGGTAAGTAGAAAAGCAACTCGTAACTTGCAGAGAAAGTATTACCTGGCTTGACTGCAAACCACAGCGCAGCTTCAGCACCCATGCTCAGAAGCCAGGGATGCTACATGAAAATAGTCTCTAGGTTCTAAAATGGGACCCTAGACCCAGCACAGGTTTGCTGAGTTTCATCTCCTGAGAGCAATGCACACGCTCATTTCTGGGCTCCATCACTTAATTTTTTTTCATAGATGGACAATCTCAGTATCAGATAAAGACAGAGGATTGGTTCCCTATCATTAAGCTTTAGCCCCAACCCCACTTCCTCCATGCTATTTAGGCCCTGCTTCACACCTCTGCATAGCCAGCAGGCTTCTTGGCAGACTCTGCAACAGCAGATAGAAGCTGCTGACCAAGCTGGCAGAGGGAGAAGAAACTTTTCTGTAGGTTCAGATTGATCTCTTCTTCCCACATGTTGCTTCTGAGAAAGTTAACCCTAGCAACAACCTGTAGCAGTGCTTTCCTGTAAGCCTGGCTGGGCAGAGTTTGCAGCTGCCACGGCTGTCACCTCTGCCCCCAGAGCCTTCCTCCTAGGCTGTCGTTTGGAAAGATTCCCACGTCCCCCGTTTTTAGCCCTCATTCTTTAGGTGGTGGCCACTTCCAGAAGTTTTGTCTCGGTGGTAACTTTAGTATTTGTGTTTTTAGTTACCAAACTAACCACTTCTGCATGCCCATCAGTTATTAAATTTTCTGTGTATGCCTAACATGCTTCCTGCTTCCAAGGAAGACAGGGAGAGACAGAGACTTTACAAGACTTTACAGAGTCATTTGGAAATGGAGACTGAGCCCAAGACTTTATTATAAATGATCAATAACTACTGAGCTATGTCACCAGCTCTGGAGCTTAGGTTTATGTATGTGCTGCTCTCTCCAAATGCCAATATTTACTAACATTAAAATGTTCATCTGTTCTCAAGTCCTACAAGGAGACGTCAGCTGTATTTCGACACCAGGTGTTCATCTGGTTTTGACCGTATGTCTTGGGCTTCAGGTGGAGTATGTAACTTACCTCACACTAAGACTGTGAGATAGGGATGCAGTGATTAGCACCATTTTATAGTATATAGAAAAGCTTGTATAAAATAAAATGACATGGTCAAGGTCAGAGCTGAACAAACTGGGTTTGAACCCACATACTTCATGCTCCAGTTTGACTTTCCTGTGCTCAACTATTGGACCTAGGTGATGATTTCCCCCCTGGATTTAGCTTAAACTGATAATGGAGCCAAGCTTAGGGGGTCAGATGAGAGCTCTCTTTTGAGATCCATAGCTCATTTTAAAAATTAGATATTTACTTGAATTTTGTTCCTCTTTTTTTTTTTTTTTGGTTGTTTTTGAGCTTTTGTGTATTCTGCAGACTGATCCTCATTCAGATGAGTATCTGGCAAAGATTCTCTCCAACTCTGTGAGTTCTTTTCTCATATGATTGGTTTTTTCCTTTGTTCTATAGAAGTGTTTTGGTTTATGAGGACCCACTTGTCAATTATTTCCTTAGGCAGTAATTTCTGAGCAATGGATTCCTGTTCAGAAAGCTTTTTGCCACACCCAAACCTCATAGGGCATGGCTTATGTTTTGTTCTCATAGATTCAGCATTTCGTACTTCATACTGAGGTCTTTGATGCACTTGAAGTTGATTTTTGTGCAGAGTGATAGATATGAGTCTAATTTCATATTGTTCTACGTGTGTGGATGTATAAATAAAAGGCTGGGGTTTCAGGGGATTACACTTAAATACTCCCTATAGCTGTGATCATTTGCTAAGGGTTTCCTTTTGACAGCTATGATGCTAGATGAAGTTATGTCGTATGACATTTAACCAATAGTATATATATGCATGTATATATGTATGTATTATTTTAAAGTGTATAGGGAGTTAGTACATTTGGCTGTTTTCATTCTCATTTTCTTGTATCTGTGCTATAGCATCTCCGATACAGTGATTGTGAGGCGGAAGATAAACATGACGGGCAACTCAGAGCAGCGTTTCCCACAGACAGCCTAAGTCCTGTTTCCTGTTTGCGTGGCCTGACCCACTCTAGTAAACCTCTGGTTCCAGCCTTAGCCTGAAATGGTGATTAAAAAGAGAAAAAAAAAGTCTCAACTGGCAGATGATACTAAGATCAATGTAGGACTTGGGCATTTCCAATAGGAGTTGGGAATGCAGAGCCTGCAGAACGCCTGTTGGTTCCTGGAAGATCTGTCCCCTGATGTTCACATTGCTCCTTCCTTGAAGCCACAGTTAGGCTGTTTCCTTTATGTTAGGAACTAAGGTACCGGGACATCTTCTCACATGTGCACACTACCAAACTCTGCATCCTTAAAAGACCTTGACTTCATTCTACTATCATTTACACAGTGGTTTAATCCCATCATCCATGGGGGCTTTTCTAGGGCCTCACCAGGCTCACTCCATGAGAAGGAAAGCACAATGACACTAAAAACCAGGTCAAAAGCCTGTGGGAGGGGAGGGTGTGGGTCCGAGGAGGGCGCATCCCTACACACGTGCTGTCAAACTGCTTTCTAAATAAATTGAAGTTGAATACCATAGACTCGCTGTGGCTCTCAGCCTGGGTCAAAGAAACTCCTTGTTGCAAAGGGTGGATGCTCACGCAGAGCCTCATGCCTGGATAAAACGCTGAGAATGAGAGACTGATGAGGGTCTGTCTTAAGTGGGATGTCTATAGTACTCACCCACCTCTCCAGCTCTGAAAGCATCACAGAAGAGAGAGTAAAAAAGGATGTAAATGATGGAGGAGGGGAAGAGTGGCTTAAAACCAATAAAACATAGCATTGCAGTCACACCGACTAACACACAGCAGCTATGGATGCCTGAATAAGGTATGACCTTCCAATGTTCAGCCAAGGAGGTTTACAAGAGTCCCCATCCCTCCCTAAGGAGCTAATGACTGTTAGTGGCTTCAGGGGGAGGCTGTCATTTTCTCTAATAGTGCAGTCACTCATTGACTAAGTGGGAAGAAGGGAAATAAGGTCAATTTAATCACAATATATTGTGTGTGCGTATGTGTGTAAAACTATCACAGGTGGAAAAAGAAAATACTCTGAAACCCAGATCCAATGCATCATGAGTTGGGAGAAGAAAAGGGTCACCAAGAATGTACCGCTCATTTCATAAATATCCACAAAAATTTTAATTGAGTAATGCAGAATCCACTGTGTTGCAACTCCTCCTGTTTGGGAGAGATGACTCCAAACTCTCTTTCTAGGCTTTCCATAGCTTTGCTAAACAAACATCTGCCAAAAGTGTGTGTGTCTCTCAACTGAATTCCTTTCTTTAAGAAGACAAAACTGTTGGAGTGGCGATTGAGCATTTTAGCCAGAGTCCTTCCTCTTGATGAGTTTCTTTAGATGTACAGATTTTAGTAGGTTTATCCCATATTATATATCTATATGAGTAAGTATATACCGTGTGTGTCTTTCTGCTTCTTGGATACCTCACTCAGGATGATCCTTTCCAGATCCCACCATTTACCCGCAAATTTCAGGATTTCCTTGTTTTTCATTGCTGAGTAATATTCCATTGTGTATATGTACCACAATTTTTGTATCCATTTTTCATTTGAGGGACATCTGGGTTGTTTCCAGGTTCTGGCTATTACAAATAAAGCTGCTACAAACATGGTTGAGCAAATGTCCTTATTGTGTACTTGAGCCCCTTTTGGATATATGCCTAGGAGTGGTAAAGCTGGATCTAGAGGAAACGCTATTCCTTGTTGTCTGAGAAAGCATCAGATTGATTTCCAGAGTGGTTGTACCAGTTTATATTCCCACCAGCAGTGGAGGAGGGTTCCCCTTTCTCCACAACCAAAGGCAAAGAGGATGGACACCAGAAGAAGAAAATAGGAAACAAGTTAGAAGCCTCCCACAGAGGGCCTCTGAAAGGCTCTGCCCTGCAGACTATCAAAGCAGATGTTGAGACTTATGGACAAACTTTGGGCAGAATGCAGGGAATCTTATGAAAGAAGTGGGAAATAATAGTAAGATCTGGAGAGGACAGAAGGTCCACAAGGAGAGCAACAGAACCAAAAAATTTGAGCACAGGGGTCTTTCCTGAGACTCATACTCCAACCAAGTACCATGCATAGAGATACCTAGAACCCTTGCACAGATGTAGCCCATGGTAGTTCAGTGTCCAAATGGGTTCCATAGTAATGGTAACAGGGACTGCTTCTGACATGAACTGATTGGCCTGCTCTTTGATTACCTCCCCCTGAGGGGGAAGCAGCATTAACAGGCCACAGAAGAAGACAATGCAGCCACTACTGAAGAGGCCTAACAGACTAAGATCAGAAGGAAAAAAAAAAGAAACCCTCCCCTACCAGTGGACTTGGGGAGGGGAGTGTGTGGAAAAGGGGGGGGGAGGGAGGGCTTGGGAGGGGAGGAGGGAGGGAACTAGAGCGGGGATACAAAGTGAATAAAGTATAATTAAAAAGAAAAAAAGAGACAAAACTGTCACCACAACAATCAGCAACTGTAGCAAACGCCCTTGAGCACAGGTCCCCTGAGCTCCCTCCAGTTCTAGAACACTGTGTCAGTCACATCTGACTGTGTAGGTGACATGCTGTGCATTCATGAGCGTACCCCGGGGCTCCCCTCTACGTACCACAAATATTGACAAGGTCCAATACAAGTAAGCACACAACTGAAAGAAGACTGTGAGAAACTTCTTTGGGAAGGAGGTCCATTCTGCTCTCCATTGTAAATTTCTACTGTTTGACTTAACCACTCTGCTGAGCTGCAGTCCTCTCAAAGGAATGTCACTTGGAATGTGTTGGGACCAGCACCTTCATCATTGTCTTTCCCACAAGATAACATCTCACAGTAAATTAAAAAAAAATAATCTCTGGACAGCAGCTACTGTTACAGAGATTTAAAAAATGGAGGGGTTGACATAAGACTCACAGGGGCAAATTTACTATGTGTCAAAGTATTTTTAAAAGTACTAAATGTTTTTGTTTTTTGTTTTTTGTTTTTTTTAATATTTTCCCCTTCCGCTAGATGAGATGAGTGGAGGGGAAGGAAGGATTGTCATTGGTCTTTAGTTTTTTGTTGCTGAGTAAGTGAAAAGAAATGGAAAATGAGGTTCTTCCAATTTCAAACTGTTTCAATATGGTTACTCACATGCCCTACAGAGAATTCCAGAAGGCATGAACCCAGTCACAAATTGCTACACATCAGCATTTTGCATAAAAAGAAAACATCCATATCTGACTCAAGCAACAATGAAATCAATACAGAAACATTTCCAGAGAAGTCCTGCAGATTTTTTATGCATTTACAGCTAGTATTTCCTGCAAAAAATCTTCTGACTGTTTAATAAATCAACTTTAGATCCACAATCCCTAAAGGTCCATGATTTTCTTTATCATTGCCTGGAGAGCCCCCTGAAGACACAAAGTGGCATTTGTTTTCCCTGCTGTTTCCATTCTTATTAGATGGTTTATCTCTGCTGGGTTTTTTGATGGTTTTGAAGAGACGGGTTAATTCATATCTTGCAGCCTTTCTACTGAGGCCCCTTTCAAAGCTTGCAGAATGTCATAAAATGAGCATCTGACCCGCTTGGAAGCCAAAATATTGTGCTCAGCCCTCTGGCCTGGGATAAAACATCCCAATCTGTGACCCACAGGCCACAGGCACCCTGTGATGGCTACGAATGCAACCCAGTGTAAAACCCCAAATTTATTTAAGATATCATTAGATATTTTGGCAATGTGTCAAGGCTTGATTGCATGATTCTCAAGTGTGAGCCTTGTAGATGGCATTGCCTCTCAATGTCAAATGTTTGACTACACCTGGACCTCTCAGTGAGAAGTATTATGCCCATTTATTACCTGCATACCCACTGAATGGCTTAGGCACATTCACTCTTGGGTGTTCCAGAAGACAAACTTGGAAGGGCTTCCAGAATGAAAGAAAAGGTGCTGTTCACACACCATCAAGAAATCCCAAGTCTCCTTCCTAATTGTACTAGTATCAATATCTATCGCTCTCAATTCCGAAAATTGACTCTGGTTTTGAACATTGCTCACTCATGAAGATGATATGTTAATATTAGGTGAGACAAAGGCATAAATATTTTCTTCTCAATATCATAGCGACGCAGTCCAGTGAGATGAGTATAACAAGGAAAACAATCAAAATGAGCAGGAGGTTTTTGGGCTAAGATGAGCTTCTGTCTAAAGCACCAAAATCCTCTGCAATGTCGACCATATTAAAACCATGTTTTAATACATCTATGAAAACTCTCCATTGTCTTCCTGTCTCCTCTTTGGAAACTGGAGATGTAGAAAAGATTCTTTCAAGGGCACACGTGAGTTAATTTTTAAAAAGTATGCTTAGATTAACAACTCACACAACTGTCTTCGAAATATGTGTCTGTTACCATTACTAGTATTTTATTAAGTTACAGAGCCTTTAAATATGGAAGGTCTCTTTTGTTTATATTTAGATTTCTTAAATTACTAAGCACCAGTTCACCCTTACCCAGCAATGAATTATATACTTTATTGAAAGTACATTTCAGCTGGAGTACTTTATAGTGAGCTATGCAATTTGTAATATCCCAATCTAATACTTAGTCTATATAAAAATTATATATATAATATTTCTAAATAAATAAATATAGTATATATATATACTATATTTATTTATTTAGAAATATTATATATACATTATATATATAATATATATATATATTATATATATATATAATATATATATATATATTACTCACCAAATAATACCATGATAGAGCCATAAAGAAACTCCAGGCCAGACACGGTGACAACGCCAATAACCTGACACTCATGTGGCTAAGTGAAAATATGGCTGTGAGTTTAAGGTCAGCTTGAACTATGTAGTAAGCTGCCAGTTTGGGGTACAGAATTTGAAATGCTGTCTCTAAAACCAAAACTTAAACAATAAGGAAAAAAAAAAAAACAAACACAAAACAAGGAAACTCCAGGTCACTGAACGGCCATCATCCTGTTTCCAAAGCTTCATTTTAGAGCCATCAGCTTCATTACAATTTCTTTGATCAGCATCCCCAATTCCCACAGAGTGACCACAAAAATTCATATGTTCACTTGCTATGTACACCATCCAATTTTTCTAGTCTTATAACTAATTGTGTATAGTAAATTATTCATTAAAAATTCAAAGCAATGAAGTCCTTATGCTATTCTTCTCAAAACTCACAGTTGAATGCATTTGCCCATAAGAGGCTCACAAAAAATTTTATCAGAAAAAAGTATATCACTCAGTGAAAATATGTTTAACATTGAGATAAATAACTTGGCCTTAAAAAGAAGCACACAATATTCATTCTGTAGCCAGAACTGATGGTCCAAGTCTGTAATTCCAGCTTCTTGGGACACTGAGGCAGGAGGATCGCCAGCTCAAAGCTTCTCTGAGCAATTTAGACAGACCCTGTTTCAAAAGCTTAAAGTAAGAAATGAAACAATGGTATGGGGTGGAGCTAGCTCTGAGTGACACAGCATTTGCCTAGTGTGAGTAAATCCAAGGTTAAATATCCAGGGCCTTCCAGATGAGACAGAGAGACACACAGAGAGAGAATCTCTCCAATCCTAATTGCATTGTAACCCTATGAGTATAAGTATTTCTATAATCACAGCTTGGTCAAGAGTCAGTGATAAAGAATAGACAGTGATAAAGATAAAGACAGAATCTGCAGACATCTTAGCTCTTAGCAGGTACCCAATAAAGTCCTGAATGTAAAATGCTGGAGGCTCTGTTTAAAACTGTTGTTGAGATTTGTACCACAGTCGGAACAATCTTTGAGAAATGCTGAACTATTCAAGTATAAATGTATGTGGTCCTGTTAGCTGTCAGGAAGACACTTTTAAGAGATATCAACCATACTGTTGCTTTTTAAATAAGCACGAAGATTCCTTCAAAAATAGATGTATTTTGAATTAGGATTTTGTGTGTGTGTGTGTGTGTGTGTGTGTGTGTGTGTGTGTGTGTGTGTGTGTG
>NW_026596162.1:5358302-5425538 GCF_907164565.1 Psammomys obesus
GTGTGTGTGTGTGTGTGTGTGTGTGTGTGTGTGTGTGTGTGTGTGTGCAGGTACTAGCAGAGGGCAGAAGTGATTGTTTAGTCCCCTGGAGTTGAAGTTACATGTAATTGTATGTTGTTGCATGAGGTGGATGCCCAGAACCAAATCCGGGTTCTGGATTTGTGTGGACTCTCAAACTGATCAGCTATCTGTCTGGCCTTATTTGTCATTTGTTTGTTTCAGACAAAGCCCTCTAGTGAGACTAGTAAGGAATCAGATAAAATCACAAAGTTCCCCTGACTCATTCTTAATGATTCCCAGTATAGACTGGGGACAGTATGGCTGCCTATTAAGGGAGCATGCTTTGGGCAACCTTAAGAAAGTGTCCTCTTTGCTAAGGCTATGTTGTGTCTCTGTGGACTAAAGCATTTATACCTTAGCTGCACACCAAACAGTAAGAACGTCACCACCCTCTTTCAGACTAGTCCAAATACAGCTATTAAAATAATTATCTGGCAATGGTAGATAGCTTGCTCACCAGGTAGAGGTATGTTGTCACCAAGGCTGATGGCATGAGACAGGACACACATGGTGGAAGAAGATAAACATGTTCTTCTGTCCTCTGGGAGGCAATATGCAGCAATACTTCCAGCTACTAGTGAGTCTTTTAGCAGCAGTGTTCAAAAACATTCTTTTTCTTTGCTATACAATTTTTTAAATTCTTTATTAATTACAGTTTATTCACTTTGTATCCCCCCTGTGGTTCCCTCCCTCCTCCCGTCCCAAGCCCTCCCTTCCTCCACCCTCTGCATGCATGCCCCTCCCCAAGTCCACTGATAGAGGAGGACTTCTTTTCCTTCCTTCTGATCCTAGTCAATTAGGTCTCATCAGGAGTGGTTGCATTGTCTTCCTCTGTGGCCTGGTAATGCTGCTTCCCCCTCAGGGAGAGGTAATTAAAGAGCAGGCCAATCAGTTCATGTCAGAGACAGTCCCTGTTCCTATTATAATGGAACCCACTTGGATACTGAACTGCCATGGGCTACATCTGTGCAGGGGTTCTAGGTTATCTCCATGCATGGTCCTTGGTTGGAGTATCAGTCTCAGGAAAGACCCCTGTGCTCAAATTTTTTGGTTCTGTTGCTCTCATTGTGGAGTTCCTGTCCTCTCCAAATCTGTTTCCCACTTCTTTCAAAAGATTCCCTGCACTCTGCCTAAAGGTTGCCTGTAAGTCTCAGCATCTGCATTGATAGTCTGCAGGTCAGAGCCTTTCAGAGGTCCTCTGTGTCAGGCTCCTGACTTGTTCTCTCTTTTCTCCCTCTTCTGATGTCCATCCTCTTTGCCTTTCTGGATAGGAATTGAGCATTTTAGCAAGAGTCCTCTCTCTTGATTAGTTTCTTTAGGTGTACAGATTTTAGTAGGTTTATCCTATATTATATGTCTGTATGAGTGAGTATATACCATGTGCATCTTTCTGCTTCTGGGATAGCTCCCTCAGGATGATCTTTTCCAGATCCCACCATTTACCTGCGAATTTCATGATTTCCTTGTTTTTTTATTGCTGAGTAATATTCCATTGTGTAGATGTACCACAATTTCTGTATCCATTCCTCCTCTGAGGGGCATCTGGGCTGTTTCTAGCTTCTGGCTATTACAAATAAGGCTGCTACAAATGTGGTTGAGCAAATGTCCTTACTGTGTACTTGAGCCTCCTTTGGGTATATGCCTAGGAGTAGTACACCTGGATCTTGAGGAAGCGCTATCAAGTAATCCAATTAAAAAAATGGAGTACAGAGCTAAACAGAGAATTCTCAATAGAGGAATATTGAATGGCGGAGAAACACTTAAAGAAATGTTCAATGTCCTTAGTCATAAGGGAAATGCAAATCAAAACGACCCTAAGATTTCACCTTACACCCATCAGAGTGCTTAAGATAAAAAACTTAAGTTTTTTTTTATCACAACACATGCTGGAGAGGATGTGGAGAAAGGGGAACCCTCCTCCACTGCTGGTGGGAATGTAAACTTGTACAACCACTCTGGAAAGCAATCTGGTGCTTCCTCAGACAATTAGGAATAGCGCTTCCTCAAGATTTAGCTAAAATCTAATTATTTTGATGCATTTTCTTTTCTTCTTACCCTAAGTTTAGAGTGCTTGTTTTTTTTTTTTTTTCCTTTTTGTTGGAAGGATGAAGGCATTATAATTTAAAAAAAAAACAACATGCAACTTAATTTTATTTTTGTGTTATTTTATTAAATACCCAATAGGTTCTATATGAAAACCCCCAAGATAATTAAGTCAAGAATTTTAAAGTGTAATAACCGCTTAGGTTAGTGTTAGTAATTCTAGATTGCAGTGGTGTCTGGTATATGCTAAGCTTTGTAGGAAGGCATTGTTAACAATGCTGGAATAATTACACTGAACAAGTTGGAATGTGGAAATGACAGTCAATGTGGTGAGCTTTGCATTGATCTGGGCTCAGGGAATGAAATCATCTATAACTGAGGAGCTGAGTCTCCCAAGAGGAATGTGTGTTTCCCATGGGGACTGGAGAGAGTGAGGGTAACATGTGAGCAGAAGAAGCTGCAACTCCAGGGAAAGATGGACAGCCCAAGGCCTCTGATCACAACGAGCTAGCAGCTGAGGAGCTGAAGAAGACAGGCTGCAAGCAGTTACTCACTGAAAACGTACTCAGTCCTGATAGGTGGGAACTTCCTATGTCAGAAGCAACAGGGAAAAGAAATCTTCCATTTCTTGGGGATACCAAAGAAAGCCTCACAGGGAGCTACTATACTCCACTGAGTGGATGAAGACTCTTTTAGGCTAAAGAAAACATTAACTCTGAGGAAGTCAAGGCCTGTAATGCAGTCCTGTCAAGTTTCTCTCTTCTATGGTGCTAAGAAGAATTTCTGGGGAACGTTTGCTCTTTGTTTTCCAGTGAATTCTCTAATGTTGTAGAATACCTATGCTTTAAGCAAAGGAGATGCCCACCTTTATTCTGCTTAACATATCCGTGTGCCTTTTGATTAAGACAAATCTCCACAGATCTTTTTTACGTTACTCTAATCTGAATTTAATGATTAGGGAGCAACCTGTGTCAGGACAGGAGCAGGACAGGGGTTGGAAGAGAGTCAGAGAATATGGTCCCAGGCACAGCTGCATTTACATTTGTGGAAATGGGAGTGCAGGTGAAGAGAGAGGAAAGACAAGCTTGTAGTTGGACCTAGGCTAGGTGTGGAGCCTGAGTCAACGCCACCCTGGAACAAATGCATTCATGCATCTACTGCTGTGTCCTCACAGCACTGATTCCACTCAAGAAAACCCTGAGGTTCTGATCTAATTTGGCAAAAAGAAAAAAGAAAAAGAAAACAGTTCTGTTGTACATAGAATTCTAATGTGACCAGCAAATGCTGTTTCCAGTACAGGTAAACCAGATAGCCAATCTTAGGTTAGAAGGATGATGGGTATGACCTTGAAGACATCTTCACTTGACTCAGGGACCATTCTTACACCTCCTAAACATGGATGCGAAATCTGCCTACACATAGAAATGATCTGGCTGCAGATTCAGTAAGAGATTGATGTAGATAAATGAGTATGAACAGATCTCTTCACAGAGGACGATTATTTACCCACCATTAAATAATTAAACACAGACACACAGCACAGCTCCTCCTGACCAGAGAGGAATCCTGGGTTCTCTGAGTGACCTTGAATTGTACCAGCTTGAGAATCAGGTGGTAGGATAAACTTGATATTTCCTAAACTTCCGGGCTGCCACTGTGTAAGTAAATATTTACATATCGGATAACTTGGGTGGGTACCGAAGCTTTGTGCTGCACATCTGCTAGGATTATTATGAGTGCAAATTTCTTAATCCAAGGAAAAAAATCACTAGTATCATCTTTGATCTGCTTAATTGAGTAAATTAATTTACAAACCTAGTCAATTACCAATGATAATGTTAAGGTTACTTAACATCAGTGCTGGTGACTCGAATGAATCTGTGCTAACCTGCAGGCTTTGCCTTCACATAAACAGTGTAGGCCTCGCTTCTCTACTTTATAAACAACTTAATCTAATTACAAGAAATACCTGGCTGCTTGAAATTTGTATTTATGAACCTCAGTTGGGAGTTTTGAACTCATAATTTGCTACAAGGAGAAACAAATAGAAGGAAAAACTAATAGAAACCTCTAAATAGAGGCTTTTATTCACCAATAAGGTCTTAAACTTGACAGTTAGGCCAGGATGGTATTTAACAGGCTGAACACTCATAGTTAAGACACAAGTTAAGAATTTTGGACAAATATTTATAAGCTTCCTCTCTGAAGGTGAGAAAAATTTTATGATTAACTAGACATAAATGCCAAGTTGGTTTTTGTTTGAGCTAATTATTGACTTTTTAGTGTATGCTTATATGAACTATATTTTGCATAGTAGTCTTGGCCTATTAACAGCTGTAGAAATTAATTTGTAAATATATAAAATTTTTCTCTTCCCAGCAGCTGAATTTTGTTATTCCATAAAGAAAATATCTCACGATTTAGGGTAAGTGCTGATATTTCTAAGCCAACAACATGGAAGATGATGCCATAGAAAACAATCTCGTTGCTTTGAGAAGAGTTATTTGTGATTACGTTCTAAATTTTTTTCATGTTTGAGAACAAGCATAAGAATCAAAGAATTCATATAAAGATCTTCAGCCAGTAGAGGGTAAATACGTAGCTCATACCCTATGTTTAAAGACCAGGCAATATAACTTACATGGAACGTGGAAATTTTAGCCAGAAATACCACGGTTTAAGTACACGAATGAGCTATGTTACTTTCTACATACTACTTGTTAATTATACTAAGTCTTCTGGGCCCTGTTTTCCTCATTCATAAATGACTTAGTAATTATAAAGTAGTAAGACACATATAGAACAATACATGAGTTTACATGAAATACCCTGACATATACAGTATTTCTGTGGAGAGACGGGTGTCTTGGTTAGAAGTGTCTTCTACTGTTTTGATAGGTCATCAGTAATAAATTATTTTTAATAAAAATTTATTAGCTGTGTTTGTGATAGGGACGAAGGGAAGGAGAGGCAAACAGAGGGTAGGAGGGAGAGAGGGGGAGGGAGAGGGAAAGGAGGGCATTCATTTGCCACAGCCAGCATGTAAATAACTATTAGGAGTCAGTTCTTGCCTGTCCCAGTGTTTTAGGGTCCAAACTTAGGTCCTGAAGCTTACATGGCAACCATCTTTCCCCATGTGTCATCTCTCTGACCCGGATGGTAAGTTCTTATGGTAAAACCTGGAAGCCCTTATTTAAGGTATTTGAAATGCATGCATGCATGCAGAATTAGGTTTGATATGTTTCACCTTACAATGAATCTTTTCTCTGTCTGTGTGTCTGTCTGTCTGTCTCTGTCATGTTCACATGTGCATGTGTTGCTGCTCCTTCCCATGCTTAGAGGTCAGCAGAAGGTGGAATGCCCTGCGCTGTCACTGTCTGCCTTATTTCCTTGAGAAAAAAGCCCATAATTGAACTTGGATCTTAGCATTTTGGCTAGACTGACTGACAAGCCGTAGCCTTCAGTCCTTCTTAAAATACTTAATCCTTGGGCTTCATCCCCCGAGGTGGCCTTACACCATCGTGTTTCACTGAACTTTGCACAGTCTTCCTGAAGTCAGTTCTGGACACATGGGAATCATAGTTTACAAACAACGGTAATGATGGTAGTTTAGAAAAAGATGTCCACTGACAAATCGCGTACAGGTGGCACTTTTTCCATTCACTCTGAGAAACTTCACAATGCTTCTTTCAAAGTCTGTTGAAGTGAAATCCAAAATCCACGAAGTCAAAACCCTTCTACAGAAGTTCACATTATGGCTTCATCTTTTAGCAATGCACCCAAAGCCCATTTTCAGGCTGGTAAAGCAGGCACGACTATCTCGAACAACCGCTGAATGCACCTGCTTTCTTGCTTCGTTGCCGGATTGGTGCTTGTGTTATTTTGCGGTTTCTTGTGTGAGGTGTGTGGCCTGGGTGCACCAGTTACCTTGGATCATTGATAGCTTTCTGGCTGGTGCTTTCCATTTCGGAACGTGAACACGTTCTTTCAGGCAAGCCGGGCAAGAACACGATGACCCCGGAGCACGCAAAACCAGCTTCCACCTGGAGAAGCCGACGAGGGTGCGGTAGGTAAGACTTGTTGATAGGACCTTGTTAGGGTGACAGACATGAGCGCTGGAGATGATGCGTCACCCATCTCCCCAGCCTGCCATCCACCACGCTCGCACGTCTCTGTGCTTTTTCTTTTCTCAGGTCTTAGCTGCTGCAATCTGAACCGAGTGTGCTTTTGGATTTGGTTTATCGTGAGTCATACAATTGCAGATTGAAAAAGGCATTTAGGGCATGGATATGAGAGCAAGTTTCTTCAGAGGGTGCGGAGGCACATGCCTGCTGTCCTAGCGCTAGAAGAGGTAGAGGCAGGAGGATCGCTGTGAGTTCGAGGCCGGCCTGGTCTACAAAGCGAGTCCACGAAAGCCAAGGCTACAAAGAGAAACTCTGTCTTGAAAAACCAAAATCTAAAAACAAATAACAAAACAAAATAACAACAACAACAACAAAAGCAGAGAGAGAGAGAGAGAGAGAGAGAGAGAGAGTTTCTTCATAGGTGGGATTCATTTTCTGTTCTTTTTTAAGTCAAAACGAGTTAATGGAGTCCATAAAAGAAAGCCCCAGTCCTTGCTAAGGTTATAATTCCTCCGGGTTCAACTTTCACTTTTGATTAACGACAATGGCATAAAGGTAAATGAGAGAAAAGTCTAAAATGTTATGATGGAAAGAATATCACTAATTTAAAAAAAATTATAAGTTGTTTCCCCACTGAAAACACAAGGCACCAATATGAATTGTAGAGGAGGCAGAGGACACAACCATTTCCCCAAACTCTGCTTTACTCTTCCCTGGCTTTAAACTGACCCCTTAAAATGATTTCCTTTTAACTTTGGTAATTAAACATCCTTGGTAATGTGGGGGTCATAGCCATTTTGAAGAAAGAGAGGGTAATACAAGAGGCATTGCCTTTAGGAGTTTATGAGTCTAAAAGTCAGCATAATAAAGCATCACAGTCTCTGAGGGAGCCATATAAATGTGTTACCTTAGCAGTTAAGTGTATAAATGACTTCTCTGCTTTACACAGACTTCTGCACAGCTCCTACATACATCACAAAAACACATATTTACAAAAGAGACCCCCAAACTTTGCTTATTTAAAAAAAAACATATTAAATAAATTATCTTGGTTCAGAAAATTACATTGGCCCTGCCAGAATTAGCCTGTGGTATATTATTTAAATAGGTAGTCTATGCTTCCATGAGGAATGAATTTGCTCCTTCCATAACTTTAAAAGAAATGAGTAGGAAGAAAAATAAAAATATCCCTGCCCCTAAATTATGCAAACAGAAATGCAAACGCCTTTATGTCATCCTAAATGATTTTCCCCACCATAAACAAGACTCCCTGCAGGGGGTTGGGGGAGGAGCTACATTCCATTTTTAAGGAATTTTCTTATAAAGAAAATAAATTTATTTCCTTAACACATCACAAGAAATTCTGCTTTTTTTTTTTTTCTAAAAATATCTCAATCCATATCACAGTCAGTTTTGAAAGACAGCATAGGCAATCCCAAATTCGCAAAGAGCAAGCCGGATGGAGAACATCCCATTCTCACTTTAAAGTGAGCCGGAGTAGCCTGCTCACGTGCACACTGAGTCTTTTAGTTTCTTTAAATACGAGATTAAATCGCCGATTGAAGGAGCTAAAGGAGCCTGTGCACCAAAGTCTATTTGAATGTTAAAAGTTAATCACCTTCATTAGGAGGAATGGAATCTATTAATAGCTTTGAGTGTGTGAATGTGTAAGATTGGATGAGGAGAGGTATACAGAGGGCCAATTCGATTTCATTGAGAATAAAATCTCACAAGTGTACAAGCTACTTTGAAAACTGCCCTCTCCTCTTCTTTCCCTTCTCTCCATGTGCTCACAAATGACCCAGTTTACGAACATGCATGCTGCTAGTCTCTCCGGCTTAAGTTCCTCTCCAGCAAAGAGATACCACAAAAGCATCAGCGCAGAGAAACTGCTGTAATCAGTCAAGTCAGAAGCTGACACACTTCTCAGAGTTCTGCTTGCCAAAAATAGGATTTCATCTGTTCTGGATACCCCCCCCCCCCACCTGAACCAGTTAATGTAGTAAAAATGCTGGGCTTTGAGGATGCAGGATGGGGGAGCAGAAGTTTCGATAGGTGGCGCTTCAACACAGCCCACCTGCCCTGGCTTCCACGCTGCCCGGGTAACTTTTACCTGTAGAGCAGCGGCCAGGCTTGGCCCAGTTTGCTAGCACTGCAGCTAGGCTGCGATCCCAGGCAAGAAATGTCAACTGTGGGCAAGAAAACCTATTCTGAAGAAAACCTAAGGAACAACAAACAAACAAAGCAAAAACCACGTGTTCTGTAATCGTCTTTACACCTGTGCTCGCTTGTGAACGCCCATTTGTACCTGCGCTGGCGCTGGAAACCAGAGTAAATGAACTTTAAAACATTAATGATTTATAAGCCTTATTTTAGAGAAAAAATTCTGTAAGGTTTCAGTAATTTTACTTTTGATTCTGATCTTTGATTGTATTTCAGAGTTGTGTCCTATTGATTGTGCCGTTTCCTCCTTAAAAAGCTATCCTGGAATATTTTAATCCTACTTAGCAGTTTTCATTTTCCAGGATATTTAACTCTTTAGATAAATGACTATATGAAATTGCCAGTATTTCCCTGTCTTAAAAAAGGAAATATCTGCGAAAGGGGCCATCTCCAGCAACATTCCCTAACACAGCTGCAAATTGACCGAAAGCAGGATGATTAAGTGGACAATAAGCTACATGTCATTGGCAAAAAGGCATAGAGACGCCTGGAGAGAAATACGCTCTAAAGGGATTCACCGTGCTAGGAAAGATCCCTATGGTCCATTGACCTAATGGATATCTGCAGACCTCACCCTAGAAAAGATGTGAGGTGACTGGGATTGTGCTGCAGTGCCAACCAGGCCCTCTGTCAGGAAGACAAGAGGCTGACAGCAATTCCTTTACCACTGACATCTTCCCCTGCTGCTCTACAGAGCATTGTCTCTGCTACTTCCAACGGCTGCGTAATCAAATAGTGCTTTATTGATCTCTTATTAACATATACTCTAGAAGAAGTTGTTTTTTTTTATTTGAGAATACCGTAAAAGAGGAAAATTCTTGAGTTCTCCTTTCAATAAAAGCTTTGCCTTTCAGTCTACTGCTTTGGGTTAAGTTAACTTAAGATACACACTTTCAAGTTACTAGATTTATTAAAAAAAAAATAGAAGTAACTTGAATGACCATTATTTGACACATTTGACTATACGGATATGAACCATTCTATACGAAAGTAAGAGTTTGTAACTGCTGAGAAAATAAAATTCATTCAAGGTGTAAAGGAATAGAATAAAATTTGGCTTTTTGCTTCTAGACTATATACTGCCTGTTCTGTAATTCATAGAACTTTAGAACATTAGCAGAAAGGTACATTTGGGCTTCTGTTTTATTTCTGAAAAACTTTCGAAGAATGAAGCATAGTGAACTCTGGGATAATCAGTGGCTCAAACGTTAAACATGATTTTTCGTCTTGCAAAGAGTAAGACAAAAAACCTCAGTGTCAGCAACATCCTCGCCCTTCTCAATTTCTTGGTAGAATTGTCACAGATCTGAAATAAAAGAACACAAGTGATTCGTGAAATCTTCCTCTTGTCAAAGCTCAGTCTGCAAAATACTGCTTCAGGTTTTCTCGGTGAGAAAGCGTCTTTCTCCTGACTGCGGGCTGCTGCTGCTTTTGGTGTTAATGTTCTTGCTTGTGGATGTTTTTAGTGGATCGTTCTTATAAGAGAAAAAGAAAAAAAGGGTTCCAAAATTTTACATCTCTGTTACTTGAATATATCGACAGCTATTGCTTCGTTGACTTTTCATTACAGTCTCGAGGTTAAAAGGAAATCGCCATCATCGGTTGAGCCCCTGGCTGATTCCTTGTCTAATTTCTTTTTCTCCTTTCAGCTTCCTATCCCGCTGTCCCAACAAACCCATTTTATTTTCAGCAGAAGTCAGGTCTAAAATGAGTTTAAAGCCTTCAGGATTTTTGTTTTCCCCCTTACTCCGAAGGCTTTGGGCCACAGAATGCCAGCAGAAAGGAAGGAATGGCATGAGGCCCCTTTGGCATCTGTCAGCCAGGAACTCCCATCTGGGGCCCTGCTGGGCTCAGAGTCTGGCCTCTTCCGTAGTGAAGGGCCACAAGGCTCCAGAGCCCAGACATGGGATCATCTGATGCGAGACTGGCCTAATGAAAGTCCAGCATGGGGCTAAATGAGCTTCCCCCAGTGCCGGGTGAGGGGCTAATGACGGCGCGGCTCCCTGGGCTGTTCAGCGCTGGGACCTTTGTCAGGGCATATGGCAGTTGGCTTTGTGCCTTGCTAAGCGATTTTCCTGTTAGAATTATCCCCAGAATCTTCTCTTCCTAGCTTCCCTCCTCTGGCTCTCTTTGGCTCTTTGGCACCCCTCCTTGGTGCCTCTGATGGTCTCTCGGTTGGATTGTTGCATCATAAATACTCAGTGCTGTATCTTAAGATGGGGGCACAAGGACAGAGAAGGGAAGAGAGACTATCGACAGTTACCCCCACTGATGGGGCCATTCTCTCCTTTGCAGCTTGTAGCTAAAGCAAACATTTCTCAGAACCAGGGGAAACTATCACCTTGAAACTTGTTGAACGCAGAAGTCTTCCTTTCTTGAGTGATTTCCCTTTTCTCTATTCTTACACCCTATTCTTCATGTGATATAGAATTCTAGATTCAAATAAACGATTTTGTAATTCTTTTGCTTACAAGTTTTAGGTGAATTTAACTCTAATCTATACTCAAGTCCTAGGCAGAATAAGAATAATGTGATTTTTTTTTTAAATGAGGCTTTTCTTCAGGGTACCTCTAGTGGCAACAAATTTGGAGAGATTCTAATACATAGGCAAATTTGCAAAGACAAGTTTTGGGTTTGGGATGAGCTTTGATATAGGCGGACCAACACCATCGTTGAGTTGTTCTGGGGGAAATGCCTATAATAAATATTACAATAATATCTAAATTCTAGATATCTTTCACAAATAAATGTTTTACTTTTCTAAAATATATAACCCATCAAATATTGAAAAAAAAACCAATGGCAATTGACATTTTAATATTGCCTGTGTGGATTAGGACTTGAATGTGGTTTAAATATGTAATGTGTTCCTACACCCATTTTTGCCTTGCTTGTTAAATTACAGATAGAAGGGTTGAAGATTAAAGGGCATGATTGCTAGAAGCCTGATGATTTATTTCACCCTTTCTGTTAGAAAAAGGTCATTCATCGGAGGGCAGTGAGGTCAGGCAGAAGATCCTAAGGCTTAGAAATTTTGATATTCTAATATGATGGATTTAGTTCTGAAGCCTCTCTCTCTTTCTCTTTCTGTGTGTATGTGCCATTAAACTTATGCTTCTCACAGAAAACCTCAAGACTTAAATACATTGTAAAGTACGCATAGCTGCAAGGAATTGCCCATTCTAACCTAAATATGAGTACTCCTTTCATAAACTCACACTGAAGGATTCTAAATGAAGTTTCTTAACAGCCACATGCTCTTTACTGAATGAACCCATTCGCTGAAAGTTTCCGTGGGCTCTCAGAGCTCCCCTGTGTCAGCCTTGAGGTCACTGATAGGATCAAACTGAGATTGTTTTCTTATAATTTGCATAGTGCAGAAATACCACCTCGTTTCATATGCCGTATGCCCCATTTTAATTTATTCCCATGACAGGAACTCCATTAATATAATTTTGGAACAAAGTGATAGGAATTTTCTGTGTCAGTGAAAACTAAGCCTGATTTTTAAGCAAATATTGTTCTGAACATGCAGGAAAGGGCCTGGGGAGATGGCTCAGCGGGTAAAGTGCTTGATGCTCAGACATGAGGACCTGGGTTTGAATCCCCAGAAGTCAAGTAAAGTCAGGAATTGTCAATACATGTCCACCTCAATTCTAGGGTAGTGAAGTGATAGGTGGATCCAGAGGATTTCCTGCCAAGGCTGCCTGACGTAAATGCCAAACCTCAAGTTCAACAAGACACCCTGTCTGAAAAAGTAAGGTTAAGGATGACAAAAAAGATACCTCAAGTCAACTTCTGGCCTCTACAGATATGTGTACAGGGAGAGAATCCACTCAGAGCACATGTGCATGTATACACATACGAGAGTGAGAGACAGAGAGAGAGAGAGAGAGAGAGAGAGAGAGAGAGAGAGGTGGGGAGGAGAAAGTCCAGTTATTTATTTATATTTATTATTGGAGCAAACTATTTACAAAGTATTTTCAATTTGTAATATTAAAATAAATACTAATAATTTCCTTGTATTGTACACCTTGCTTTGTATAGTATAAATAATTTTCTTAAAACTATTAGTTTTTCTTTTTGCATGTAATTTTGAGGCTTGATATATATTGAGACACTAACTTCCACTGACTCATACCTTTAGTCCTAGCACTTGGAAAGCAGAAGCAGATGGATCTCTCTGAGTCTGAGGCCTCCCTGGTCTATGCAGAGAGTTCCAGGATCTGGCCCTGTCTCAGAAGACAAAAACAAACAAACAAACAAACAAACAAAAACCCCGAAATCATTCTGTTACCATTGTTCCTCTTAATATGATCCTTTTATTTGCTGAGAAGTGAGGTAACATAGAATAATAAAAATATAAAACAACTGGAAAGCTAAGATGCTGAATCACAGCAATTCTGTCTGACTAGAATAGCTCTATTCACACTGCTAATACCTAGTTTGTAGCAGACATAACTCTCCATCTTCTAGTCCCATTCTCACAGAGTCGCTGACATTTACACAGTACTGGGCACAGGGAAAAAGCACTGTAGAGAGAAGGACACACAGGCAAGGCATCTTCTTGGCTTCAGATCTTGAGGTCTTCGAACTGTGCTCTGATTCCATCTTGGGCATCTAATCTCTCTGAACCACAGCCTTGGACTAGGCAAGGTTGGGGTCTGGAGAAGAAATTTTCTGGGCTTATCTCAGATAAGATAATACCTGGATCGACTATCATTTACAGAGGTTACCTTGGTGACAATCAGTCAGCCAGTGCTTCTGTTGGTGTGTGGATTATTAAAGTCACACGGGGACAAGCCATCCTGAGCGGCACATACCAGGATGGTCTTTGCAGTAAGCCACTAAATGAGCTGCCATTGAGGCCATGTGATTTGGATCTTTTGGCTATTGATACTCCTCACAATTATTAGATGATTACGGTCTCCTGGTGCTTAATCCGTGTTCCTTACTTGATGGATCTAGATTTATGTCTCTGTGGTGACCATGAGGGTAACTCAGTGAGGACTAACTAAGGGGGGAAAGCCACACTGGTTGCACAGGGCAACATCCCATGAGCTGGGGTCTGGATGGAATTAAAAAGGCACCAGGAAAAAGCAAGCTGAGCCTCAGGACTCACCTCTTTCTGCCTCCTGGTCCCTCAGATGTGAGCAGGCTTTCTGGAGCCACTGTCAGGCCTCGCCTATTATGACCAACTGTGTCCCCTCAAAGGGGGATCCAAAATAAACCATTTACATTATCTCCTGCCAAGCTTTTGATCCCAGTAAGTAACTTATCTGCCATCCAGGAAACAGAAGAGCAGAGCCCAGTGTTTGCTAATTCACACCTGCTTGCCTTCTGACTCCCTAAATCCAAAGAATTAGTTAATAGACAGAAAGAGCATCAACTCAGTGATGGCAGGTAAAGTTAAATGTGTGGTTTTAAGTGAGTATGACGTTTGCCTTTAGTGAAAGCATGTGTTATCTCTGTGTGCCTATGTGCACGTTTATGGACTTGCTAAAGACAGACGTGGGTTTCCAAACCTGGAGTTTGGTATCGCATTAGGCTAGCTGGCCAGCAAGTCCCAGGCCTCTGCCTGTTTGTACTTTTTATTTGGGCACTTGGGATCTGAACCTGGGCCCACATATTTGTGCAGCAAGCATTTTGCATACGGAACCATCTCCCCAACCCCTTAAAGCATGTTCACATATAAGCCGTCTAGTTTCTGAAGCTGTATGTAAAAAATCTGCTAGACCCTCTCCAGTGCATCTCTTTCTGCCCATCAGGCCACTTGTCATTTTCCTGTGGAGTCCTAATCATTCAGTGTGCCTGGGCTATTAGCCTAGAGAACTAAAATGTGAGTTAGTACTTAACTTATGAGGAAAAAAATGTTAATACATATCTACCACGTTAATTTGTAATTTATAGAATTACATGTATTTAATAAGCTGCTAGTACTTTGATTAAGTAATAGAATTTTACAGATTGATAATCTCAAATGTCTTTACGTTAACTATATATGTAATACAATTATACAGTAATATATAAAGATATATAAAGGGCGTTGGAGTTTATTTCATTTTTGAACTTTTGCTTTGCAAAGGCATAATTTTTTACTCAAACGTAAGCCCACATTCCATGGGATTGATAGATAATAGACAAATAAAACCTTTTGAATATGTATTTATACACTCATATATATTGACTTATAAGTCTAAAGAAACAATGTCTCAGCTATGATGGTTTATTGATTACTGTCACACTAGGCTGAAGTTCTTAACCTTTATAATTTAATTAGGGAGGAATTATTATATATTTTGAAACTATGTATTTAAGAACTGCATATATGGTAACCAATAGAAAGAATTTTAAAATTTTATCTGTTTGCATGTCTATCTGCATGTGAGGTTTTTTAAAATTGAAAATAGATACTTTTCTCATACAATATATTCTGATTATAGTTTTCCCTCTCCCCACTCCTTATTCTTTCCCATCCCCCCACTCCTCTGGATCCACTCCCTTTCTGTCTCTCATTAAAAAAGAACAAGCTTCTACAAGATAATAAGCGAACATGACAAAATAGAGCATAATAAGATGAAGCAAAGACTTTCATATTGAAGAGGTGTTTTAATTTTAGCTGCCAGCTGGTTTAAATTCTCCAGCTCAGCCACGTCATAATCCTTTCTTCTCTGTTAGAACAAACTCTTAGATGTCCTGAAAAATAGGTCACGTGATTTGAAGATGATGAGTAATTCTAAATGCAGGAAAAATTGTTGACAGGACAGGGGAGACAGAAACTGAGTCTGCACAAATGGGGGAAACAGAAAGGAAAGGTCACTTGGTGCTGTGTAGTTGCTGATTGAAGCAAATCTCGTTTTCCCTGTTGAAAATGCACAGGTGCCCACATGAAAGTACAGTTTTAATTGCCAGCAATATAGAAATACATTGATCTGCTGGATGTGGATTTATAACAATTAATTTCGGATCGATAGCACTAAGTGATATCAATAATTCATGCTGAAGTGAGTTTTAGACCCGTTACTTGGGTTCCTTTTCAGATCATGTAAAACTCTCACTGCTGCAGCATGCCAAGGCAGGTGGGGGCAAGCAGGGACAGAGAAGGCATGGTGAATTCCCAAACCACAGACTTTAAACAAAGGAGGTTGGGAGCAAGCTTTCATCAGAACTCTGTCTGATGATCATGCCCTATAATTCCATATTTGAAATGAAGTATCTTTAGTAACTAACCGATATAAGACACATATTTTCCTTATTATTTTAATCTTCTGAAATTAACTGTTTACTGCTGCTGAGACAGTTTGAGATGATCTCACCCATTGGAACATTATTACATATTCATTGCTGGTTATAAACTGCCTGTCGATTAAGAATCTTTAAGATCTAAATGTGTCCTCGTTTAAGGTAAATTATATTCTACCATTGCCACAGTGTTTATGAAGTTCATTTGAAGTTTTTGTTTTAAGGATGCATTTCATACATATCATTTTTCACAGAGAATAGACCACACATTGCTGTATGAATGGAATACCACGATTTGCTTTCAGCCCGGAAGTTCTGTATTTAAAGTAATCCTGTCTCTTAGTGAATATCTTGTTAACCCGAGTCCTGGAAATATCACACTTGCTGTTTATAACCTGAGAGATTTCACAATTTATATGTGTAGATTGAGGGTATTCTGTGGCAAGATATTCTGAGACTTTATTACCTCTCACTTGGGGCTTCTATAGGTCTCCTCGGTGTACTTGAAATATTAGAGTCATTTTAGTGTCAGGTTTTCTGCTCATGTGTGAGTATAAGCATGTTGTAATAGTATAATTACCATAACCCATGTGAGTTGTGCTGAAAATCCTTTGAAAGCAAGGTTAACATGGTCGCATTACATTTCCACTAGTGGAGCTCACAACTCTAGTGTTCTGCCCAGGGGGCGTGTGAATGAACACCGTTATTCAAAACTGTGAAGGACACCTTTGCTTGTGTGTTCCAGGTGTAACTGTAAAGCCTTTGACATTGACACAGTGGCGGAGTTTGGGTTTATATAGTACTCACTGGCTCATGTTTTAAACATCTTTACAAGCCGGACACTGTAGTCCCACTTCCCATTTTCCTGAAGCAACAGTCTGCCTCTGTTGAGCACCTGCGCTTCTTGAGGCAAACATCCATTCCAAGATGAAGTGTTCAGTATTAGGGAATGGCTAGCCAAAATTATTGGTAAAGAAGTAAGACACAAAATATACAGTAGTCTACATTTAGGGAATTTATATTCTTCCCTGTTGTGACAGTTTAAAATGTATCTTATAATAGGTGCCTTTCTGTCCTGTCCTGTCACTCAGTCTTTACATCCTTGAGGAAGGTGGCATCTCCTTTCTTTTATAAACAAGAAAGAAATGCCAAGTATACAAGTAACTGAGTCTAGGAAAGGGCCCCTGAAGAACGCCAGAGTCAATGTCACTTCTTTAGTGGACTGCAGTTTAATTTATTTACTTCACACCGATGGAGCCGACTCGTTCTTCCAGTTCTAAAATACTACTTTTGTTTCTCTATGCAACATCATTTCAGTCTGCTGAGACTGTCTAAACTATCACACACAAGGCAGGATCATTTCACATTGTGAAATAAAACCCAGTCCAAATGAGCTGTGCAGCAGAAGCAGACAGGGAGACACAATACACACATAGGTCTTGGCTCAGAAACTGAACGACTTCTTCTGTTGTCCTCTACCTTGTTTTTGACAAGTTTTGTTGAGATGCTAAGGTGGCAATAGGAACTGGAATCTGATGACTCATGTCCTAAACCAAGCATGAGACTTAGGCAACATCTAGGTATGATACATTTATTTATTAAAAATAAGAAATAAAGAAAAAAACCCTTTAGCTTAGCATATAAGGTTGTCCTTGTCTTACTTATTAAGATGGGTTTATTTTCTTTTATGAGCCAGTTGGAGCAAGCTGTCCATCTGGTACATATATAGGGGGCCTAGGCCAAGTCCAAACATGGTCATTGGTTGGTGTTTCAGTCTCCACAAGCCTCCCCGCCTCCCAGGCCCAGGTTAGTTAGCTCTGTTGGCCTTTTTGTGGAGCTCCTGTTCCCTCCAGCTCCTTTTATCCTTCCTTTCATTCTTCCACAAGGCTCCCTGTGCTCCACCCACTGTTTAGCTGTGAGTCTCAGCATGTTTCCATCCACTGCTGAGTGCGGTCTCTTAGAGGTATGCTAGACAGCTATGCTAGGCTCCTGTCTGCAAGCATAGCAGAGTGTCATAATAGTGTCAGGGGTTGGCTCTCTCCCGTGGTGTGGCCAGGCATTGGTTGGCCATTTTCTCAATTTCTGCTCTATCTTTATCTCAGCACATCTGTAGGCAGGGTAAAGTTTGGGTCAACGTTTTTGTGGTTGGGTTGGTGGTCCCCTCCTCCTGTCTGGATAGAGGGTAGCCTCTTCAGTCTCCATGTCCCCTGCTAGTAGGGGTATCCTCCCAGGTACCCACCCTGTTGTAGGTCTCCAGTTTGTCTCAGAGATGTGACAGGCCATGGTTTTGCTTCTGTCTGCAAAGTCTCTCTCCTCTTGCCCCACATCAGATCCCCACCCTCGTTTCCCTTAGCACTCTCTCTCCTATCCTGTTCTCTTCAAGCACTTCCGCTGTCTTTTCTATTTCCCCTTCTCAGGGAGAGTCATGCATCCTCTATTGGACCTTCCTAGTTACTTAGCTTCTTTGGGTCTGTGAATTGTAGTGGGGTTATCCTATATTATATGTCTAATAACCACTTATAAGTGAGTATATACCATGTGTGTCTTTCTGGGTCTGTGTTACCTCACTTGGGATGATCATTTCTAGTTCCATCCATTTGCCTGCAAATTTCGTGATTTCCTTTTTTTTAATAGCTCAGTAGTATTTTGTTGTGTAATGTACCATGGTTTCTTTATCCATTCATCAACTGAAGGACATCTGGGTTGTTTCCAATTTCTAACTATTACAAATAAAGCTGCTATGAACATAGTTGAGCAAATGTCCTTGTTGTATCATTGAGCATCTTTTGAGTATATGTCTGGGAGTGCTATACCTGGGTCTTGATGTAGAGCTATTCCCAATTTTCTGAAAAACCTCCAGACTGATTTCCAAAGAGGTTGTATGAGTTTGCACTCTCACCAGCAATGGAGAAGTGTTTGTTCCCTTTCTCTACATCCTTAACAGCATGTGCTGTCTCTTCAGTTTTTGATCCTGGCCATTCTGACAGGTGTAAGATGAAATCTTGGAGTCTTTTTTATTTGCATTTCTGTGAGGACTAGTGATGCTGAGTATTTCTTTAAGTGCTTCTTAACCATTTGAGACTCTATCTGTTGAGGATTCTCTGTTTAGCTCTGTACGCTATTTTTTAATTGGATTATTTGATTTGTTGATGTTTAATTTCTCAAGTTTTTTTTTTATATATATATTTTGGATATTAGCCCTTTGTCAGATGTAGGGTTGGCAAAGATCTTTTCCCAATCAGTAAGCTCCTGTTTTATTCTGTTGACAGTGTCCTTTGTTTTACAGAAGCTTTTCAGTTTCAAGAGGCCCCATTTATTAATTGTAGAGATGTTGGTGTTCTGTTCAGGAAGTTGTTTTCGGTTCCAACGAGAACAAGGCTCTTCCCCACTTTCTCTTCTAATAGATTTAGTGTCTCTGGTTTTATGTTAAGGACCTTAATCCACTTGGACTTGGGTTTTATGCAGGATGATAAATATGGATGTATTTGAAATTTTCTACATGTAGATATCCAGTTAGACCAACACCATTTGTTGAAGATGCTATCATTTTTCCTTAGTATTGTTTTGGCTTCTCTGTAAAAAAAAAAAAAAAAAATCAAGTGTCTGTAGATGTGTGGATTTATTTTCGTGTTTTCATTTCTATTCTACTAATCTACCTGTCTGTTGCAGTTTTTATTACTGTTGCGCTGTAGTAGAGTTTGATGTCAGGGATAAATATATCTCCAAAAAATCTTTTATTGTATCAGATTGTTTTAGCTATTCTGGGTTTTTTGTTTCTTCTAATGAAGTTGAGAATTGTTCCTTTGAGATATGTAAAGAATTGTGTTGGTATTTTAATGGGAATTGCATTGAATCTACACATTGCTTTCGGTAAGATGGCCATTTTTACTATGTTAATCCTACAGATCCATGAACATGGGAGATCTTTCCATCTTCTGATATTTTCTTCAATTTCTTTCTTCAGAGACTTGAAGATCTTGTTATAGAGGTCTTTCACTTGCTTGGTTAGAGTTACACCAAGATATTTTATATTATTTGTGGCTATTGTGAACGGTGTTTTTTTCCTGTAATTTCTTTCTCAGTCTATTTGTAATTTGCATACAGGAGGGCTATGGACTTTTTTGAGTTAATTTTGTATCCAGCCACTTTGCTGAAGTTGTTTATCAGCTATAGGAGTTCTCTGGTAGAATTTTGGAGGTCATTTACATATGCTATCATATCATCTGTGAATAGGGATACTTTGACTTCTTCCTTTCCAATTTGTATTTTCTTGATCTTCTTTAATTGCCTTATTGCTCTAGCTAGAACTTCAAGTACTCTATTGAAGAGATATGGTGAGAGTAGGCAGCCTTGTCTTGTCCCTGTGTTTAGTGAAATTGCTTTGAGTTTCTCTCCATTTAATTTGATTTTGGCAATTGGCTTGCTGTATATTGTTTTTATTATACTTAGATATGGGCCTTGTATCCCTAAATCTCTCCAAGGCTTTTATCATGAAGGGTGTTAGATTTTGTTAAAGGCTTTTTCTGCATCTAATGAGATGATCATGTGGTTTTTTTTTTTTTTTTTTGGTTACAGTTTGTTTACATGGTGAATTACATTGATGGATTTCATATATTGAATCATCTCTGCATCTCTGATATGAAGCCTACTTTATCAAGCTGGATGAAAGTCAGATTTTTTAAAAATCTCATAGAATTTAATTGAGAATTTATAGTCATTCACTTATTTTTTTTATTAATTACACTTTATTCATTTTGTATCCCCCCATAAGCCCCTCCCTCCTCCCCTGCCGATCCCACCCTCCCTCCCCTTTCTGCATGCATGCCACTCCCCAAGTCCACTGATAGGGGAGGTTCTCCTCTTCTTTCTGATCTTAGTCTATCAGTTCTCATCAAAAGTGGCTGCATTGTCCTCTACTGTGGCCTGGTAAGGTTGCTCCCCCCTCAGGGGGAAGTGATCAACAAGCAGGCCAATCAGATTATGTCAGAGGCAGTCCCTCTTCCCATTACTATGTAACCCACTTGGACACTGAACTGCCATGGGCTACACCTGTGCAGGGGTTCCAGGTCATCTCCACGAATAGTCCTTGGTTGGAGTATGAGTCTCTGGGAAGTTCCCTGTGTTCAAATTATCTTGTTCTGTTGCTCTGCTTGTGGAGTTCCCGTCCCCTCCAGCTCTTACTATTTCCCACTTCTTACATAAAATTCCATTCACTCTGCCCATCAGTTGGCCATCAGGCTCAGCATCTGCTTTGACAGTCTATACAGCAGAAGCTTTCAGAGGCCCTCTGTGGCAGGTTTCAAGGTTGTTTCCTGCTTTCTTCTGGCTTTCAGAGGCCCTTTGTAGTGGGTTCCGAGGTTGTTTCCTATTTTCGTTTTCTTCTGATGACCATCCTCTTTGCCTTTCAGGATGGGGATTGAACATTTTAGTTAGGGTCCTCTCTTTTGCTTAGTTTGTTTAGATGTACAGATTTTAGTGGGTTTATTCTATATTGTATGTTTATATGAGTGAGTATATACCGTGAGTGTCTTTTTGCTTCTGGGACAACTCACTCAGGATGATCCTTTCCAGGTCCCACCATTTACCTGCAAATTTCATGATTTCCTTATTTTTCATTGCTGAGTAATACTCCATTGTATAGATGTACCACAGTTTCTGCATCCATTCTTCAGTTGAGGGGCATCTGGGTTGTTTCCAGCTTCTGGCTATTACAAATAAAGCTGCTACAAACATGGTTGAGCAAATGTCCTTTTTGTGTACTTGAGCACAGGCTCTAAGAGCAACAATCAATAAATGGGACCTCATGAAATTGAAAAGCTTCTGTAAAGCAAAGGACACCGTCATCAAAACAAAGCGACTGCTTACAGATTGGGAAAGAATCATCACCAACCCTTTATCTGACAGAGGACTCATATCCAATATATATAAAGAACTAAACAAGCTGAAAAGCAACAAACCAAGTAATCCACTTAAAAAATGGGGAACAGAGCTAAAGAGAGAATTCTCTGCAGAGGAATATCGAATGACAGAGAAGCACTTACAGAAATGCTCAACCTCATTAGCCATTAGGGAAATGCAAATCAAAACAACCCTGAGATTTCACCTTACACCCATCAGAATGGCCAAGATGAAAATCTCAAGGGACAACACATGCTGGAGAGGTTGTGGAGAAAGGGGAACCCTTCTCCACTGCTGGTGGGAATGTAAACTGGTACAACCACTCTGGAAATCAATCTGGCGCTTTCTCAGACAACTAGGAATAGCGCTTCCTCAAGATCCAGCCATACCACTCCTAGGCATATACCCAAAAGAGGTGCAAGTACACAAAAAGGTCATTCACTTATTAACGGAGTGAGGGTATCAAACACAGGATATGTGATTCTCTTACATCATTTTAATGCAAGCATAAAAATTTTCTGGAAAGGTTGATTTCATTAACAAATCAGTGATGAGTGATTTTATGATTTATAAAGAATTATAAGTCAAGCCAGGTGGTGGTGGTGCACATCTTTAGTCCCAGTATTTGGGAGGCAGAGGAAGGTGACTCTCTATGAGCTGGGGGCCAGCGTAGTCTACAGAATGAGTTTTAGAACAATGATAACTACACAGAGAAATTCTATCTCAAAAAATTTACAGATCAATAATGTTGATGAATATGGATCAGATCTTCAACACAGTATCAGATAAAACAATTCAACAGCCAGGGTAAAGATTTATATATAGGGGGTGGGGCAAGATGGCGGCGCCGGGAGGACTCTCATTCTGAGCAGCAGCACAGCAGGATTGGCACAGTGACCAGCAATCAGAACTCGCAGCCATAAAACACAAGTGATTGTGTTTCCCAGGTGAGAGGATACCCCACCGTGGGGGATTCAATCAGCTTTAACTTACCCAGCTAAACCGCAGAAGAGATCCTGGTTCCGCCAGGTGCCATTCACTCTGGATACGGGACATAGAGGAATCAATCTCAGCTGACCAGCCCTCCCTGCTGGCTAGCTTATATATTATGCCAGAAACTTCCAAACAGACTTGGAAGAGCGAAGAGAAATCCATGGACTCACCTGGCACTGGCCCCTGCATGCTTGAATACCCACTTGCGTGGTCACTTGTAACTAGATGAAATGGTGGCGTGCCAACTATAGGACTTAACCACTGCTTTTTTGATCATATATGAGGTCTGATGCACAGAACATATTTTATACCCAGTAAGTACTGCAAACCAGGACAAAACAGTGAGTGTTCAGCTGTGATTTACCTGCCACCAACCATTGCTCAGAGAACAATGGAAGAGAATGGACAGAAAGTCAATCGGGCACAGAAAGGAAAGTGCTGCAAATCTCTATGTATAGAATCTACAAGGAGTAAGAGACATGAGGAAACAATAAGATGTTGTTCTGTTGATTTAAACTCGTGTCTAGACAAGAAATAGCTTTTCAGATCTATACACAGTGTAGTGACTATAGTCAGCAATAATGTATTGTGTACTTGAAAGTTACTCAGCATGTCTTCAATGTCCTCTATACATACGCATACATGAACATATAAATACATACATGTGCACATACCTACACACCTACACGTGAATGCACACACAGATTAATAAGCATACACAGCCTCACACATACATCGACACACATGCACACACGCACATACAATGCAGATAATTGTGAATGGGTAGAAACGCTGATTTGCTTTCTTGTGGTATTAATTTCATAATGTATATTTATAAAAACATCACATTAGGAAACATACGTAATACTAACTTTGAATCAATTATGTATTAATAAAGTTTGAGAAAAGACTGTAACATAACATATTTATCCTGTAATTTACCTGAGTATGAAAAGTTCACTTCAGTTGTCAGTGGAGTCCATTATGGTTTGCAGCACCTGAACTTCAGTAAAGTTAAACAGGGTATTCAGCAAGAATTGTGTGTGCATGTTAGATTTCACAGTACCTTTCCTTAGAACGAGCATCGTTTCCACACATGGATCACACATTTCTAGTCTTGGTTTCAGCTCATGCCGTCCCTTCACCATGCCCTTTCTCGAAAAATCCACTGAAATATGTAGAAAGAAGACCTACAGTTTGGGAAATGTTCTAACATGTCAAGCACTTTGATTAAAGGATATGGTATCCATCACTGTGTCAATTCCACAAGTACAGGTTGTAGGAGTTATCATGTCTACTTCAGAAAGATGGAACTATGAAATGATTAAATGCTCCACTTACTGTCATGTTTAGAAAGAAGGAGATCCAGTTTGATATTAAGTTAAATAGAAAAATGTATCCTTTAACCATTATGTTGTTCTTAGGTAAACTTGTCAGTACATTTTAATTTGAAGATAGCATTAGGGCTGGGTCTAAAGCTCAGTGGGGGATTGTTTGCCTAGGCCTTTGTACTATGCCCTATAACGCACACACACATACACACACACACACACACACACACACACACACAAACAGCTAAGAGGTTAAAACTAGATTCTTAAATAATTTTTAAATGCAAATAGTCACACAAGAACTTGTGAGTCCGACCAAATTGTTAGGAGCATCCTGACATCTGTTAAGCAAATGATTCTCAAACTTAAAATTTATTCCAGAAACTTTTCATCTGCTTACTCAAAAGTTTACACTGAGCCCCCAAAGAGGTCTGATGTTTGCCCATAAAATACATGAATGAGCAAGGAGAGAAGTGTTTCCTTGATACTGCCTTTTGGAATAGGTCACATGATCAAATATCACCCAATGGCATTGGGATGATTTCGACTTATGAGTCGTTCTACAAAGAAACAAAGACTATGGCAGAGGTTCTGTATGAAGCATGCTCTGAGTCTGTAGAGACCAAGTATGTGCCAGCTGGGAATATGAGGACAGGGAACAGAGAACGTAAATTTTATTTTACGTTTATTTTATGTTTAATAGCCATGCAAATTTGACATCTGAGCTTACTCCAAATTAATGCCTTATGATCAAAATAATTAAAAAAATATTACCATCTGCATGCCTGCAATCTAGTACTCGGGAGCTAGAGGCAAGAGGATAAGAAGGGCAAAGTCATCCTTGTCCGCATTGCAAGTATTAAGATAGCCTGGGCTACAGAAAACTGTCTCTCAAAAACAAAACAAAATTACTGAAGTTCCCCTGTTAAGTATTGGATAATGATTGGCAAGTCGGGAAGCTAAGCATCACTCATCCTGTGAAAACCAAGCATGGCTCCTTATGCCGTGAGAGAAAAGTTTCCCCAGAAAGTGTTGGCAAACCCATGTACAGTCAGGAATAAGTGCCCACTCTTCCATAAAAATCGTGCCTACAGAGACACAGGTTTTCAAGACAGGGTTTCTCTGTGTAACAGTCCTGGCTGTCCTGGACTTGCTTTGTAGACCAGGCTGGCCTTTAGTTCCCAGAGATCTGCTTACCTCTGCCATCCTGAGTGCTGAAATTAAAGGTATGTACCACCATGCCCGGAAAAAGACACAGATGTTATTAGACTAGGAATGGATGTGTGGTTTTGTTTGTTTTGGTTTTTGTTCTCATCACAGTGTCAACATATCCAAGCTAATCAAGTTAAAAAGTAAAAAAAGAATCATTTTGGTTTGAAAGGTTTCAGCTGGTTTTCTTGGTTTTAGTCGAAGAAAAAGCAAGCACATTCTGATGTTGACTTTATGGTGGAGCAATGCTGCCTGCCTCACTGTAGTCCAGAGGTGAAGCCAGAAACATGAAGAGGCCAAAATCCATACTTCCCTTCAGTGTCACCTCTAGTGACCCAACATTCTCCCACTGGGTCCCCTTCGAAAAAGTTCCTCTATCTTCCAATAGCACCAGATTCTAAAAATCCTTCAGTTCATGGGCTTTTGAGGGAGATTTACAATCCAAGCCACGAACATGGGAGTTGCAGGATATTTGATCCCATTTTTATCCCATTGTGAATTGTAACACCCTGTTATTTGGTGTGGTTGAGCCCTAGCACACACCTTTAATCCAAGAGCTTACACAGGATTTAATAAAGTTATCCCTGGTCAAGAGGCAGAGCAGAAAACCAGCTGACTGTGATGAGTGAGTAGGAGGGATTTTGAGTTGAGGGATATCTAAGACAGCATGAAGAAGAAAGAGCTATTAGCTCAAACTCTGGCTTTAGCTTAGGCTTCAGCTCCTCAGCTTCCTGGATTTTGGGCTTTGAGATAGCAAGCCTTTTCTGGCCTCTTTTACCCCTGCCTTTTGCCTTTGGCTTTTGGCCTTATGCTCCTGGGCTGTCAGCTAATTTTCTAGTGAGCCTTTTGGGTTTTTTCCATGCAGGCCCGAGCTGAGAAGAAAGATTAGCTGGTTACTTTCTCTGCCTCTCTGAGCTAGCAGGTTTTCAACCCAGCATCTGTCTCCTGAGTTTTTATTGGTAAAATAGAGCAGTTGGGATTTTCCTTCTTTTAAACAAAATTTTGGGTTAAAGGTGTGTGATAGGGGTCAACCACACTAAAGAAACAGGGTTTTAAAGTCCGCAGTTTTGGGATTCACAATGGGATCAAATAGTCTGCAACAAATGGGCGTTCTCATTTATCAGCAAGATATTCATATCTAAGGCTAATCTGTTCTTGAATCAACAGAATATTCTCAGTTTCCAAACAAGTAGGATTACATGGCTCCAGAAATGATGAAATCTGTGTGTTTGTGTCACTTAATGATGATGATTTTGCAGATATTGTTAAAGACTATCTTAAAGATATCCTTTAAATATCTTTATAAGAAAACAAGCCAGCATTATAAACATAAATAATAAAAGATCACTTCTTCCCACATGACACGGGACGCTGACAGATGGGGGCTCCCCCCTCGTTTGTGGTGCAGACACACTTAAAAGGCTTGCCGTATTCAATGGCCTCTGGATGATGGAGACTATGCAAATTGGTACCTCTGCCCTGTGAATGGAGATTGTGTAGCCAGGCACATTTTCCATCACAAGCGCCTTAGTTCAGGTATAGGAATTTTCAGAGTTGCAACACTCTTTGCACACAGTACTGCTGTTGAGTATCTGTTTTCTTCCAAGAAAAAGCTCCGCAGGCAGCTGCCTCTCTCGCAGACCATCTCTGTTGATTTCCTTTGGCCTCTCACTGTGATTACTTGCAGCTGGGCTCCATTGCGGCAACATTTTTATATCGTGTACAAGATTAGGGCAAACAAATACTCTGGCTACAGTATTCTCCAATTACATTAATTTTATCCACTGATGTCTTTATTTCCTTCCTTTCCAATTTAGATCTGTAATGTGAAAATTGGCCCTATTTTTGTGCCTATTGTGATGCTCTGAAGCCCCTCTTTCTTCCCACATGGTGCTCATTGCGTAAGAAGACTTCACAGACAGACTCTTTTAATGGGAACAAGAAGAGCGTCCTTTTCTTGCTGAAGGATCCCAGAGTCCCACAATAAACTTTCCAAATTTTGAATCAGAGGGCACTGTCTCCAAATGCCCACCAGGAAGACATGCAACAGTTACGTCACCACTGCCACCTAAACCTTTCGTTTTTCACCTTAGGGCAGAACCATGGTGGTTGGATCAGGTTAAACGAATGAAGCTGGAGAGTCAGAGCATGGGGCAGGCAAACAATGACTGAAGGTTTAAGAAAGGAGGAAAAGATTAAAAGAGAAGAGGCATAAAGACAAAAAAAAAAAAAAATCAGGGGCAAACCAAATGTGATGTTGCATGCTGTGTACATAGTCAGGGTGGCCCAGACTAACTAAGCCATCCAGTCTCTCTTTTTAAAATCTAATCTAATCAATCAATTATTGTGTGTATGTGAATACAAGTGCAGGTGTACCAAGCCATGATTGTGGAGGTCAGAGCATGTCCCTCTGGAGTCAGTGCTGTCCTTTCCTTTCACCAAGCTTCTGGTCATCCCACTCGAATCCTTAATCTTGGAGACAAGAACTTGTGATGGTTGAGCCAGCAAGCCAGCCCTGTCATGTCTTATACCATGCCTTTTGACAGGGCAGTCAAGATTTCTCCTGAGAGCCAGTGTTTTCTTAGAAGAACCAAAACATCAACTATATGCACTCAGAGCTAAGAAAAAAAAGAAAGAAAGAAAGAAAGAAAAAAAGAAAGAAAAGGAAAGAGAAAAGAAAAAACAAACAAGCAAGCAAATCCATTAAAATTGGACTCATTTTTAAAAACATTTTTACCATGGGTATGTGTGTATGTGTGTATGTGTGTGTGTGGGGGGGTACATGTATGTGAGTGTCGTTGCCCGTGGAGACCAGGAAAGAGCATGCAACATCCTGGAGCTGGAGTCGCAGATGGTTGTGAGCAGCCTGATGTGGGTACCAGGGGCCAGATGTGCTCCCAGCCCTGAAGTAATATTTTTAAAGTAAAAAAAACAAACAAACCTATGTATAGTAATACACACCTAAACTTCCAACACCTGGATGTGGAGGCTGCCCCAAGAGGACTGTCATAAGTTTGAGGTTAACCTGGCCTATCGAGGGAGGCTCTATCTCAAAAGTCCAATAGATAAATAAATTCAAGAAATAAATAACTAAATATGCATTAACACCTAAAATGCAGGACCCATAAGCATATATATGTACATGTATGTCTATATATATGTGGGGGGTGATATTTATTTACTTATTTATTTATTGGTCTTTGGAGACAGAGCCTTATACTATGGCCTAGGTTAGATATTGATATAAATGTATGTCTATTTGTATATGTATATTTTATGTATATATGTATATATACCTGGTTGATATTTTGCTTATATTTAGGAAATGTTGGCAAGAGCAGTCTCCATGAGCCTACACAGAAGACTCAGCCTTGGTTCAAGAACTCTGCATTAGCTGTGCCTGCCATTTTGTGGGTGATTCTAATATTCCCGCTTTACAGGGAAGGATCCACGACTTCTCAGAGAGTAAAAACGTGTCAGATCTGTGTGATTCCATAGCCGGCACTCAGTGATCCTCCTGCCTCTGCCTCCCAAGTGTTGGGATTAAAGGTGTGGGCCTCCACTGCCTGCTTATTAATATTTTGTATGTTAAGAAACAACAGTAACCCCCAACATCTGCTTATATCTGATAGGATTGTCAGAAAATTGCATTTCAATATTGTACTGCCAGAATTATACAATTGTTAAAAAGAGTGTATCTGTTTGGTTTATTTGCTTGACTCAGGGTCTAATGTAACCTAAGCTGCCCTAGAATTTGCTATGTAGCTGAGGATGACCTCGAGTTCCTGGTCCTTCTGCCCCCGCTTTCCAAATGCTAGATTACACTACAAAACCAAGACAATTTAAACAGCTGAGGTGCTCCTCTCTGATTTCCTCTGTTACCTTGCTGTAGTAAGGTAAAGTTTACTTGTTTTTAGAGAGCTGGGTTCAAGTGCTGCCCATGTTGCTTCTGGCCACTGCTGTTTTGGAAGAGACACTTCTCGTTGATCTTTACCTTGATTTAACCGTTGCTAGAAAGATCTAAGGCAAAAAGGGTACAGCAATGTTTGTTGCATGCATAATTTGAACATTTATTCATTAATTTTTATTTATTTATTCGTCTTTTGCAACAGAGCCTCATACTATGTCCCAGGTGTGTACACACACACACACACACGCACACACACACACACACACACACACAAATCCAACTGCTGTTGTTGTTTCTGAGACCCTCTCAGTATTTTATTTTCAGGAAGATGGCCTGCAACAACCACCTGGCCGTGGGATGGGTTCTGTCACAGAGGACTGACCTTGTTTCACGGGTTCATGTTTCTCTAATCTGTGCGTAAGGCAAACCATGGAATCAGATCCCAGGCGCTGGATTTTTCTGCACTTTGTGTTTCTGCGCCTCTAGTGTTATAGTCATCCACTAAATAAATTATTATTTTAAAGGAAGTAACATTTTCAACTTCTCTCCTATCAAGTTTTAGTTCTCTTCTTGTCATTAGTTTCTAAGTTCCTGAAATATTTTTGTGCTTGAGGCTTTGTGGATGACACGTTGAAGACAATATAAATTTCCCCAATCTCGGTATTGTAATCTGCTTGACAATATACAAGCTGTTTCTATATGACCGTGGAATACTTAACATTATAATAAGTATAAGGTAAATATTAAAAATGGAACTATGTACGCAATGTGATAGGAGCAAAAGACAAGGGAACCAACTCTATGGACATTAACAGATCATGCTAATTTTTTTTTTTTTTTTACTTGACTTTCCTGGTATGGTAACATTTCCTAACACTATTCTTTTCATACAAGGAGGAATAAAAACAAATCATGACTAAGATCCCATGAGAACATGCCCAGCCTTTAACACCCTGTGCCAAGGGGAAAACCAGTTGTGACAATTCTTATATCTTTTCCAAATCTCCCAGATGGTGACTGGGGCCCTCTATGTATGGATTTAAGAGCTCAGGAAACCTGGTCTCATAAATTAAAAGGATGGTCGCTGCAGTTTCACAAATGAGACTATCTTGGACTTGGTTTAGGTTCCATTATATACGCAATCCATACTCAATACTCAAAATCAATAATAATGTAGTCATTGCCAAACTTCAGACTCACTCCACCCAGCTTCAGGTCTGTTCTTGCCTGGATTCTAGACTTATCTGATCCACTAATGCTTTGATTCCCATCTCAGTCTTCATTTGTTCCAGCCTAAATTTAGCTGTGAAGTTTCTCCTTTGGGCTTTTCTATTTAAATAGTTTTTTTTTTTTCACTGACTGGTAAATACATGACATTCATATGCATGAACAGATTCCTATCTTTCAAAGCCTACACATCTATTCCACGTGTGGCCCAGATAAAATCACCAATGCATATAGCTGGAGTATGAACCTTTCATGCTTTGATTATCCCTCATTTTCTATTCCCTATAATAAACATGAACCACACGTATGTTACTGACATTGAATGCAGGTCTCTGGCTCAGAGAACCCTGCCCCACTTCTACTGAGAAACTCTAATTTTTGTTGAACTCCTTGTAAACTCCTGACGTTTGGGTGATTTTATTTCCAAAGCCCTTCTGCAGCATGTTTTGATCATCCTTAATCTCTTAATCCATATTATTAGGTAGAAATCTATGTCACATTTTTACTTGTTTGTTTATTTTTGTGTATGGGGGTTTTCTCCACACATATGTTGTCTGTGCACCACATACGTTCCTAGTTCCCACAGAGGCCAGAAACCTGCAGAAGATCATAGAAGGTCCTGAGACTGAAGCTCTAGATGGCTGAGATCCACCATGTAAAAGGTGAGAATAGAACCTACATCATCTGGAGGAGCAGCCAAAGTTCATTATCACTGAGCCGTAGCTCCAGTCCCATATTTTTACTCATCATAAAAAAATATTCTATTTCATTGCATCAAGTTCTAGCATGCTGTTCTTTCAACAGTAGCCATTCTTGGTTTTATTAACAATGGCCATTTCAGCAATCATAGTCATTAATGTGATTCACAGCCAGGAGTGTGGTCTGTTTGTATGCATCCTGTTCTTGTCTGCTGCCATTCACATTAGCCAATCTTTCTACAGGTGGCGGTTCACTGATAAACTCTCTCAAAACTTGTATTAGGTTTCCCCTGTTATTAATAATGCAGATGCTCACACATGCTGAGTGAGAGATACGGTTAAATTACCTTTAAACATCGACATTTTGGTATTTATAGATTAAAGAATAACAACTTATTTCTTATTTTTTTTCAAATATTCTAACATTTAGATTTTTGCCTATTTTCTTTTATTTGCATGTATAATATAATTGCGTCATTTTCCCTACTTGGATATTTATTTGAACACTTTATTTGTGAGCGAAAATGCTGTTATCTATTTAAGAAAGCATGAAATTCACATATCTAACTTTTGAATTGGAATCTGAAGCCTGCATTAAATAAATATTCTACGGGAAAGACTTTTGATATCAGTAATGGAAACAGAAAACAACCCAAACTTACGAGTTTTAGAAAGAGCTGACAGGAGATACGGTTCCAAAGAGAAAAGTGTTGGACAACACAGAGTGTAGGAAAATTTAGAGGTAGTTAAAAGAAAAGGGGCGGGGCAGGTGGGACAAGAGCTTGGTGACCTACTCACCTCTCTATGGCAAGGATTCGACCCGCTGTCACATAGGTGGTTCCCAATAAATTCAGAGAGTCAGAAGATAAACGCCTCCAAAGCCTGGGCTCACTCACAAGATTTGCACTTGTTTGATTACTCATTCAGGTAAGTGTTTATCCTCAATGGAAGGGCTTTTATTTCCCCTCATCTGAATTAAGTACCTGTCTTTTAATGTTAGCACCCACGTTAACCCATTTAGTTTCTGGATGCTCTGCAGAAAACATCTACTATAACATTTAAACACAGTGCATATACATCTTTATAGTAAACTAGGCCCTAGAAAACAGTGGATGTTGAACACGCTTAGCAGACAACAGTGGTTATTTTCAGTGTGTGAAACCATCTGAAGACGTTAAATTGGGAAGGGCCGGCACATCATTTTGATTTGTTATACCTACTTCATGGGGCTAAAACACTTATAAGGGGATTTAGCTGGGATTTCATTCAACATGTTAGAATGCACTATGATTTGAAATCAGTCATGTTCTGGGTTTATGTAAAAGAGCTGCTACCTGATCACACTAGCTCCCTGAGAATAATTCAACACCTGAAATCTAGTTTTCCATTTACAAGTTGCAAAGTAAGGTTTTATATATTTGTTGTATATTTAAATTTAACATTTTAATGATGTTTGTTCAAGACAAACTAGTGTTTCAAACAGGATGTAGATTTCCTATATCAAATCAATCGCAAATGTTTTAAAATCAACAAAAGACAACAATGGAGTACTAAAAATAGCCTAGAAAGAAAAATGATTCACAAACACACACACACACACACACATACACACAGAGAGAGAGAGACACAGGGAGATACCCACAGAGAGCTACACACGCACATACACACGCACACACACACACCATCAAATCATTGAGCAATCACAACAAGAGAAGGGAAAGAATGATTGTTGAGGCAAAATTTTGTATAAAATAATGAACTCCAATCAGGGAAATGATCATCAAGCAACCAAAATCTTATCTGCCATAGATTTGAAAAAGGTTTTATTGTGAGGGCTGGATGCTGGGCTAGATTGTATTTAGTATTACGAATGAAATCTAAACTTCCTAAATGATTGTGTGAGAACACAAGAGCTCAGCGCAGAATTCCAATTCAAGTATACTCAGTTTTGCAAAATGGACTTCAAAGAAAATGAGCAGACCTCTATAAAAGTCCCGAATCATTTCTTAGAAAACAAACAGCCCTTGCTTAAGAACTGTTTGATGCGTTAAGTGTAAATAAATCAGAAGCATATGGGTTAAAGTTTGCATGTAGCAAAACAGTGAGAAAAATAGCGTTTGCCAAAGTGTTCTTTTTGGGTTTCTGAACCAAAAACTTTGGTAAATTGTTTAAGTTGTTTAAATGACCGACTCTCAATGCATTTGTATATACTCTTGACTGCTATGTGCACCCTAAAGCCTTTAATTCCCTTCCCCTATCATCTCTGGATAAAGTTCAATTCAATTTTCTACCAGATGTTGACTGTTTTGTCTAGTGCATCGACTTTTTACTATTGCTGTTTTGCTAAATGTGTTTACTGGCTTTACACGTTTGAAAAGGAAAATGACTAAAAACAATCATTGCTAAATATTTAACAATATTTGTTATTACTATTTAAATCTCGCTCCCCAGATTGTCTTTGTTTGCCAGAGCATTTGAGGTGGACTGAAATTCATGTAAGATCAAATTGGGAAGGAAGGTTGATTAAACGGAATGGGAAAGAAACAGTATCCCATGGGAAGTGCAATATCTGATCCAGATAACATTGGCTTGAGTGTTTAATAGAAAGAATGGGAATATAGAAAAGAAACATTTGAGAGAACCACCATTTGGATATCAGAGTGCATAGTGCAATAAGATAACAGAAGTTGAAACCTACGTGAGCTCTTAGCATTTTATTCATGTGTGAATGTGCTTTCCTCAACTGCTTATTTCCCCAGATACCTGTTTTCAGGTATAGAAAGTATATAAAATGATAGCCAGTTAATTTCTCAATAATGAGTATTTCCCAAAGGCCACAGATCACGATTGAGATTCATATAATACAAATAGAACATTTTGCCACACTTAAGAATATTCTTTGAACTTAATACCAATTTAAACGTTGTAACGTGCTGGCTTGGATTTTCAAGGTGTGCCTTCTGTGGTGTAGATCTTGAGGGTTTGGTGTGGGCACATGGGAAGCAGGGCAGATTGGGCTGCCTGTAGGTGGGCAGAAAAAGCTTGTGCTCCCTGGTTAGACCGATATGGAATCCTCTGAGTTGGAGTAGGTCTTAGTCCAACCAGGCTTCCATGACAAAATACCACGTGCCAGGAAGCTTAAAGAGCCATATTTTATTTCCCATTGTAGGAGAGGTGGAAAATCCAAGATGAACATGCCACCACTTTGGGGGTAGGGGGCAATTGTGAGGTTTCAGTTGTCACTAAGAGCCTCATCCTTAGAAGTACATCTGAAGCCGGTTACTATCTTCAAAATGCCCCACCTCTGGATACCATCACATCGTTGGTTCAGGATTTAGCATACAAAACTTTGAGGGCAGAAGACATAAAATACTGTTTATACCATTTTTTTGTTTGGTTTCCAAAGTACATCTCCTTAAATGAAATACACATCCATTCTATCCAACCCATCCTAAAATTTTAATTCATTCTAACTCTAAACTCTACAATTTCTTTCAAATGTCATATGAATGTATACATCAGTTGTCTAAAACAGATACAGATGATACTTATGATATACTTTGTCTTGAGGCAGAAATTCTAAGTAGCTGTGAACTTGTGAAATTAGGCAAGGTACATGCTTTGGTAGACTGATGGGCCGGACACAGGTTCTGTCACTCCAGCCTTCGGGATCCCATTTCTTCCTAGATAATATCCTGGCATTTACAATAGAAACCCTTCAATGCTGAATTAAACTTAACTCTTAATTTATCCAGTCATGGCATGGTTTAGTTTGTACTAAAGGTTGAATGGCAACAGTTTTAACCTGCAGGTTCAGGGGATGAGCAGAGGACACCCAGAAGCTTTGGGGGCCATGCCAGTGGTACTTGAGCTGAGAGTTGATATCCATGAGTTCATCTTCCTCCTCTACTTTATCTAGATAAAATGGACTCTGCCAACTAACCTCATGATATTATTTTGCCAAAAATGTTTTAAAACAACACATTGCATTATTTACTTGTTCCTTTGTTTCTTTTTGAGTGGTTAGTTGAGAGTATCTGATAATGTTTTCGGCTGTATTTCAGGGGTAGAACATCTGTGTCATATGTTCTGTCCCTGCCAGTGGTAGAGAAATTGGTACTCGGCATACATATTTGTAATATTATGCTCTGGACTCCAAGTGTTCTGTGCCTAGGGAGAATTACTATTATAAGTGGATTTAATCAGCTTAGTGTCTGATTTAAGAAATTCCAGAACAATCTTAGAAAACAACCTTCAAGCTTTGTCCATCTAAGGCCTCTGTTGGTAAAAAAAAAAAAAAAAAAAAAAAAAAAAAAAAAAAAAAAAAAAAAAAATCTGTATTAGTTAGGGTTCCCCAAAGAAACAGAACAGCAGAATACAAGATAGACAGATGGATAGCTCCATTTTATAAACTGATAAGGAAGCTGGGAAGCATCAAGATTTACAATAGATAACCAAGGAGGACAATGGCTTGAAAGCTGGCAGAGTCCGGTTTTCAGAAGTCCTGAGGCTTCATTCCAAGCCTGGGGTCAGAAGAGACTGATCTTTTGACTTGAAAGAGGGCTGGCTCTTTCAAGCCTCCTCCAAGGGGAGGCTCATTGGAGAAGCAGTTTGTTCTCACTGTTTGCTGATGGAATTGTTACTCTCATCTTAAAACAACCTCCAGGACACACCCACACTAATGCTGCATCAAACATGTAGGTACCCGATGGCCTGCTCATGCTGACACATAAAATTTACTACTGTGCTCTAATTCTGCTATGAGTCATTCAATTCACTGAATGAATTCACTGAACTTAAAGACAGAGAGAATGAGTTCGAGTAAGTACTGACTGAATGAAATCTTGGTTGGTCTCTGTCCATAAGGATTTTCTTGCATACAAATAGCAATCTTGCTTTGCTACGTACCATTATCTTTCAAACAAACATCAAACTATCTCTACTCAGTAATCCTCATAGGTGCTTACACATGCAATTATCAGTCATTTTGCCATTTTTCTTTTCTTTTCTTTTCTTTTCTTTTCCTTTCTTTTTTTTTTTTTTTTTTTTTTTTTTTTCCTGACAGAGTCTCACCAAGTGTTCTTGGCTAGCCTGGAACTCACTATGTAGACTAGGCTGGCCTTGACCTAGTGGAGACCTGCTTGCCTCTGTTTCCTTAGTGTTTCCTTAAAGGTGTGCAACAGCTGGCTTCCTGATCATTGCGTCCTTAAAAAGATTTCCCTAGTTATTGTAGAATGTATCTGTGAGCTCAAAAAATATATTAGTTTGGAGGAATAAAAGAAAAAATATACCAAATAAAATACCACATAAACAATGCAACCTTGCCACTGTAATTTAGCAAAAAGTAGCTGAATTTATGCTTTTTTTAAATTCAGAAAAAAAAGCATCGTAGCTTATAGGATCAACAAGATATCAGAAAGATTGGATATATGTGCAGCTGTATGTTTTATCAACTTGTGATCAGCTTTATAGAAGTTTAAACAAAACAATGATGGGTGGTTACAGAGTTATTTTTGTTGGGCAGGGCAGCGATTATGTTAATACTAAGTGGGGAACATATATTGGTCCAAAGTAAGCTGAGTTAGTTAAACTAAAAGATTCAATTATACACCATATTCCTCAAAGTTCCTTGGTGCTAAAATAGTCTCTTTCATTCAACGAGGAGCCTGATAATATGGGAAGGAAGGAAAAGGCTTTATCATTTGCAATTAATTAGTAGTATGAAGTTTATCCTAATACCAGAGAGGATGGAGTTGCTAGGATGGAAGAAATCTAGATTGCCAGAGCAGACTTCCGATATTTATGTAAAGTGACTGGGACCACATCCACCATCCATCTAAGCTTCTTCTTGTTCACTAACCTTCCAGATGCAGAAAGAAGTTCAAGCCAAACACTGTAATGTCCAATGTAAACATTTTCTCAGACAAAAACCAAACACTAAATCCCTTTGCTGTGTGTACGTCCCCATTTTCTGGGTGTGGGTAGATGTGTACTAGAGCATCAATAGAGAGACGGTGGGAGTGACGCCCAATCTAGCAGGAATAAGGAGGGGCATTCAGAAAACGCCTCAGCTGTCACGAAGCTTAAGTGATGAGTCCATACCTCTGTGGTGCATGGAGAGGAAAGAGGCATTTCAGGTGCAGAGGGCGGGGCCCAGGCACAGATACAAGGAACAGCATCATCTGGGGAAAAGCAAACACTAGTGTAACTGGAACCGGCTTTGTAGGTTGTACAGAGGCTGCTCAGCAGACATCCTGCTATTTCAACCCGTAGTCTTTCTCTTGCCTTCTCTTGCTTTGGCCTTGTTTTAGGAGAGCATATTTCCAGATTTGTCTACAGGTCAATCCTAGGCTCTTTAACTCAAATCAGGCAGCTCTAGAAGACAGAAGTGCCTTGCCCTTGTATACGGCAGCATCTCTTCCTGTCAGTCCTGGGGCTGCTTAATAACCCCTGTCCTCTCTTCAGTTGTTTCATCGTCTCTGCAGATCTCAACATGGAATGTGCGATGCTTTTAACATGCAGGGTGGTTTGGAAAATTTTTGAATGGGTCAGAGAGGCTTCAGATGTAGCTAAGAGCTTACTGGACATCCATGATCCTGGGTTGGTTTTTTTCTCTCTCTCTCCCTCTCTTTCTCTCTCTCACACACACATAAACACACACAAAATCAATATAAATTTTCAAATGTTTGGCAATCTACATCTATTATCTACAAAAAGCAAAGGGAAACAACACAATGAAAACAATCTGAGCACACTGTCAGTCTTGGGCATCAGGATTTGGTACTGTGAGCCTTGAATGTAAGAGTTAGCATCCTTTGGGCTCCTTTTATTTGATGTTGTCATAAGGAACGTGGATGGAGTGAGTGGCATGCCAACCCTAACAATATGTCATGATAAAAAGTAGTTTGCGGATGACCCAGGTACATAGTTCATTTTATTCTGAGCTAGCGCACATTGTGCCTAAGGGCTGAAATAGTCCATGACGTTGATACTTCAGCTTCTCTGCCTGCTCTGCTGCAGGTGGCCACCTCATCAAATACACCACTCTTATTCCATAGCAGAGAGAAATGCCCAAATTGGAGAGATTTTATTTAGATGCCGTGAAGGGCACCAATCATGTAAACATATTGAAGGGTTTTATAAATCGATACAATTGTCATGCAGCTGTCCTGAGTTCTTATCAGCTGCTACCTAATGCCTCATAGATTTTTCTGGTTTTTATTGTAAGGCTTGATTTGCTGATAATGAATGTTCTCATGCATTCTTTATTCATGAAGGAATTTAAAGATAATTTCATTTTCTTATAATCCTATGCTTTTCATCTGGTATAGAACATTAAGAGTGACCATTAAGAGTGACCATTAAGAGTGACCATTGGCCCTAACCAAGATATATGTAGGACCTAATATCACAGATGCACTGAAATGAAAGTGGGTGAGTGCAAACTTCACGTTTTTATATTGAAGAAGTAAAACAAAAATCACTCCAGTCATCAGCTTGGAGGCTGAAAAATGTGGTAGTCACGAGGAAGTGAGTGATTCCACTGGACAAGCCGCACAACTTTTAGATTTCTAGAGCAATATTGGGTGCTTGGAGATCGCCAACCTTCAGAAGGTTGGGGAGAGCCTTGATAAGGACAACTATGATGCTAGTTCTCTGTAGCAACTTGAACCTCAGAAGGAACATACACCAGTCCATATCCCCTGGTGTAAAGCAGATAGAGGAAGTAGGCAAGAAGAGAATTGGAACCCATAAATATTCAGTCTTCAGAAACACAGAAACATTCACCTCTGAAGGTGGCTGACAAGGACTTTGGATGTACTTTGAGCTGCACACCAATAGCAGACAATATAGTCCTATACACTAGTGACAATTCTTAACCCTCATAATTACCCAAAAGGAGTATATTCTTCTCAATTTCATGTTAGGCTTGGAGTGGTTTAGCACACTGTGTTTGCTTAACTCTCACAAAGCCAAGCACCTCATAAGTGGCAACTCCAGGACTCTAAATCAAGAAACCTGGTTCTGGTTTGGTACAAGGGCCACAAAAAAAGTTCTTCTTCATGAGCAAAGCAATGTTTCAGTAGCGAAGAACAGATAAAGCACTGGTAAGTGGAATTAAGCATTTCTGCAAGAGGCTATACACCCTTCAGGGATGTGAGGCAAGTGGTTGGAGAGATGGCTCCACGGTTCTGATTGTTTGTTCAGTTCCCAGTATCCATGGCAGGCAGCTCATGACTCCCTGTAACTGCAGCTACCGAGGATCTAATGCCCTCTTCTGGTCTCCACAGGTATCTCCACATATATTTGTGAACTGATACACACATACACATGCACAGAGACACAATTAGAAATAAAATTGTTTTATATGTTTGGCAATGGAGAAACCTATGTAAATCAGAAAAAAAATTGTGTGGCATTCGATTTAAGCAGAAACCAAATATCATATTGATAGAAAGATAGTTTTTTTTTAATTTAATTGGGATAGTCTATAAAGGACAGTCCTGGATTTCAAACTCAAAGACATTCTCAATGGGTCAACCAGTGACTTTGGAAGCACTCTGAGACCGACAGGCCAAAGCTGGTGGGACAAAAGATGACTTTTGGAAGCCAGATGACTTTTGGAGCTCAGCCTTCATGCCGCCAAATGGAGCATTTGTAGGAAGGAGCATGCCAGGCATGGCAGCATCAGCCTTTGAGGGTATTCAAGGAGATGATGGCTAGAGTTTTCCAGAGCTGAAGAAATACTTAAAATGAAACCAGCATTCTAAGTATTGAAAAGTCTGCACAAAATTTAACCTTCTTTTAGAGATTTGATCTTATAACAGAAGAACAGAGGAAAACAATTTTAGATGTAAAAAAAAAAAAAATCACTATAGATAAAATAAATTCAATTTAGGACATTCTTTACCAGAAAAGAAATATGTGGATATGATAATGATGTAGTTGTATAACAAGGAATAATTCTAAGTCAAGAACAAGATACTTAGGCAATTTTGCAAGGCTGTATGTAAAATGAAGAAAAATTTAAATCTAGTAAGGTTGAACAACTTGTATAAGATGTTCTTTAATATGAATAAACTAATAGTCATGAGCTTCTAGCAAGAACAGTGAGTAAGCTCATAGAGAATAACATCTAAACAAATCATAGTCATAAATGCAATTAATGCAATTAAATACAGTAAAATGCTGATTAATGTAATTAACTGAGATGGGCTAAATACACTACAAATAGGTTAACACATACAATATTATAAGAGAATAGATAAAATTATTTTAGAATGTTTTAGTTTAAAACTTTTCATCCATAACTGTCAAAAATTTAAGACTAGTTGTCAGAATCTAAAACTGTCTCTCTAGCTTCAGCTTCAGAAAAGAAAAATAAAGAGAAAATAATGTATTCAACAGGGAAAAAAAGCACTTGTAATCAAATCACAGTAAATAAAAAGTGGTTAAGTTGAACAATATATGTAGCCTGGACTTTAAAAATGCTTTTAACTGGAGAGGTGGCTCAGTAGTTAAGAGCACTGGATGCTCTTCCAGAGGACCTGAGTTCAGTTCCCAGCACCCACATGGCAACTCACATCTGTCTGTAACTCCAGTTCCAGAGGACCTGACACAGTCAAACAGATAGGCAGGCGGAACACCAATGAACATAAAAACAAATAAATCTTTAAAAAATACTTTAAATATTCAACCCAGGTCTCTGCAATTTTTTTTTAAAAAAAGACATTTCTGCTATAGAGCAACTCAAAATAAGCAAAATAAAAGAAACAGATACAGTTATAACACTGAAATGCGAATATAGTTAAGCTGTTATTGCTAATATTAACATCAAATTGAAAAATTCAAATATGAAAATAACCAGTAAAGGTAGAGAAAAAAAGTACTAAGTAGCAATATAAACTTGTGTGCCTCGTATAACCACAACACCATCTTCTGGAATTGGGAAATGTAAAGCACAGTGTTCTAAGTCAGGCTAAAAGTTTTAGTCATACAGTCATGGACAGTTGTGAATGCTAGGTGATGGAACACCGTCCTAAAAGAGCACATCCTGCCCCGGGCTCTCTGGAGATGCTTATGGACTGTGTCCACCACACACAATGCTTCCACAGATGTTAAAACTATTTGTTTCTTACATTTCTCCCACGTGTGTGAGGCTGAATGCTTTGTGTATGTATCCACCGAGACCATAAGAAGTCATAAAGCTGCAGTTACAGGCCGTTATCAACCTCCCATCAATAGGTGCTGGAAACTGAATCTAGGTGTCCTTTCGAAGAGAAGCAAACGTTCTTAACTGCTGAGTTATCTCTCTATGCCCAAATTGCTAAAGTTTTATATTTAGTAGCATTGCCTTTTATCTTACTTAATGGGTCACTTTAAATTCATGCTTTTAGTAATATCATTCTGTAATTGATAGCACAATGAACCCAGTAACTATATCTATAAAAATTCAGCATGCAATCAAACAGTTTCCTCTGTAGTGATTACATATGAACATATCAAAGTAGGTATTTATAAGTGACCTTAGCATAATTTATTTATAAATGTTTATTAATGTAATAAATATATAAGTGAACTTAGTATAGTATTACTGAAGATTGGTGGCATGAGATGGAGTCAAGGTAGAGATTCCTTATCAATGTCATCCAACTGAAACAAAGGTAATTAAGTCTCCAAAATGAAGTTTCAGTGCCCTGTCTGTCCCGGGGCAGTATAAAATGTTACAAAGAAGAAACAAGACAAAATGAAAGAAAATAAGATGATCTGCAGGCTCCGGCATTCACGGGGATAGGAAGCTGACATTGGGTCCCCTCTGTTTTATGGGCATTGTGTCTGTGGCTGTTACACAATCATGCCTGACTAGGACACTTGACCTTCAAATACAAATGCGATTAAAGCTGAACAAATCACAAATCAGGTAATTACAACAAAAACACAGCTTGACAAGCAACCTTTTAGACAGAATTATAGTCCTGTATACACACTACACATCCAATTAAAGTGCATTTAAGACTTTACCTTATTATGTGAGCATTATACTATGTTTAATATATTTACTCTCTTGGCCCAGTCTGTTAACCAAAGGTGAGTATATTGTTGGTGAAATAAGAATCACATTTGCATACATCTATTACAAAAATCTGTATCATCCTCATTTTTATAACATTTTTATAATAATAACACCATAAAAAAGGAGGCAATTGAAACTGGCCTTAACTTTACTTCATTGTACTTAATATTTGACTTTATTCCTTTCTTTTCCTTCATGAAAATATACAACAGGAAATACATTTAATTGAAGTTTTGTGTTGACATTTTGAGGTCACATTAATATAAGAAAAATAGAGTCAAATTATCATTTTTATTGCATTTGAAGAAAAAACAAATTTTAAGACTTAGTCTGATTTGTAATTATGTTATATACATACGCACAGGTTTGTGTGTTTGTGTGTGTGTGAAGATGTCCATTGTGACCAGAAGAGGGTGTCAGATACCCTAGTGATCATGTTGTAGTTGTATGTTGCCTGATAGTGATACAGAATGAAATATGGGCTCTCTGCAAGAAAGGGAAGTGCTCTTAACTCCTGGACCACCTCTCCAGACCCAGAGATAAAATTCTTATATCTGTCTGAATTCAGTTCTTAAAAGTGTACATTTTCGGGAGTCACCGAGAACTCCTACAGATTGTTGTTATGCTGTTAGTTGGAGATGAGCACAAGAATGTGTAGTGGAAGTTTTGGTTGTGTGGCGTGGATATGTTTTTGTTGTAGTCCCAAGTGTGGGTTGTGAGAATGCTCTGTCCGTATCCTGATAGTAGCCTATGAGAGGCTAATGATATTTGTCAGATGATAAACATCCTCATGAGAGGGCTCATGATCCTTGTCATTGGGAAACTGCCTCTTCCAGGGGGAATGGCTTTAGCCAACAGAAAAACATCCTTGTGTGGACCCTAAGAAGGTATAAATAGGAGCCTACACACAGAGAGAGAACACAATGCTTTGCTTCGTTCCCAGAGAGAAATGCTCCAGAGAACTCTTTGTGTCACTTCTGTTGATTGTGTCTCTGGTGCTGATTCATGTTACTGTTTGCTGCTGGTTCCTGTTTTCTGTTCTTTGCTTGTTACACTAAAGAAATCCTGACTATGAAGAGAGGAGTCGCCCCAAGGAACTAATTCTAAAAAGGTCAACATAACCTTTTTTCTCTCCTATGGAAGATCATGAGTCTGAAGGGAGATAGAGGAGTTTAAGAACCCTAAATAAAGTAGGTTTTACAAAATCAAAGCCTACAAGAATGTTTCTTTCCATGGCAATAGACAATATGAACATTCATTATATTATTCTAATAAGTTGTTAATTTTTTATAATTTTTATTTTTATATTAATTACAGGTTATTTACTTTGTATCCCAGCCATAGTCCTTTCTCTCATTCCCCCCCAATCCCACCCTCCCTTCTTCATCTCCTCCCTGCCCCTCTCTAAGTCCATTGGAGGTCCTCCTCCCCTTCCATCTGACCCTAGTGTATCAGGTCTCATCAGGACTGGCTGCAATGTCCTTCTCTGTGGCCTAGCAATATTGCTCCTCCCTCGGGGGGTGAGGGGGAGGTCAAAGACAGACATTTTATCCCAGACATGTCAGAGAAATTTATGTTCCAGACATGTCAGAGACAGTCCCTGTTCCCCTTACTAGGGAAACCCACTTGGATGCTGAGTTGCCATGGGCTACCTCTGAGCAGGGGTTCTAGGTTTTATCAGTGCATGGTCCTTAGTTGGAAAATCAGTTTCGGAAAAGACCCCTGTGCCCAGATATATTTGGTCCTTGTGAGAGGACAGGAGAGGATGGGAGCTCCACAAGTTGTTAATTTTTAAAAGAGAAATAGCCCCATATTTTTGAAAGACTAAAACATCATTACTATGCTCCCAAATTTTGCTGGATAATTTAAGAACTACTACTAAAAAATAAAAACAGCTTGTTATTCAATTCTTTTGTAATTAACATAAATCTTATTTTCATTTGAATTGATAAGTTGTTATTTGTGCGTTTATACCTGATGAAGGTAGTATCTGTTAGGATCTTTATAATTATTTGCTAGTTACTTCACAAAACCTTTCTTACCAATTTGATTATTAGCAACTTGTAAGTGATACACATTTCTCATTTTATTCTCAAAAATTGCAATTGACATACATTAACTGCCCATAATTCCACGTGTGCATTCAGCATGCAATGACTCAAATTAGATATTTACCACTACCATCTCAAACGCTCACTCTTTACGTGTGATAGGAGCCGTCGGCAGCATCTTTTAGGTTCCTTAGAAGGCATGCAATAACTTGTCATAATTGCATAGCCCCATAGGTAGCCATGTTATTTTTGAATTTCTGTGTCTTTCCTCTATTCAGAGTCTTCCCATGCCTAGCAGGATGTGGTTCTTGGCTCAGACCTGTTTCTCATGGGTTCCATCATTCATGACCTACTGCGTGCTGTAGACGCTTCATTCCTGACATTCAGGTGTTCTCACCTGTCCAATCTGTTTGTAGCTCTCAAAGAGGGCAAAACCATGCTTGCCAACAGTGCCCATCCAATAACATATGAATGATTCTATACAAAGCAGCTAAATATATAGCAAAGATTAATTTTAATGCCCCAAATCAAGAGTTGCTTAAAATTATTTTCCCCTTAGCCAGCTGCTAATCTTAGACAACAGTCCTTTCCTTTTCTTCGCTACAGCTATAAAACAGAGCTGAAGAAATTTATATCTCAGAAACGCTGTCAATCCTGGTTAATGTGAATATATATACATCTTCTGTTTATAGTTTGGCATAGAACTGTGAAATTCTATTAATCAAAATAACACTGCCCAGGCTGGAGAGATAGCTCAGTGGTTAAGAACACTGGCTGTTCTTTCAAAGGACTCAGGTTCAAATCCCAAAACCCACAGCTCACAGCTGTCTGTGCCTCCAATTCCAGGGGATCTGACTCCCTTGCACAGCATACGTGGAGGCAAAACACCAATGTAACATAATAAAATAAAAAATAATAAAATTACATTGTACAATATTTTTCCTATAATTTTTTAATCATACAATGAACCCCCAAGACACCTCTTTAAAAACTGTATTGCTCTCCCATGAGTTCTCATCAATGTGGCTGCCTAAACAAGAACTTGACAAGGACCATACCAATAGAGAAGCTAACATGAAAGGAGGAAATCTCATGAGACCTCAACCCTAGACAAACAGAGACAAGCAACTAAGGAATGCTGAGAGTGGAAAATGTCTTCTCCAGAAAAGAGCCCCAAATTGGTTATTCAATTCCAAATGGTTACCCTTGAGATAATATACATATATGTAAATTTATTTGGACTAAGTATATTTCATCTAAAAATCTAGAGAGAGAGGTCATAAATTTGAAAGAGACAGTAAGGGGGTGAACGGGAATGAATGGAGGGAGGAAAAGGAAAGAGGAAAACAACGTAATTATATTTTAATTCCAAAAAACCAAAACAATATTTTTTAAAGATTATATTACTCTATTTATCAAAAATTGTCAGTTTATTAATTAATTGAAGTTTCTTTCTGATAAAGACATAGAATTAAGACAATGAAATAAAAAAGATACATTTTAAAACTGTGAAAGACTTTCAGCAATAGCCAGTTTTTTGTAGGTGATGAAACTGGAGGTTATTGAGTTTTAGTCTTTATGGGATATATATGCCTCTAACAAATATTATTATTATTATTATTATTATTATTATTATTATTATTATTATTATTACTGCTTCTAACAAGCTTTCAATTTGGGGCTACATGATGAAGATTATTTTAAATGGAAGCAAGAAAGGAATTGTTCCCTATCTACACTATACGTCAGGTTTTCTATGCCAAGAACTGCAGAAGAGTCAAGACTCATAGTTGCATCCCAGTAGGCAGTTTCTGGAAGTGCCTTTCTCTACCCTGCCCTGACAGTCCACTGTTAACCTTCCCCATCAGCTAAGGATTAGTATGTGAAAAATCACTGACGTCAGAAACAAACAAACAAAAAAAATAATTATGCTCACCTTGGTCTTTTCTATTTAATAATTTGGGCCATGGATTAGTAACCTTTGTTTTGCCTGCTGTGCAGACATAAATTACTTTTATAGATCAAGGAAACTTGAACTTTCAAAAGTGCTGTTTTAGCTTAAAATGCTATAATTTAGACTTTCTATTTATGTGAGAAGAAACTAGTGTCAGATACAGTAAGCACTTTTTATAATTCCCTCACTCAAATTATTGTCCCAGCATGGGGTTCTGCTCTCTGAATAGTGCAAAATAAAAGTTATGAAGACTGATTGACTACACATTGTGAATTAAATAGTCATGAAAGACATCAGGGCTCTCAAGGTAACATACGTGGCTTACAAACTCATCATCTCACTGTTTGCTCATCAAATATGCCTGCACCTTAAGATACTTTTCTCAGACCCCTTATATCATGCTCAATATTCTGTTATGATATTTGGCAAGTTGAATAATAATCCTGCTTTCAAAAAGGTTAATATGCTTTGAAAGAATCCTTTCAAAGGTGACCTGAGATAAGCATTCTAGGTTGTAATCTGTCTAGCTTGTCAGCCTATGGAAAAAAAATGAAAGCTTATGAAAAGAATGTCGGCCACTTCAACCATTATTCATAGCTACAGATTTTTTGTATGCTACTTAATAATGTAATACAATAATAGTTTAACTTAGCCTGCTTTAAATGTGGCTGACTTTAATATTTGATAATGGATACATCACAAATCCATTTCTGTATTAAAAGCAAGCAACTTCATGTGCTGGATAATATATATATTATATATACTATATGTAATATAGCAAATAATACATATTATATACTATAAACTACATTATTATTGAATAATTATTAAATACTAAATATTATTTAATAATATAGTATGTAGTATATAATATGTATATAATATATTAATAATTATATAATATATAATTATTAACTATTAAATATTATTTAATAATAATATAGTATATAATATATATTATATAGCTGAGAAGTTTTAGGCATTTGCTAGTTATTGGGAGAAGACAAGGCAGCTTTTTTTAATGATGCCACCCATGGTAGGTCAATCACAGTTGTAGTGGTCTTCCCCCAGAGTAGCTTGGCAATAAGAACTAGACTCAATGGGACAAAAACCAACAAACAACAAACTTAAAGTTGGGTGAGTAGAGAGATAAGTACAGAGAAGATGGGCCGTGGAGGAGAGGAGGTGATTATGATCAAAATACATTATAGAAAATTCACAAAGAACTAATAAGTAGGTTATTAAAAATAATTAAAGCTATTTTCTGCAGAGCTTCACAAATATTCTTGCAAAGCAAGTAAGTTCTGTGTTTTGCTGATTTTATATTGCTAGGAGGAAAACAGGCGTTGACATAGGTCAAGAGAGTTTTGTCAATAATTAATCATGAAGTGTGTAAAAATAATTTAAGAAAGCAATCTTCTGCCAAGCCTACTGCTCCATTGTGTTCTTGCTCATAAACTCTGCCTCTGTCTCTTGCACACACACATACACACCTCTGCATTCACTTTTCTTAATAATAATAGTAATAACAAATCTAAAGAAAATCTTCCACCTGGGCAACTTTGAATTCTGAGAAAATGTATGTACCAGAAAAACTCTCACTCAATTCTGTAGGGTTTGGATAGTGCCTTCACAAAAATTGGTGAAACTATGCTGCTCACTGTACCGTGTTCTTTGAAAGGATGGCTGATGAGAGAAACAAGGTTCCCAAAACAGTCTCTGTGATAACTGTGCCCTTTCCCACTTCAGAACAGCACAGGTGTTAAGAATGCAACAGGCAGGACACAAAAGTTTTCTGACTTTTCTCACATGTTGATGTGTTGGTAGCTCTCCTGGGTTTTCTGTCTCTGATTTTGTGGTGAAAGAGGTCTGGGCTTCAGCCAATAGCAGCATCCCTAACTGAGATCTTGCGACATAGTTTCCTTGGGAAATAGTTATTTGTTGATGTAGAGCTTGCTTGCTCTGTTTGGTTCAGTGCAATGGAAACAAAAACATTATTGTTCACTAATATGTTTGCAATTCTATTTTGGTCCACAGTTCCAAGAAATATATCTGAGCTGTCCTTGGATGTAGTAGCTATTATGCTAAGAGCTTGTGCTTCTCTTAATTCAAAGCGCTCACTTCACAAGCCGCTTATGCCCGCCACATAGGGCACTTCTGCTCAGCTTAACTTTCCAAGCGTTACTCAAGTTTGCTTATAACGAATCACCTCAGAAGTCTGACCAAATGCTATCTATTTGTTTCATGCCTTGTTGTTTTGCAGGGCTGGACGGTTGGCAAGATGTTATTGGCAGAGTGAATGCTGGACAAAGGGAAGTCTAATCTCTGACTGAGAGAATCTGAAAACAAAACATGCGAGCTGACTTTTCCCCTTGCAGTTTTTATTTAGGCCATCCAACATGAAATTAAGTTATGACCTACATAACCTGGCTGTGCTCTGTCTCAGGATCCAAACTTCCAGCAAATCGTGTCCAGTTAGCAACAAGACCAGAGAATGCATTTTTTCCCACCTTTAGGAATCCAGAACAGTTTTTACTCCCCACTCCCATCACTGTTTGAGTAATTGATGTTTTCCAGGAGCTTTCTTAGGTGCATACATCCCACACCATTTAGGCCTCTGAGAGAGGACTTCCTCGTTCTGCTTCCTTTTTCCCTCTTTCCGTTAATTAACTTTAATTCATTTAACAGCAATAGCTGCTTCTTTTAGCACATTTAGCCCATGTTTGTGATGTAGCCAGGAATGTATGTTGTTACTTTGATGGGCATATTAAATGCTAGGATGCTTAAACCACCTTTTCACTTCTTTCTTTTTTTTTTTTTTAAACATAGACTTGCCTTGTACCCCAGGCTAGCCTGGAATTCATAATCTTCCTGTGTTTGCCTCATATTGTTGGGATTCCACATATGGTTTTTCTATAACAGGTTAAATTTCTATTTTGAGTAAGGTTTTTGTTCCCAAATTAACATAGTTCCAGTGATACGAAAGCCCCCTTCTACAGAAAAGGAAAACACTTTCTGAAGAGGCCAAGATATATTCAGATCTCATGTGTCAATGTGATCTTAGCAATTTGTTTGAACAGTTTGAAAGTCCAGTTACTCCAGCTCATTCATGATTATAGACAGCAACATTAACTTTCAGAAAACAGGAGTGCTCAGGCTCTCACAGGTGGCCAGCGCCCCTTCTTTTATCGCTTGTTAACTCAGCATATAATTGTTAGCCTTAGGCTGGGGAGATGACTCAGTTTGGGAAAGTGCTTGCTATGCAAGTGCAGGGACCTAAGTCCAGATTCTAAAGGCCCAAACAAGAATACGTGTCTGGTGGCATACACCCGGGACCATCCTTAGGAAAGTAGAGACAAGAAGAAACCTGGGACTCACTGTTTGCCTGCTTAGCCAAACTGATGAGCTGCAAGGTCAAGGAGAGACTATGCCTCAAAAACTAAGGCAGAGAGCAATAGAGAAAAACACCTAACCTGATCTCCGAATCCATGTACACATGCATGCGTGAATATGTGTACATACATGCATGTGCACTCACATACAGTCACAAGGCAGAAATGATGATTTCTCTCTCTGTTTTGCCACTGTGGCATCTCTTCTCACACATACACACTGTGTAGAAAGTAAGCATAGCTGCAGACTAGCCAACAGCCAACCCATGAGCCTTTGGGCTCTATGCCTAGCAACCCTATAGCGGTGACCTCTGTAGTCAGTAACATTCCCACGTCTAATGCAGTCTGGCTGAGCTTGGTTCTGATCACAGAACACTCTGGGGAGTTTGTCCTCATGGGATTACTTCGCATGTCTGATGGACAGGGGTGAGCCTGAAACAGAAAAGTGGAAGTTAGACGTGTGGAAGAGCTAAGAAATCTGTTCAGACCCCAGAGCACCAGGCTGCTCAGTGCTTGAACCTTAGGCTGATCTCTTTAAATACCTAAAATTCTTACTTTGTTTGATGTCCCTGGAAGAGTATTTAAAGATGCATTCCGTTAGTGTTCCACTGATTATGACTCGCCAATCACCCTGTGTCAAAAAACTTTATAGGAGATTATTTCCATACTTCTTTAGTACAACATTTTAGTTTATGTTGCAGAAATGTTTAATACTTTATATACTTTCCAAAGTACAATTAAGCCAAGATTACAGTAAGCCCCAAGCTTGCAGTCATGGTTAAGAATCCAAGGGTTTGAATTTGCTCTGTCTTCCGAAGCCCTTTACTGTGATTTGATGGACAGGGTGTTATCATCCTGTCACCAGATCATTTTAAGGCACTAAAACTTACTGCATTTGGGCTTTTTTCCCCACCCTTACTATAAAACTGCTTCTCTGGGAAAATGAAGAACAAATGGAATATTTTTCAGGTTAGGTCAGGTGAATGTGTATTGTCAAAGATGACAGGCACCAAGCGTGGCATTCCATGATTAGGTTCCCCATAATCCTGTTGTTAGACCAACTCAACCCTACCCAAGCTGCACTGTGCTTAACCTACTGATGCATTTGCCATGGAAGAGGAATCCTGTGAGGGACTATGGAAGAACATAAGCAACCAAGGCACAGACAAAGAAAAGCCTGCTAAACCGCTAAATGCCAACCAGAGGAAGCACGTTTGCATTCTGCATATTTCCTCTATGGTTTTGAGAGGGTTTTTCTTCATTGTGATTCTGCTATGAGTGGGTATAGCTTGTGGATGATCCAGGCTAAGTATGCCAAATTTAATTGGCATACACGTTTCTAAGAAAAAGAGGGGCACTGTTTTGCAAAATGATATTGGAAAGGGCTTAGCTCATTAGTTGTATCACAACCTGGCATTTTATCTAATTCCTTTGTTTAATAATATATTATTAAACACTATATACTATATATGCATATAGTGTTTATAGATTGTACTAATCATGAGTATCTGATATCAACTTTTCCACACGTCAGAACTGTAATGATCATTATTTCAGGATCTTTTTACCGTTGTTTTGAGACAAGGTCTTCTGTAACCCACGCTGGCCTTGAACTCACTATGTAGCTGAAGATGAATCTGAACAACAGATCCTTTCTCTTCCTCCTAAATTCTGGGAGGACAGGTCTGTGGTACCATGCTTGGCTTCTGTTTTGGAGTTCTAGATTTCTGTAAATTAAGAACAAACTATATCCCTAATGAATGAAAGGTTCCTGAAACCTAACTCATACTTGTAGAATGCACCGGGATACACAGACATGGCTTATTTATCATTTCCCGTAAGTTACTATCCGCATTTGGCAGCATTTCCACCAGGAAACAGTGTGATGCTTCCACAGGCACATGCAAGCCTCACGTTGGCAGAGCTTCAGAACACTGTTCAGAATATTCTAATCAATACCCATGTAGAAAAGCACACTGTGATCACTTGTCAATAAATGAAAACTGTTATGCAGCTTTTAAGTCAATCAGTAAGTTAGAGTCGACTCCCTTTTATACTGTATCTCAAGAAAGTAGATTGTGGTGGACCTCCAAAATCATGCTTCTCACCTAGTAGTTTAGATGAGCTCAAGCTCCTGGGATCAAAATTCATCTGTTTCCTGTTATTTGTGAGATGTTTTGGTCCCTTGAGATGGCAGTCCTCTGGGTGTGGCCTCCAGCAATGGCTGCAGATGCCTCTGCCATCTGTCTCTTTTAAGAAAAAAAAGAAGAAAGAAAGAAAAAAAAAACAAAAACAAAAACAAGCCTGCATCCTGTCTAAATTTATTTTAAAGGAAATTTATATTTAAAATTTGCACTACAGGTAGTAGATAGACAGGGCCCTGTTGTAATGAAGCCCATAGGACCTCCAAAAGCAAGGGTTTCAAATCCAGGGTTACTGCAAAGCAAGAACATAAGATTACTAAGGTAACAATCTACAAGGGGAAAGCAGACAGATCTCCCATTACCTTCCTCTGGAAGGGCATTTCCAGAGCATTGCTCACTTCTCTCTCTCTCTCTCTCTCTCTCTCTCTCTCTCTCTCCTTCTCTCTCTGTATATGTTTGTGTGGTGTGCATGTGTGTTTAGGCACATGGGTATGGATTCACATAATGGATGTGTATATGCAGCCAGCTACTGACAGTGGATGTCTTTCTCTTGTCCCTTTAATCACTGAGGCAGGTTCTCTCATTGAACTTAGAGTGTGTGAGTTGGCCTGGGCTCACTAGTAAGCTTGCCTGAGAATGCCCTGTCTCTACTTCCCAGGGGCTTGGATTACAGGCAGAGTGACATATCACTCAAATTGTGTGTGTGTGTGTGTGTGTGTGTGTGTGTGTGTGTTGAGGATTCTTCTGAAGTCCTCATGATTTTATGACAGTTGATTTATCTATGATCCATGTCAGTCCTGGAGATTTCCATCTTTCACAACCAATCCTCCAAACAGAGAGATTTTAAAATAAATTTCAGCAGACACAACTTGCTGGTTACATATGCATATTCTTCTGAGGTAACCAGCGCAACAGCAAAGCCTTGAGGGTCCTCTAGTACAGAATGTCACCACTGATGCCCACGGGGCTTCCCTCCTCAAGCTTTTGAGTGAGGCTGCATCCTTGATACCTCTTGCTCTGAGGATTCTAGCTTCTTGGATGAGCAGGGCCTAGTTTCCCCACTTTCCATTCTACATAAGCCGTCCCAGGACTGTCCAGCTCCTATTCCTGGGAGGGAGTCTAACAGATTCCTTGTAGCAGGAACATTCCATGGATTCTTCTAGGGAAGCCCAACTAACCCAACTTACTCAGCACGCACACTATGCCAAGCACTCCCTCACAGTTCTTCCAAATATATCATTTGTTGCTCTCAGAGTCCAGTTTAAGCAGCGCAGTCATAAAACAGAAGAATGTGATGAAGATTGCAAACATACAATAATATTGAAAGTGGGTGTCATCAGAGTCACAGCATGCGTTTACCACTGACATGTTAATCCTGTGGTTTTATTACGTGTGAATCCGTTACCCATTTCCCCATCGAGAGCTGAGTGTGCTCTTAAATATTTAGTGTGGAAATCACTGGAGCTCAGTGTTTGTTCACCATCTTCACTTTCTGCTATGAAATCTACCACAGAAGAGAGTAGTGCTGCTAAGCACACACTCACTGACTCTTACTGCGTGTACACGCGCCTGAACCTCCTAACCTATCAACACATGGAGCATCTGATCTCTGTTGCTTGTACTTGGACCTGTACCTATGTCACCAATGGTATGAATTTTCATAGACGTGGGTGTCTTTGCTTACTTCATAACTATGTATAATAGACATCATAGTATGTGTGTGTTAATACCACTAATGTAAAGCTTCTTTAATTTGGCTTAATATTTTTGAGACTTTTATATCTTTTTAGGCATTAGCAATTGTTTTTGTTTGTTTGTTTGTTTTTACCCAATATGAATATTTCATTGTAGGAGTCTGTTTACTTACTCTGGGATAGACACCTGACCTATTTCCAACCTTTCTCAGTCATATTTAAAGCCAAAAGAATAGTCATTCACAATGTCCCAATGCCCATATGTACACAATTACATAAGCTTGATTACATAACTGCTTTGGAGTAGCTATGCCGTGTGATTGGTTTACATTTAACTTTTCTGCCAAGCCAACTTAAAACACAGCTGTACTGTTGAATTCCCTCATTAACGATATACTAGAGCACTTGGTGGGCATAGCCTTGCCTGCTTGAAGTCTTGCCAGTCATTTTAATTTCAGCCACATTAGATCCCGTGACCTGTCCTTCTTGCTGTGGTTGTAACTCAGATTTCAATGAGAACTAGACTTCCTCAGTTTTAGTGTATTGGGGCCATTTATTTAAATGTCCATGAAACCCATTCCCATGCTCTCAGCTTTTATTGTTGAGCTGTAAATGTTACATGAGCATCTATTTGTTAAGCTAATCTTAGCATTAAGCCTTCATGTAATACTATTTTCAACTATTTCCTTCTCATCAGTACCATTAAAGATCTGAATCTTACTTCTGACTAAATATAATTTTATTCATGATTTTCTTCCAGTGACCTGTCTTAGAATCATTTGCTTTCTCCAACTTATGAAAGTATTATTTTACGTATTTCTCTAAAAAGGATGCCTTTTCAACTATATTTATGATCTACCTCTGATTAGTATTTTTGTAGGGTGTCACAGACTGAGGTTAGTTTTCATGCCATCTGTGGAAAAGATTAATTTTTACCCACTACATTCTGTTTGTCACTTTGTAGAAAATCAATATGCATGTGTATCTGAATCAGGATTTCTGACTCTTGAAGGTTAACTGACACTTCCATTCTTGGGGTTTTCTACAATGCACAGTGCAGGAAGTCCTGAAGTCATTTTCAAGACAGTCTAAGTCTTGCATATAAGTTTTCAAATTCAATTGGATTCGGTACAAAGCCTTACTTATGCAAGCAATAGAAGAGATCATGATGAAAATATTTTTTCTAGCTTTCTTCAAAAACTTCACGTTTGCTATCAGATTTCTATTTTCTAATTTTGACATTATTGCAAGCATAGGCTTCTAAATATACGTGGAAATACATTCAGGTAGTTTTATTCATTAGCCTCATACTGTATGGGTATGATAAATTCATTACCTGGTATTTAAGGCCATTTGAAAGGTTTATGACAATTCTCTATTTATTTCATTTTATTTAATCACTTTACAGCCTGATCCCAGGCCCCTCCTCCCATTTCTTCTCCCAGCCCCTCATGTCCCCTTTCCCTCATTCCCTGCTCTCCTGTTTTTCAGAGAAGGAGGGGCCCCTAAGGGGTACTAGCCCACCCTGGCCCCTGAAGTCACAGCAGGACTAAGTGCATCCTCTTTCACTGAGGCTAGACAAGGCAGCCCACTAGGCGGAAGGGCTCCAAGGGTAGGCAACAGAGTCAGAGCTTGACCTTGCTCCCATTGTTAGGGAACCCATATGATGACTGTGCCACACGTCTGTTACATATGTGTAGGGGGTCTAGGCCCAGTCCATGCAGGCTCTTTGGTCCGTGGTTCAATCTCTCTGAGCCCCCACGGGCCCGGGTTAGTTTACTCTGTAGGTCTTCTTGTGGTGTCCTTGACCCCTTTGGCTCTTTTCATCCTTCCTCCCACTCTTCCACAAAACTTCCTGAGTTCAGCCTATTAATTGGCTGTGGGTCTCTACATCTGTTTCAATCCTCTGCTGTGGATAAAGCCTCTCAGAAGACAGTTTTGCTAAGCTCCTGTCTGTGAGCATAGCGGAATATCAGGGGTTGGCTTTCTCTTGTGGGGTGGGTCTCAAGTTGGGCCATTCATGGGAAAAGATCTTCACCAACCCTACATCCAACAGAGGGCTGATACCCAAAAGATATAAAGAACTCAAGTAATTAGATACCACCAAGCCAAAGAACCCAATCAAAAAATAGGGTACAGATCTAAACGGAGAATTCTCTAATGGCAGAGAACTTTAAAAATGTTCAAAGTCTTTAGTCATCAGGAAAATGTAAATAAAAACAACTCTGAGAGTCTATCTTAAACCCTTCAGAATGGGTTAGATCAAAAACTCAAATGACAGCACATGCTGGTGAGGATGTGGAGCAAGGGGAACCCTCCTCCATTGCTGGTGGGAGTGCAAACTTGTACAACCAATTTGGAAATCAATCTGGAGGTATCTCAGAAAATTGGGAACAGATTTACCTCAAGACCCAGCTATACCATCCCTGGACATATACACAAAAGATGCTCTATCATACTACTAGAACATTTGTTCAGCTATGTTTCATAGCAGCTTTATTTGTAATAGCCAGAACCCTTCATTTAAAAAACCACGCCTTCTGAAAATACAGTTGAGTTTCTTCCTTGAGCATCGTCCTGCCAGTGGCTCGCTTACTTAGCTGTTACAGAACTAGAATATTTAATTATATATTGCATAAAAATAACAAAAGCCCACTTTCTTTCTTTGTTGCCAGTGTTTGAGGAATTCTGCATAATGGATAATTATGTTACCTGTATTATTTATGTTTTATTAAATTGAAAAGATCCACCATAATTAATCCCCAATTTCTGAATAATCTGAATATGATTGACAGTGTTCTGTTACATGTTTTCATAGTCTTCTTACATGCTCATATGGTTATTTTCTTAGTTGTGATAATATGAAGAGTTTCATTATGTTTGAAAATAATGCGTGATGCATAATTAACCTTTAATTTCTGAAATAAACTCCATTTGTTCATCATTGTTAAGATTAAAATCTTTAAAAAACTTTTAATATATTTAATAAAATTCACCAATGAGTGTATAAGACTATTTGTGTGGATAGATGTCCTGTGTGTGTTTGAGTGTGTCTGTGATGAGGTGTATGTGCCGTGGGTGTGTATATTTGGCTGTATATGTGTGAAGGTGAGTACACATGTGATGTGTGTGTTGTTGTGTGTGTATGTTGTGCTATAGATTTCCTAAAGTTTCTCATTATAATACCTTATAATTTAATGTTTATTGGACTTCTATTTCTGGTATTGGTCATTAGTATCTATTTTTTCAACTTTTTCAATAGTATCTTGGGGATCTATCCATTTTGTTGATATTTTTAAAGATTAATTTTGGTTTTGTCTATTTTTTCATATATAGTTTTTTATTCAATTCTGTATTTTATCATATTACTTGGGATTTACTTTGTTCTTTTCTTCTCTAGCTGTTGAAATGAACCAGAGTGGGTGGATTTTAGACATCTCTTCTTGATATAGGAGTTTGAAACTACGTGTTGTCTTTTACACATTAGAACTCTGATTGTCTCTGAATGTGGTAAAGGCCTGGCTCCCAGCTATGATACTTCTGGGAGAAAATCTATCAAACACATTTACACTTTTTATGGTGGTTTGGAATGCCAGCTTCAATGCTCTCCCTTCTCCTTATATAGTGAACAGCTTCCTCTTTGGTGTAATCCTGCCAGACCCCAAATTCACAAGGTCAGATGGCTGTGTGCCAAAACCTTGGAAACCATGAGTGAAAACAACCTCTACTCTTTTTTCAAGATGACTCTCTGATGTTTGTTTGTATCAATGAAATGGTAAACAACACTACAGTTCTTTAATGATATCCTAATTTTGATGGTCTTATTTTAAATATAATTTAACGAAAAGAGATTCTTTTGCCTTTGAATCATGAATTCCTGAGAATCATGCAAGTCAATTTCCAAACATTTTAGAATTTTCTTCTACAGGTTATTTTTTTAATAATTTTATTTTTCATGAGAACTCTGTACATGAAGAATACATGAACAACATTTGACTTTTACTGTAGGTACATGATGACACTTGGAGGCACATTATATAGTAGAGACAGAAGAAGTTGTACAATTTAGTAGGTTGTCTTTCTTAAATCTTGACAGTTTTAGCTTCAGTAGAGTAGGAATACAAAGGGTAATTCGGATAGTCACGAGAATCCTAGATTCAGTGATCCATTCATTTGATAAAGATTTATTATCTGGCATGACAGAGAATGCTGCCCCAAATAAAATTGTTGCTTCCCGCAAATTTGTACTGCAGTTGGAGGCGGCTGAGAGAATTTGAATATGGAATCAAAAGCCATTGTAGGCAGGGCGGGCCAGGTGACCCAGAGGGTAAGGGCTCTTGCAGCCAAGGCTGATGACCTGAATTCTATTTCTGGTTCCACCATGATGGGAAAAGAATGGTCAACTCCGTAAAGCCCTTTTTGAGGACCACACTTACATCATGTCACATGCACTCAGACACAAAAATAAATAAGTGTAAACAATTTAAGTAATTAAAACTGATGGTTATCAGTGCTGAGCTTAATCCTTTGATAAACATGCAGTATAAAATGGCAGAATATGTTCAGGACTTTTCCAGATGTTGTTCGAACTCCTGTCTTAATCCAAAGCCAAACTTCATTTTCATTTTTTTTTAAATGAAACTCAAGGCAGCAACTCAGACAGCAATTTTTAAAATCAAACATGCTAACAAAATGTAACCTAATATATGCTAATTTGATACATGCCAAGGAAAGATGAAGAAAACATTAAACATCTTTGTTTTCTGTAATTAAGTTATTACATTTCTACAGAGCAGAAAACTTCACATATAGGGTGAAAACCAGTGCAGTTTGTGAGCCTTGAATCTGCATGGGCGTTTCTTGCAGCTCTCTTTGATTTGTGCCTTACCAGCATGCGCAGCACAAAGCGCACATGTTGTGTGCTTAAAACCAAGGCTACACAGTGAAGTCCTGCAATGCAATGCAACACAGGTGAGCATCGCCAGAGACACCAGGGATCTGACAAGCGCTTAACGATTAAGTCTTGTCGTTACTAATTCCGAAATCTCTTTATTGGTGCCAACCTTCGTGTTCTTACTCTCATTTAGCTGTGGTCCTCATATGGGTGATGTCCCATGTCTCATAGTCTAAGAGGCTGGATGGACTATTGAGGAAGCCAGGAATACATGTTTCAGTGATTGAAAGCTTCACCGTCGCTTCCTAGAATGTGTCTCCTCTCTGATACCCATTTCCTTCATTCATACTGTTTTTGTTTTTGTTGTTCATTTTTATTTCATTACACTTCCCAAAACTATATTGCAGGCTGAGATCGCTCCAGGGCTTGCTTTGCTTCTCACATCTAATGAGTCCTAGGAGAGGCTACAGGATTTGAAACTCTGTGTGTGTGTGTGTGTGTGTGTGTGTGTGTGTATGTGTGTGTGTGTGTGTGTGTGCGCGCGCGTGCGCGGTCGTGTGTGGGTGTGGGTGTCCTGGTGATTGCCTTTTCAGCAAAGTTGGAATCGGAAGGAAAGGTGATTCTCAATGTCTTTCAACTTGAGTTGCAGAGAAGAAAGAAATAATAGAGAATACAATACGGCACATATAAGTTATGATTTAAGGAACAAAATTCCTAGGAAGTTCCCTACTCTTTTTTTAAAGAGAAACTTTGGCAGATAATAAAAATCTGTGAAGACCTGTGGGAAACGTTTTAAACTTAAACACTTTAGAAATGCACAATAAAATAATTATATAGCATATACCAACAGTACACATTTCACCAGGGTCTGAATAAAATGTTTTCATTTAAAAAAAAAAAAAGTTATTTTCAACTCAAGTTCATCATTTTTTTTCCCCAATAATAATAGCTTTAGAGCAGCCTCCTGTGTAATTATTAAACTTGTTGTGCTCTCTTCTATTTGTCCCAGTAAGATTCCTCTGAGGTTCCCCCATTAAAGAGCAGGACTCACATGTAATAGACAACATGGTACTGTCACCATGGAAACTGCCTACTAAACATTTAGTTATTCCGCAACTCGAGGCCTAACAACAACTGACATTTCTGAATGCCCCTCAGCACTCCATCTGCTAAGATGAGAGGAGGCTCCTGAAACAGGAGGAGTGAGTGGCTGGTTGTTTGTTGCAAATGGAGGGTATACAGCCTCCAAGTCTGAAGGCTGGGGTGATGGCTCACTGATGCCCTCTTGAAGAGGAGACAGGTTCAGTTCCAGCACTCAAATGGTAGTTCAGTACCATTCTTACTTAGTTCCAGGGGATCAGATGCCTTCCTCTGGAGGTTGGGCACCAGACATGTATGTGACACATATGCATACATGCAAGCAAAACACACAAACCTATAATAATAAGTAAATCTTTTTTTTTTAAATCTCAAGATCAGGTATTTACTTCTCTGTTACATAGTTGCAGAAAGACTATTGAGTTGTGTGTAATTAGGATAAACCAACTTCTAACTACTCCAAAAAGTATGTAATTAAAAAACACGTTGCTATTTCTCTTTTTGGAAAAAAAAAAATAAGATTGTATCTGGGTGCCTCTATAACAAAGTGGAAATACCTATGCAAAGTTTATGGTGAGTAGAATTGACTAAAATGATTCATGAATCATTATATATATTCATACATATTTAATTGCTAATGTTATTATCCATATGAATACACATGCTTATTGAGACGAAGAGAGCAATTGGGAGGACATTTTGATTTCCAATCCTGTTAGACAGAAAAAAAAAAATTGTACAGTGGTTTAAATTATTTCCCTTTTATCAGGCAATAGAAAAAAGTATATGAGTTCTCACCATATAGTTTTGCACACTAAGAGCACTGTTGTTTTTCTTCCTTTTCTTTTCCATAAACATTTCAGACGTGCAAATAAATCATCATTCATTTTAACCCAATTACTTTAGATAAGTTTGTTTCCACAACTTTGCCACAGTGAACACTGTAATAAAGGTCTTTGCCCGGAATCCTTTGTCTGTACCATTAATCATTAGGAGAGACTTCTCGACTTCGAGGGATGCAGGGTAGAGTGGGAATGATCAAGGCTGCGCTTGTCTGAAGGTCTCAAAGGCTGGCCTGATGCTCCGCAAAACATTTGTATGAACTCAGTCTCTCTCTGGCTGTGCCTGAGTACATCCAGCTCGCTGCCCATGCTAACATGAAATATTATTAATTACATATTCTTTACCACCTTATCATTATCTACTTGTGGTTCATCATGAGCAAAACTTACATTATAAATTCCTGTATATTTATAAAACAGAAGTGACAATAGTCTACGCCTGCTTTGCGTTCCAAGCACTGAATAAAATTTTATAAATTAAGAAACGCAAATAAAATCATTTCTATCTTGAAAATAGCATTTTTGGATATGTGTTCTGTATTCTTTATCATTTGAGGGTTTTCGTTGTCTTATTAATAAGAAATAATGGATTTCAGAAACTTTAGGGATCTCCAGGGCTGTTGGCAAGAGTGCAATTCAACTTTACCTTTGCCTTCAAATTCTTATTACTATATAATTATAAGTAAATAATTCTGTTCTTATCTTAGTAATAAGATGGGAGCTTTGTGGAGGTCATTGTCTTCTCTAAGATTCTTCTTCCTGGAAAGACAATAATGAAAAGAGAATGTAGCAATGAATTCATTTCCAGAACTTTGCCCAAAGTACGTAAGAATTTTATGCGTGAGTACTGCATTTTCATCATTTCCACACCTTTCTCTCCCCCACCCCCTCCTAAGCTCCCCCTCCTCTCGGTGAACATTAAAAAAGAATAACAGATATTTGCAAAATATGCAGAATATAATTATAAACTAACAGGAGAAAGACAATTTTGCTTTAAGTTTTGGTGCGCTGTAAACTGTTAATGGCTTGAAAGCGGTGGAAGATGGTGAGTGCCCAGAAGCACTCTTCCTATCTCAGTGCAAAAGACTGCTTTTAGGCACATGCTACACACCGTATTCCATCATTAACGTCCACAGGTCACAGTGAAATACCTGATGCTACTAGATTCGAGTAGATTGAGTCGTTGGTTAGGTTTCATAGTAAATCTCAGACTGAATCAGAGAAGAAAAGAAATTCTTTCTTCAAGCATTGTTAAAACGTATTTGTGATTTTATATCATATTTTATATAATTATATACAATGCTACACATAGACACATACCCACATTTATGGGTGGCTGAGACAGGGTTTCACTCTGGAAGCCTGTTTAGCATCAAATTTACATAAATTATCCTGCCTCAACCTAGCTCTCTTTCAGAATGATAGAAATTTTATTTTATTTAATATGTGAAGTTGTATATTTAATATCAGGGTTGTGTGTGTGTGTGTGTGTGTGTGTGTGTGTGTGTGTGTGGTAGGTTTAGGTCATGCTATATTGGCTTTATGCAGTCAATTCTAGTTCCACACATGAAAATGGAATACATTTACACGTACACTCAAATACAGACATATGTTACTCCCTTTGTATTTAATCACAGAATCCCAATACTATGTAAGCTGTTAGCATGCCATACACAAATACATATTTTTCTTGCATGTGATGAACGTAAATGTTGTATTTTCAATTTTTTTAAAAAAGTAATACATTTTACTGAAACACCAGCACTGGGTTTTCTTTTAAAATGAGCGCGTGAATTAAATATGAAATGGATAAAACGTAGTCTGTAATCATGAAATACAAATCCTACAAGCCACAGTTTGTAAGTAGTGAGATCTGAATACACTCACGAGCGTATTTAGGCAGAGGCCAGTGTGCTTTGGAGTGACAAGAGAAGAACTCCTAAGGCTTTGGTGCCTGAACAACTATCATTGGCTTTTCCAGGCATAAGGGGGAAGACGTTGAAACAGCTAAGGCAAAGCAGGCGTGAGCGTTCGCCAGTCTCTTCCACTCTTCCAGTAACTTGGAGTTTCATTTCAAAGTGCTACTTTCCTCTTCGGCTCTTCAAACGATGATGGATAGATGCTAAAATAAGTGGACAAGATTCAGCAATACCAGCGAAATCTCTCACTCAAGCCAGCCAGGACATTTTGGCCATCTAGAACTTAGGCCATTTCTCTTGGCTGGTTCTGAGCACCACGGTGACTCTTGCCCATTGGGGTTAGGCTTGCTAACACCAGGTTGTTCCTACCTTGCTGATCTTAACCAGTCAAGTTCTACACTGTGGTTGCTAAATAGAGCCTTTCGTTTAGAGTTTGCTAAGTCAGAGTTACAAAGCGTTGTCTCCTAACACTCAGAAGCGTCACGCCAGTCTTAGTGCAGAGCTAAGAATGCAGGATAGAAGATTAAAAGAAGGAGCCTTCTTTTTCTTTAGCCAAACTGTTACCAATAACAGCTCCAAAATTACTGTCTTCGTAGATTTCTTGGATACCTTCAGCCCCCCCCTCAGGCTAGCAAATATATTAAAACACAGACTGAAGAACCCCCAAAGAAGTGCTAAATTCAAGGTCCTGTGATTGAAGAGAAGTGCTGTCTGCTTAATTACCATGTCACCTCCTGGACTGCCAGGTGTCCCTTAGAAGTCACCTGTGTGAATATTGATCCATCTAAGCCCCGTGCGACTTGACAAGACAATGCAGCAGCAGCAGCTTTGGGCAAAAAGGTGTCTGAAGACTTAAAGAGGGGAGGGCCTGGGGCACAGGTTGGTTCTTGTGGAGCAATTTATATTGTGGTTACTCTGCTGTTAAACATTTAGCTGTACAGATTAGAAGTGTTTTGAAGCTACCGGAGACTCTCCAGCTCTCCTCAGCCCCAAAGTATAGGGAAAATATTTAGACACAATCGGATTGTCTTCAGAACTGGAGAGCTGCGTGTAGCCGTCGCTTCGCAATTGCTTCTTTAATCACAAAAAACACATAAGTGTAAAAGCATGTCTAAGCTGGAGATAAGTGCCCAGCCACACACAGACACACGTGTGTGTGCATTTAAATAGTTTCCCACTGGGATCAATAAATGTATTAGTGCTGTTACTGAACTGGAATGGCGGTTTCCTTCCTGTTGGACAGCTCCTAGAGAGAAACAGGGCATATAAGATGACTTACCCACAATTTCCCTGTCTCAAAAACGCCTAAGAATGAAAATGATTTCGTAACTGGGACACAAGTGAGAGTCGTGTCTGAGGATTGGCTTTTGTTATTTAAACAAACATAGAGGTGCAGCCAGCACCTTCCATTTCTCAAAAGAAGCCTAGCAAGCCCTAGGTGCACTAGGTTGATTACCCTTTACATGCACCACACGGGACAGATGCCTGGAATCATTGCTTGACACTGAAACCAGAAAAGATTTAATGCTGGCTTTCAGGAGCCTGGCAGTAATGCTTCAAATGAAACAAAAATAGAGTAATTTCATGTCTCACAAGAAGAGGTGAAAGCACACTGACAGAATCTGTCAGGAGCCAATTTGATTGGCAAGTAAGCAAAGCCAAGAAGAAAGGCAAACATCAGATGGACCAGGTATAAGGAAGATGCTGGAATGCACACTAATTTTGGTAATTAGCAGGATTTACTATAGAGCAAAGAAAGAACAATTTTATGGATTCTGTCTCATCATGAAGAAAATATTTCACTTTATTAGTCTTCTAACCTTTTTTTTGAAGACTCTTATTTTATTATATTTTTAATTAATTTTTTTATTTATCAATTTTAGATTTGGATCGTAGCCCCCTCCCTTCTCTCCTCCTGGTCTCACCCTCCCTCCCTCTTCCCCCATCTCCACTCCCCTATTCCTAAGAAAAGGGGAACCCTCCCCCCAATCCACAGTAGCACATCAAGTCACACCAGGACTGAGCACATGACCTCTTTTCCTGTGGCCTGGCCAGAAGGCAGCAGCAGGGGGAAGTGATCAAAAAGCAGGCAACAGAGTCCATATCAGAGACAGGCCTAGTATAGCTGTCCTCTGAGAGGCTCCACTCAACAATGGATCTAGGCAGATGCTGAGACTCATAGTAAAACGTTGGGCAAAGCTCAGGGAGTCTTGTGAAAAAATGAAGGATAGAAGAACCTGGAGGTGACAGGTGAAGACCAACAGAGCCAACTAAAGCCCCAGAGGGACTTGTAGAGACTGAATCACCCAACCAACGACCTAGGCCCCCTACAGAGATTTAGCCTAGGGTCAGCTCAAGCTTCATGTGGGTTTTCTAGTAAGGGGAGGAGGGTGTTGTCTCAGACATAGTCTTTTATCTTAAAGTTTCATGATTTCTTAAATTGAAATCTTTTTCATTTCTCTACTGCTATGTTATAAATCATCTTTAAACTTAGTGGCTTAAAACAATTAGGATTTAGGGTCTTGCATGGTTCTCCGTATTGTCATGGTCTAGTGGGTGGGGGGTGGGTAGGTTTGTTTTCTTCTCATGAGGTCACCTGACTAGATCCAAACACAAGATGGCTTTGAGGTTGGTGGGCAGTTGAACTTGAAGATTTTGAGTAAAGTGCTCACAGTTCTTTCTACTCCTCCATATCCTTTGGGCTTCTCAAAGGCAGTAACTAGCTTCCAATAAGGAGCATTCTTATGAATGAGTGTTTCTCAGGCCTCTGCTGCTATTTGCTCATCTTCATAGAATAAGAAAATGCATCGATTCTCTGGAAAGGCACAAAAGTAATTGTATCTGCGATTTGTTTATGTTCATCTCAGAAGCAGCTCTCAGAAGCAGGATGGGGCAGGAAAGAATAGACTTCCACTGTGAAATCAAAAGTAAAAGTATCTCTCCAGCAAACAGCAATTTCATCAACATTGTGAAATGTATTGTATTCCTAGAGCAAGTTTTATTCAACTCTGTCTAACCATGAAGCTGCTTAAGGGTTCCCAACCCTCTCCAGGTGTAGGCAGTGTGGGAGAAGGCATGTAATGACAAGCAAATGGACTGTTTGATGCCAATAACCTGTCAGAGGGTATGGAACAATGCATAGTATCACCAGGAAGCTATTGTTTTATCTCATCAGTGGAAGGGACTGGGAACTAAAACGCACAGATTGTCACGCATAAGCATGTTCATTAGGCTAGCATGTTCACATGGCTATCATGAAAAGGAACGTGATGAAGGCATTAATTCAACATCTCTGGGTTTGTCTGAGGGAGAGATGGAGCTAAAACATACGAAGGCTATACTCATGTTCTGCCAGTCTCCAGTGACCTCATTCTTTTCTGCTGCTTCTGACCAAGAGACACTGTCACTTTAAGTCCTCCTCTCCCCTCATTGTTGACACTCAGGAGCATATTTCTCGTTAGACTTTCTTTTTTAATATTTATTTGTTTGTTCAGTGTGTGTGTGCATGCCCATTTTTTCGTTAACATATTGTAAAAGTACTCATATACCAAAGAATTACTTGAAAGTAAATTTCTTTATGATTTATTTCCAGCAAATATTTAATTGTGTCCACTTTATCTACCCTATGACTCGGGTAATATTAAAATTATTTAGATGAAAGAGGACGAGTGCAAAAAGTTTAAACACTCCCACTGTAGACAAAGCACTGGTTCATCACAGTCATTCAGTGAGAGGCCAGAAGGAAAAGGCCTCCCCCACTGCTGATCAGAGCACATTCTTCTCTGGCTGCAGGCCTTCCCAAGTGCCTCCTTTCATGGTCTCACTGTCTTTCCTTTTGAAAATCATGAACCAATTCTTCTTTATTTCCATGTGTCTCCAGATATGTCTGCACCCTTTCAAACTGTGTGAGTCAATTTTAAATTACTCTGCCCCTGTGACAGAGTTTACTGTGGTTACCAATAGGTAAATATAAAGATCGCTGTTCCTCAGGACTTACAAAAGAAAACGTATATGCTATAGGTTAACTTTCCGCGTAGCCTGCATGATTTGTGACTTATAAGAACTTTTCTTCTTTTTTTTAATGAGACTATTATTGAAACCATAACTTATATTCTATAAAAATCTATACATTTGGAGCACACAGTATGTAAAATATAAGCATCATACCTCAGTATAGTCAGATATATCATATATACAAGAGTCAGTAGAGAGAATTGTTGAGCTTTCCATCATGTCAAGAAGAAACCCTGTACTGTGTCTTACCTATCAATCCATTTTCCCTAGACAACTAAGATTACAGATTTTACTTGTCTAGACATGTCATATTCATGTGGCCATATATTACCAGTCTTTTGTGAATGTTTTGCTTTGTTCAATATGGTGTCTTCAAAGGTGATCTATGTTGTAATATGTGTTTGTATTATGTTCCCTTTGTTGACTGAGCAATATCTCATTGTATGGATATACAACATTTTGTTTATCCAGTTATATGCTGATGGGCATTTGAGTTTGTTGAGCATTGTATCTACTGTAATATTTTTAGACTCTTGTATTTCTTTTGTGTGTTAACATGTATTGCCATGCTTCTTGACTATATACCTTGGGGTGGAGTTCCCAAGTGACTGTCAGAAGATCTGCTTGTTTTCTGGAACTTGCTCTGGCAAGTTCACCTTTGCTAATTCTTGGTAACACCATTGCCTCTTTTCATCTTGATGATGAGCCTGGAAGACAGGAATAATGGAGGGAGAGCCAAGGCTTTCAGCTTTCAGATAAGCAGGAATTCTCAATGGGGATACTGTTCTAATGCAGGCACACCAGTGTGTAATTGACTTAATGGGTAAATTCACACGTGAATCTACTGAGTATACACTTTATGGCCAGGTCTCTGGCATTTCTTTCCATTGGTAGGTAAACTAGCAGAAGGCTCTGGGACATAAAACTTAAATGAAAGATGGGGATGTAATCAAGCACTAGAGACCTTGTCAGTCATTTTCACAGACTATATAAGGGCCATACTTGGATGCTGTTTCTGGAAGGGAGTGGGGAATGGAGACAAGGGAGGAAAAAGAGAGAGATGGATGGAAGAGGAAGAGGAGGGAGATGCAGGCAGGAGAGTGGGAGGAGGGAAGGAAGAAGAAAGGGAGAGAACTAGAGAGAGAGAGAGAGAGAGAGAGAGAGAGAGAGATTTTCTTCTAGACCCAGCATACTATGGAAGC
>NW_026596162.1:5425548-5432675 GCF_907164565.1 Psammomys obesus
GAGAGAGAGAGAGAGATTTTCTTCTAGACCCAGCATACTATGGAAGCATTTTTAGCTCTTAAACATAGCTAAAATATTTCCCAGCTGTGTTTCTGTAAGTGAGGAAAGTTTGCATGGCTGACCCCTATCTCAATTGCCATTGGCTTATAGACTTTCCTTACATAAATCCTACCAAGCAAGCCCTGGTATTCTTTCTCTCTACTGTTACTCACAGAAGTGGCTCTCAAACTTTTAAAATCTTTCCCCCCATAAAAGCAACAAGGAGGATGAGGAGGATGAAGAGGAAGAGGAGAAGGAACAAACACTGTTGACCTCTCCCTTGTAGGACTTCTCAACACATCTGTGAAGATCACAGAAACGGTGAAAGGTTATCTTAAGAGACTACAACATAAAGTGGAATTCACCCCATGTTTGAAAGTTCCTTCTGTAATTTGCCTTTAGACACCGAATCCAGCTTTCTTGCTGTAAAAATGAGAAGCAGTGTAAATGAAGTGATCAATACTGGCCCACTCAGTTAGCAGATGTCACAGTCTTCAGACTTCAAAACTCCATACCCCACCCCACCCTGTATATTTATCATACACTACTGACCTCAGAAGCACATCCCTGGAACACTACCACATGGGCATTGAAAGCCACGAGAATTCTAGGATTCACACTGGAACCAGGCTTAGACCATGAATCCCTGAATGACAGTTGGGGATGTGGCAAAGCGAGAAGAGGTAGGTTGAAAGTCTGTCCTCAAAGCAGCATCACCACCTAGCATCATCTTGCCTTCACATGATAGAAAACCCAAGTTTCATTTACCCAAAATATGAGTGAATGTGTCATTGTCCCATCCGGCCAGTAAATGGTAGAGTTTTATGTGAGAATAGAAGGACTTTTCTACGAAGAGTACAATATTGTCAGCAAGTGCCTTACTCCACACTGTGAATTCGGATTTTAGTTTTCTCCCCTACACAACAAAAGAAAAGAAATCCTCTTTTGTGACGAGGCAATTTGAGACTTTATTTATTCTTATGCAACCAACCTTCATTTCTGCTCTTGTTTTTGTTTTTGCATTTTCTCTCTTCACATCTGTTTTACTTTTAAAGGAATTCTTTCCGGCGCTGGTTCACAGATAGTGGTTGGCTAGTATGACATTAGAAACCAAAGACATAATATAAATTTAGCATTTTCCCCCAACATTTCAGTTAGGCATGGGAAATAGTTGTTTTTTTTTTTTCTTTAATTATTACTATTCTTTTGCTTTGATTTTCTTAACAGGAAGATTCTTTTAAGAATGTGAAAATGAACCTAAAGTAGAAATCACCCTCATTTCTATAAATTCACTCAACTGGATGTTGAAAATTAAGGAACTATTTGCCGCACTTCGACACGTATCTGTGGACATGAACAAGGGTATTTGAGGTTTTTCTCTAAGAGTAACTGGCTTTCCGATAGGAATCATGCTTGGCTCTTGTGTGTGTCAAAAGTGTCTTTCTTTACAGAGCCTGTCCTTTAGATTTTTCTCTGAGCCCCTCAGAGCCCTCTTCCCCAGCCTGGACTGTCAGCTTGCTTGATTTTCCCTCACTCATCTGCTTTCTATATGCTTTCCTGGGGTTTCTGTGTCAGGTAAAATACGGCTGTAGTTTATTTTTGTGCTATTGACAAACACGTTGCTGTGAACAGCTGAGCAGAAATGAGAGGCCTATGCGAAAATAATAAACGTGAGCTTTGTTTGTTAAATTTTTGTTATGTAAAAGTACGCGGAAGAGGTACAATAAAAAGAAAAAAATCAACCCTTGGTTTGGTTATAAACTTTCTAAAAGTGTTTATTAAGAAAAATAACTAACAATTTTTTTTCAAAATATAAATGAACCGTTAGATTTTAAACATGGGTTTTAGATAGTGTATGGTGATTGTGTTTTATATAAAAAAAAATCAGCAGATTCATAATTCCTAATGAAAATGGTACTCTTAAAAATATTTCAGTTTATTAATCTTAGTTTCCTACCCAACGCCTTACTTTTGAAATCATCTCCTTCCGATGGCACTCGTGGGAAGATGGCAGTCCATGCACATTTTAGAAAACGCTGCTTCGTAACTCTGCTTCAAACCAGAGGCCTTTGAAGTCACTTCCCAAGGTCTTCTCTTAATGTCCTGGCGAGCAGCCACCTGCTCAGAGGGGGGTTAATCCATTAGGGTTCTCGGCTCTAAGAATGTGCCATGGTGCCTGGGGCGACCATGAGTTTCAATCCTAGCACCTGCTGGGGGATGGGCCGGGGAGGCTCCTCCTTGTTTCAGGACATAAACACAGGCGCCTTTCATCTGACCCAAAGATGAGAGGGCACGCGGGTGGGGTGGGGGTGGGGAGATTCCTTTTCTAATTACTTTACGGGTCACTTCTGGGGAGACTTATGTCAGTGTCTGACACTCCTAATCTATCGGAGACATTTCTGAAAGAGAAAAGACTATCACATGCTACCGAAGCTGCCGGCTTTTCCCTTCTGTAGATGTGCATTCGCGGTGTTGCCTCTGTGGTCCTGAAATTCTGGTCTTGCTCAGCAGTGGTCCCTGGAAGCCTGAAACCTGGGCTGCTCTGCTGACCTTTTTAAGGGCACCCCCTCCTTAGTATCTCTTGGGTTGTTTGGGGGTTTCAGGCCGAGTTTCCTTACGCTTGAAGAGTGTGCCAACTGCTGGATTCCAACTGATCCCATCTTTTTGAGTTAGCCTCTCGAAATTGTAGGCGCACCGAGTAGCTGCCTCTATCTTTATGGAGCAAAATACCAAGGGCATAGAAGCCGCGGCTGCTCATCTGCTGCACACTTAAAGGAGGGCCAAGGAGGCAGGAGATGTGAGGACTTGATGAGATGAATGGACTTTCACAATCAGCTCTGGCACGGAGACCCCAAACTTCAGTTTTTCTTTGGCTTGTATTATGAATACTCGTATTCCTGTGCAGGGGAGTTTTTTTTCTTTGTGTTTCACCCTGGAAGCAGTCATTAACATGACTGACAACACAAGCAGTAACATACCTGTTTTCGATTAAAAAGCTCAAACTTTCATTTCTTAAATGCAGGATATATGTGTATATATATATATATATATATATATGTATATATATATATATGTATATATATATATACACATATACATATGTGTGTGTGTATTTATATTTTTTTCCTTAAGGAAGATAGAAAAAGAAAAACAAAACAAGGCAAGCCAAATGCAAGCCCACTGATTTCAATATTCTATTTTTTAATATTTTGTTTTTAATATGCTGTTATTTTTCTAATAAGATACATGTTTGTTTTCAATATGAGATCATAAGTAGATGCTATATTAAAATTACATTTTACTTAGCGCTAAATATGAACTCCATCATGGTTAAATGATATGTCTGTTCTATAGATGTCTATCCTATAGTTTTCTGGACACTGCTTACCGAGCAATTTACTTCAGAATAAGGTACATTGTCTCCTATGCCATATTCTGCTTTGAATAAAAAATAAGGAACCGTAATGCTGAGAATGGCATATTCTTTCATGTTATTGTTTACTTTTTAAATGTGTATTTACTTCAGTCTTTCCATATATTGTTTTTAGGCCAAAGATGTTAAAGCATTCCTTGAAATGGGATACTAGTGAAATTGATTAAGAATGGCAAAATACTCTGAATTAAAATCAATGTCTCCCTCCGACAGCAAAATGATGTCAGAGGTTTACAGAACCTGATAGATCACCTGCCAAAGGCAACAAAATCAGTCCACACCTTTCATTTTCTGTGAGAAGTTACATACTTTGAAGGCAATATTTTATTTGCTGGACAAATCAGTTTTTTGGGTAAAGTTTTACCAATTAATATCAAAATTCTTAAAACCGAAAAGTATTTATTTCAAGAAAAAAGTGGAAATTTCAGAAATAAAGACTTTTCTTTTAATATGAAATTCTTTGAAAGGCTACACACCCTTCAAAAAAGTGTATCCTGCTGACTGCCAAAGATTGACATCATGCTAACTCCTTAATGACCAAAAATTGACTAATGAAACCCAATTCATTTGTACATTGTAGTGAATAAGTATTCAGTCTATTTTAAGGTCTAATCTCCCCTTCTCTTATTTTTTTAAGTTAATATATATCCATTGTATAATACAATGTTTAATTAAAGCATTTTTATACATGTGTATGATGTGCTTTGATCTTATTCACCTGTCATCATCCCTCTTGTCCCCTCTTCCTCTCCTCTTGGTCTCCTTCCTAAAGACAGCCCTATCAAGGTCCAAATTTCTAAAAGCAGTGTTCCTTCTCTCTTAATGTGGTTCCTTCCTGAGTGTTGTTGGAATGCAGTTATGTGTAAACCATTTAGGAAGATGCATTGGTCCATGAACAGCCCATTGCGCAATGGCATCACGGTTCCAGCAGCCATGCTGACCCCATTCTGTTTTGTTTTATGTCCCAGGAGATGTGGCAACTCAGCTGGTCCTGGTGATGGAGCTCACGGTTACTCCCATGAGGGTGGATTTCATGAATCTTCCTGTTCCTCCCAGTCTCTGGCATGCTCTGATGACTTGATCATCTTACCTCATGCATATTTTGTGTCCATCTTTTTTTCTACTTTTCTGGTTTCCCCTGAGACTAACCTTAGGTCCATCCTGCTTTATGTGTGGGGATTTGGGGCGGGGTGGGAGACTGGTCTCCCAGGGTCAAAATGGGAACTGAATAAGGGGAAATTCTAGTTCTCCCATCTCTCCATACTCATCTTCTTGCTTCTTCATAGTTTAGATGAAGGTCTAGCTCCATTTTAAATTAAAGTTTAGTTGCTTCATGGTTCATGACCTTGGCTTTTCCCTTTCAAACCTTTCTCTGGATTTTTCTTCTTGTTAAGTCATTCTCCCTTTCACATGCAGAAGCTAATTCATACCATTCATTACTCCTCTAACATCATGGCTTAAAGTTTAACCCTGAATGTTGAAGCCTTGCTCTCGCTATAGAAAGAAAGGCATCTCAACAAGATTATATTTTCTCTTTTAAGAACTTCAGCTTTGGGGCTAGGCTTGCAGATCAGTGATAGACTAACGACAAAACACGTGTGGTCTTGGATTCCCTCCACTAAGGGCATTTTATTTCATTTTATTAAAGACAGGTTCTTATTAGCATAGGCTTCCCTAGAACTTACTATGTAGTCAAAGAGGACCTAGAGCTTTGGATTCTCCTGCCTCATCTCATCAATGGAGAGGCCGCTCTCAGTGACTCTCAATCTTCCTAATGCTGTGACCCATTAATACTGTTCCTCATGTTGCGGTGACCCCCCCAACCACAGAATTACTCTTGTTGCTATTTTGTAACTGTAATCTTGCTGTTATAAATTGTAATGTAAATATCTAATATTCAGGTTATCTCTTATGTAACCACCAAGGGAATTGTGATCCCCCAGGCTGAGAAATGCTACCCTAAGTGTTTGGATTATGAGCATGTGCCACTTAGCTTTGTGAAGTTCTGGGACTGAAACGTATGTATTCCTTCATGTTAGGCAAGCATTCGACCAACTGAGCTGCAACCCTAGGCTGACTTTTCAAAAGTCAAAAATATCATTAAAAATATTACTTGTGGGTTCTGAGATAAAAATTGAGAGCTAGTACTTTCTTCTAGGCATATCTTCCTTCTAATCAGCACATCTTATAGTTCAACGAAGGGAGGAGCCTGTGTGAGAGAAACATTGCTAAGTACAAAGAAGAGGCTTGCCGTGAGGAGAAGGGACAACTTCAAGATTTGAAGTTTAAGATGTGACCACAAACCTCTAAAATAAGATGAAAAATGAAGGCCACGTTAAAAGGAGAAATTTCCATATCTCCAAATACAGTCTGTGATATGGTTAGGCTTTGGACCACAGTTTATCTATTGAAGAGCCACATATAGATTCTAGGCACAAGACCACCCTCTCTAAACAAATGCTCATTAGGATTTAGAATTGATGCACACTGAATATATCTTTGAGTCATAATCTTCCATGTGTATGCTTTTCTGTACCTTCTTTGCTGTCTTTCAGAAAGAAATAAAGCTAGTTGCTCACTGTGACCGTGTTCCAAAGCACATTTTATTTATGATACCACAGGCGTTTTCTCTGTCAATGAATATTCAGTTGTATGGTTATTTGTAATGATAGAATAACATATCTTTGGAAGGATGTTTTCTAATTTAGCATGAGACTGCTCCCTGTCACCAAATACTTGTAATAGAGTCTACAAGTTTTTGACATGCAGCAGTATACAGCTACAGGCTATAAGCACAAGGAGAAACACATAGGAAAGAGACAGATATATATAAACACAGTCCACGAACTCAGGGTTGAGGAAACAGAACTAGAACAAACTCAGCCAAGGGCTGTACCATAGAAGATTGGTACATTTGGGCAGCGAAAGTATTTGCAGCTTTTCTTATCTGTGTAGAGTATTGCTTCAAAACTCAGTGTTGCTATGCAATGAAAGAGTATATCTCAATTACACTTTAAAACACCTAGTTGGAAAATATCATTACTCTCTTTTTTAAAATTTAGTAGATGTAATAGAAATATGGATAGGATCAGCCAGAGAGCAGACAGCTACTTAATGGAGTAAAACACACCTCTTCCATCGTATTTGTGCAGAGATGGACCAAGATGAGATGAAGGGGAGTAAAGCAAATAGGATGATCTTCTGATGAACCTCATGACTCAGAAGTCTTTGTAGTAAGATATTTTAACTTCTGCTAAAAGCTAGGCATCTAGTACTTCTGATATGTGCTCTGAAAGGACTTCAGAAAAAAAAGGAAAAAGCAATTAAGAAAAACTGCTCAATTTGTTTTTGGAAGGTAATCAACCTATTTGTTTAAAAACCTGAATCATCATGCTGTTATGAATGGCTTCTGAAAATTTTGAGACAACTGGGGGGAAAAAAAGCAGACTGGAATGCAACAAGAAGAAAGAAAAAGACATCCTGCACACACAAACATAGACTGACACCAAGTCCTGTGAGCACTTACTGCACATGTCTGATGGCCCGAGATCGATTCCCAGAACCCATGTTTTCTGCATCCTATTACAGTACTGTGACATGTGCGCGCGCACACACACACACACACACACACACACACACACACACACACACACAC
>NW_026596162.1:5432685-5498678 GCF_907164565.1 Psammomys obesus
CACACACACACACACACACACACACACACACACACACACACACACACACAAATTACCACCACCATTACCATCAATAACAACAACAATAATAATAATAAAATCTAAACATATTTCTTCTATCATGTTAATTTCCCTTCACTGGTTAAAGTGAGCTTTGGTGTCAGCATTATCAGAGTTTAATAATGAATGAATATTGTTATTTTATTCTTGGAAAGATTATGCATTCGCTTTAAGAGGGAAACATTTATTCTCTTTGATTATGACGGTGCTCATCAATTTTTCATTTCTCTCATAAGTGCTCCTGATCAGGATAATGAAGCTGCGAAGAGCAATTCATCAGCCCCTGATGCAGATCAGTCCAGCCTCTCCATTACTCTAGAAACTCACCCTCATTTATCCAGCGCAATGCAGATATTAATCCTGCCCTTTCCTTAGATTTTTCTTCATCTCTTAGAGACCGATAAATGAAAAAGTGCTTTGTAAAAGAGATCGAGGAACTCTGAAGTGCTACACAAATGTTAGGCATTATTATTTAAAATTATGATCCATGCTCGGTGTGTGGAATGGTGCTTTTTGTTTAATCATGATGTCTGGTTCTTCTCAATTGCTTGGAGGATCAACCAAAATGGCTCATTGATTGGTAAATGAATGCCATACTCTTCTTTTCATGTAGGCATTCAAAATGATCATTATTCCCATCTCGAGGATGACATGCAATTCAGAAGGATGGGAATGTGGCTCTTTAACATTTCATGATTTCACTCTGCCAGATAAATGGCATGACTTTTAGGTGTTCTTATGTACCTCATTCCGTCCTACTCTGCCCCTAATCGCGCTGACATTAATGGACATACAACCCCACCCCTTGAAACTCTCATCCCTGACAATTCCTTGAATCTCACTTTTTCTTTCTTTCCTCTTAAAATAATTCTCAGTTTAGTAGTAGAATCACACAGAGCCTTCTAGAATAAACGTCCCTGTGCTCTAGTGTCCTAGATTGCCTTAGGTACTATAAATTAACTTGCCTTGAAATCCTTCAGTTAGATACAGCCAAGCTGCAAATACACAAACTCATCTTCACTTTGGTTTACAACTTGGAATTCCTTATCCTAGCGCCTCCAGACTAGCAATTCTATGCTGGCCACGTGGCCTTCTATAAACCATGCTTGTTTTCTGACCCCTCCATCAATGGCAAAATGGAGGGTCACTGGGTGGGTGGGGGAAGGCATTCTTAAACATAAGCATTTCTTTTTTTAGGGCACTGTTCTAAATACAGGACCCCTAACGACATGTTTGCTGCACAGAGTGGTAGAAGTCAACCTGCCATATTGTAAACAAGGCATAAGAAGCTTAATTTTACATGAGGGAATGTGAATAACCAGGAAGTAGACTAATACTCACCCTTTAAAGAGTTATTTTTTATCTCTATTTATGTGTATGTGTTCGTATCTGTGTGAGTATATGAACATGAGAGAATGCCCACAGTGGCCAGGAAAGGGTGTCAGTTCTTATGGAGGTAGAGTGAGTTTGAGTGGCAGTTGTGAGCTCTAAGGGGATGCTGGGATCTGAACACAAACCAAAATTAGCGAGTGCTCCTACGGTCCAAACAATTTCTCCAGCCCCAGTGCTTACATTTTACATTTTGGGAAAATTTCCTTTGAGTATAGTAGAACAAATTAAGGGCTGGAATTTTCCTATAACAAACCAGCACAACTGTGAACTGACTGAAGTTGTGAACTGCCTAAAGTCAATCTGTGGCTCCTTGGGACACTGCTCGCCAGGTCTGACTACGTGGGACTTTCGATATTGAACGTGTGGAGGCCCCTTACTTCCTTGACTGCATGCAGATTCTGGCATTTAAACCAAGATAATGATCTGGAAACACCATGAAGTCAGCTCTATAAAGTTTTTTATTGTATACGATGACCTAAGAGAGGGTCAGTGAGGTGGTTTGAATAAAAATGGACCCCACAGACTCAAACACTTGGATGCTTGCTTACCAGAGAGTGGCACTAGTTAGGAGGATTGGCAAGTGTGGCCTTGTTGGAGGAAACTGCCCCAGCACCATGATGATAACGGACTAACTTCTGAAACTGTAAGCAAGACCGAACTTGAATACTCTGTTTTATAAGAGATGGGTCATGGTGTCTCACCACAGTGAATGAACAAGGACTAAGACAGTTGTGTAAAGGAAAAGTCTCTTTTAGATATCAGTATCCAATAGCCTGAGAAAAATACATGGGAAAGAGATGTACTCGTGATTGGTTTTGGCAGTGTCCTATTATTATTTATATTTCCCCTAAGTGAGCCTTTTCTAAACTTGAACACCAGGCCGGGTCTCAGCAGCTTCTAAAAGGAGTTAGTTTCCTTGTGTGTTCAACTCCTGCTATTGACTCACTTTGAGCCAATGCAGTACTGATGTGTTGTATTCTTGGCATGTACACTTCAGGGAAGAACAAGGGAGGTGTTTATTGTAAAAACAAACCTGTTTTTTTTCCTGACTGATGGCTGTGTACGACCAGTGAATGTTTGGGATGTGGGTAGAAAAGAAATGATTTGGAGCTGGGGAAAGGACTGTGTCAGAAGGTGAGGGAGTGAAAGACCACTCCAGGACTCATCAGAGTAGCAGAAGCATCTAGTGAAATAGCCGACCACACATCTTGTCAGGTTCACTTTTAGCGAAAACTTTAGGTAGAATTTTCTGATGATGTCGACCCGGGCACAGTAGTGTCTTGCTCATATTGAAACCTATGTAGTGTCGTCTGGGGTGATTGGATGGCTGTGATTTTCTGGCCACTTGTAGATCTACCATCTTTTAGACGTACAGTCTGACTGGTTACCCTTCAGGCAGGAGGCAGGTAGAAGGAATTAATCTTGAGAATCGCAGAAGTTACTCTCAATGATAGGTCCAGATATGGCACAGTTCTGTTTCTCTGGACAGCCTCAGTCACGTCACCTCAGATAGAGGCCAGAGTCCTCAAAGATGAGGAAATCAGCCAGATACACACTGAAACCCCACAAAACAGCTCACAGCTTCTGCAGGACGTTAGCTGCATGGGTCCCAGCAGGGCTCTGTGATGGTTTTGTTGGTTTATTGTTTTTGGTTTTCAGCAGTCTCAAACAATCTGGGTGCAAGTGAGAAGAAAAAAAACAAAAACAAAAACACAAACACACATGCCAAAGTTCCATGTGTTAAAACTTCTTCAAGGGAGCAGTGATACTAGCAAGACAGGGTCACCTGATCAGAGCTTAGCTTCAGTGTGTTGAGGAGGAAAGAAGTCTGTAGGAGAGCAGTATCCCTGGAAAAGGAGAGCTGATCCAAAGCTGGGGCATTTGGACAAGGACACGGCAGCTGCAAAAGCTGAGCAGAGGAGGAAAACGGCAGCCATGCAGTGGCTCACCCATGAAGGGTTCTCAGAACAGAGGCTTGGAGATGGGCAATGATGCCAAGGGAGAGGCCATGGGAGTCGGTAAGAAAGAGAAAGGAAATGACTAACACGAGTGGAGGAAATGGGGCTGGAGACCTTGAGCAACATAGCTCATGGCTGTCAATTTGACTTCCAAGACCAGAGTGTGTGTGTCACGTTGATTTACAAAATGCCTTTCAGATGGAGAGATTGCTCAGCAGATAAGAGCACTGCCTGCTCCCCCAGAGGTCCTGAGTTCAATTCCCAGCAACCACATGGTGGCTCACAAAATGCCTTTCGTTCTTCACATGGTTAGCCTTTCCTTGTGTCACCTTGACAAGGGGTAAGTTGTACTAGCTGGCTTTTGAAAGCACCAACTTGACACAAACTAGAGCCCTCAGGGAGGAGGGAGAAAACTGGGCCTTAAGGAAGCCTGTGAGTCACTTTCTTAATTAGTGATTGATTTGGTTAACAAGCCCATTTCAGGGTAATGCCATCCTTAGGCTGGTGGTCCTAGGTTCTATAAGAAGCCGGTTGAGCAAGCCACCAAGTACTCCTCCACAGCTGCTGCATCAGCTCCTGGCTCCAGGTTCCTGCCCTGTGTGAGTTCCTGCCCTCACAGCTTTTGATGATTATGAACTGCTATATCGAAATGTGAGCTTAACAAATCCTTTCCTCCCCAAGTTGCTTTCAGTACCTTTCCCTCTGATATTATGTTTGAATAATTTGCAGGCTTAGAATATCATAACTTTTCCAGTTCCCACCATTTACCTGCAAATTTCATGATTTCTTTGTTTTTTTATTGCTGAGTAATATCCATTGTGTAGATGTACCACAATTTCTATGTCCATTCCTCAACTGAGGGGCATCTGGGCTGTTTTCAGATTCTGGCTATTACAAATAAAGCTGCTACAAACATGGTTGAACAGATGTTGTTCTATACTTGAGCATCTTGTGGATATATGCCTAGGAGTGGATCTTGAGGAAGTGCTATTCCTAATTGTCTGAGAAAGTGCCAGATTGATTTCCAGAGTGGTTGTTTGCTTACATTCCCACCAGCAGTGGAGGAGGGTTTCCCCTTTCTCCACAACCTCTCCAGCATGTGTTGTCACTTGAGTTATCTATCTTAGCCATTCTGATCGGTGTAAGGTGAAATCTCAGGGTGGTTTTGATTTGCATTTCCCTGATGACTAAGGACGTTGAACATTTCTTTAAGTGTTTCTCTGCCATTCGATATTCCTATATTGAAAATTCTCTAGACACACAGGGTATATACTTACTCATAAGTGGATATTAGACATATAATATAGGATAAACATACTAAAATCTGTACACCTGAGGAAGCTAATCAGGAAGGACTCTGGCTAAGATGCTTAGTCCCCATTCAGAAAGGCAAAGAGGATGGACATTGGAGGAGGGAGAAAACAGGGAACAGGACAGGAGGCTACCACAGAAGGCCTCTGAAAGACTCTGCCCTGCAGGGTATCGAGGCAGATGCTGAGACTCATAGCCAAACTTTGGGCAGAGTGCAGGGAATCTTATGGAAGAAGTGGGAGATGGTAAGATCGGGAGAAGACAGGAGCTCCACAAAGAAAGCAACAGATCCAAAACTCTGGGCACAGGGGTCTTTTCTGAGACTGATATTCCTATCAAGGACCACTTATGGAGATGGTCGGAAACCCCTGCACAGATGTAGCCTATGGCAGTTCAGTATCCAAATGGGTTATATAGTAATGGGAACAGTTTCTGTTCTCTGACAGGAACTGATTGGCCTGCTCTTTGATCACCTCCCCCTGAGGGGAGGAGCAGCCTTACCAGGCTACAGAAGAAGACAATGCAGCCATTCCTGATGAGAAGTGATAGACTAGGATCAGAGGGAAGGGGAGGAGGACCTCCCTTATCAGTTGACTGGGAGAGGGACATGGGTAGGGAAGAGAAAAGGTGGGATTGGGAGGGGAGAAGGAGGTAGGTACAGGGGGTAAACAAAATGAATAAACTGTAATTAATAAAATAATTAAATAAAAAAAGAAAAAGAAAAAGAATAGCATAACGTTCAAGTCTACTCTCTGCTTCTTCCATGTAAAATCTGCTCCTCTGCCATGCAGTACCTGTCCTCAACTTCAAAAGTTCTGTCTGTTTCAATGTCTTTAGTTTCTACTTTATTTGTGACCTTATTTATCGGTTCATGATCATAATATTTTCCTTGAGATCTTTGAAATACGTAACTGCTTTGAAGACTTTGTCTGGTACAACTATCAGCTTTACTTATTCACAGCCACTTTGTTTTGACTTCTCCGTCTCTATAAGTCACACTTCTTCCTGTGTGTTAACACAATAACCCTTGGCTGACAACACTGAATTTTGGGGTAATGTATTGCAGCAACTTTGGATTATGATTACTTTACCTAGGGGTTATTGCCTGTTTGGCTTGGTCTTTTAGTAAAATTGTTTGGATTGGAATGCATGTTTTCTCTCACTTAAGAATGCACAGCCACTATGCTTCTGTTCAGTTTTCCAACTCTTACATTAAATTTTTCTGTCCAAACTCCTACATAATCACCCCTGTGACTAAACAGTCTGGTAATTAGCCAATCATTTGGCCAACTGTTTTGCTCAAATACTTCACACCAATTAGGCTTCTGGTCTCTCCTGATAGTGAGATCCATTTAAATGCCAAGCCGATTGTACAGCATGCAAGCAGATTTCACTGCCATGCTCACTTTAATGTCTGCTGAGCCCTCACAGTGGTTTCTGGACCCCTTCTTTAGCTCCTTCATGCCTCCTTTATTCCACTGTCCTCATGTTAGATTTCTCTCCTGTCTCCTTTTCTGCTATTCACCCAGGCAGGACCCCACTTTTCCTTTCCTTCTACATCAGTTGCGTTCACCCAAGTTCCACTGGTGATAGGATTTTATCCTATGTGAAGGCCAACTCCCTCAACACAATTTCTCTTTGTTTCAGCCTCCCCTTCCCTCCTGTCATCAGGACAGCTGAGCTGAGGGTGGAGAGAGTGGGATCTCCCAGGCAAGAACACCAGGAGCTTCTTTGTTTTCACTGGGAACTGTGGAGTTGTTGTAAATAACTCACTTTTCTTTGTTTTCCAGGAATGTAAAGTGGCAGTTCTGATCATTCTGTTCAGTTTCAGTTTTTTTTTTTTTTGCAGATTCCCTCTGATTCTAGAAGGGGGCACCAAGTCAACTTGAGTGGAATTGCAGGTGATTGTTAGCTAACCAATGGGAGTGCAGGGAACTGAACTCAGCTCTTTTGCAAGAGCAGTATGCATACTTAACTGCTGAGTCAACTTTGTCGCCCCTGCCTACATTTCTCTATGAAAGACATCTCTAGCCTTTTCCCCATGAGCTGATATTGAAATTTCTATTACCTCTCACACTTGCTTGTTAAAACATCTAAGAGGTACCTACCCCACATCTGAGGCAAACATGCCTCTCTGTTTGCAAACAAATAGCAAGACAATCAAGTCACACATTTTGTTGGACTGATGGTTAAAAGCTTATTTGAATGAACAAATTTTCCTGCTGCAAAGAATATTAAATGCTTCTATTCCCACTTCAGTGGTTAGCACTGACATGGCTAGACTCTGAATTTACTAATAGTTTAGAAATTGACTTCTGCTCTTTTTAGAGGTATTTTTTTTTTTTATGTTCTCTGGAGGAAAGATACTGTCATACTTTGCTTTTCTGCTGTCATGATAAACACCAAGACCAAAAACAATTTGGAGGTAGAAAGGGCTAACTTCCTCTTATGGTAACAAAGAGTCCATCATCAAAAGAGGCCATTGCAGGGACTTAAGGCCAAGATTAAAGGGGAACTGAAGCAGAGACTACAGAGGAATGCTGTATACTGACCCCTTCAGATACCTTCCTTATATAACTCAGGACTAATTGCCCAGACATAGCACTGTCCATACTGGGCTGGGTCCTCCTCCATCAATCAGCAATTAAGAAATTGCCTCACTGCCAGCCCAAAGGAGGCAATTCCTCAACTGAAGTTTCCTCTTGCCAGGTATTTTAAGTTAACAACTGAATCTAACTATGACAGATGCTATGAGATTAGTATCCACCCAGCCATGAGAAGGAAAGAGAGATGCTTTGCTATGCATGAGCAGTTGATTGCTTTAACTCTTCATCATGACTAGAAACCATCTTTGCAAATCCTGTGGTGTTTCACCTATAAAAATAGTTCTTTAATTAAAGTAGTGATTATTTTCTTATGTGTCTCAGGAGCTAATTTTTAGCCAACACCAAAGACTCCATGGTATCTAAGGAAGGCATTAACTCAAACACTGTACTCTGGACCAAATCTTTGGCAGTCCTGCCTGAGTAAGAGAGCTGTCCTTTCAAAAGAAACTAAATGGGGTGAAAATGTCTGACAATGGTAATAAAAACCACTCCTTAGAGAACAGATTTGGAGAATATTACCCTTTGGCCTTATGGAATATAGGGGTTGGAATTGTGAGAAACAGGAATAGAAATTTCTCAGGAAAAGGATGGGCTCTATGTGAAGACCAGTATCCCTCAAAGTCCTCCAAGACACAGGGGATATGCTATGTGAAAAAACAGAAGAAGAGAGGTTATTGCTGACAGATGTAGGCTCCAGATGACACTGTTGGACAAAAATAAACAAAAATACTGGCAGGAAAATCAGAGGTGGAGTGAGAGCCCTGTAAACAGAACTATAACCTGAGTGTCTGACATTTGCAAATGAGGGCAAAGAAAGCGGTTCTCCTGTCTAAAAGAGGAACATATGATCACAAGAAGGAAAATGGTGCTTTGTTAGACATGCATGCATTTCAAGAAATCAGCAGGCAAATCCAAATCAGTAATTAACCTTTCAACATCACCAATATTATTGTTGTGTTTATCCAGCTGTGGTATACTCATGGGATCGTTGTTTGGGAATGTTCTAACATCCGGGGTGACTAATAAAGTTTTCTTTTATATTTTGGTGTTAACGTGAAAATCTAAATCTATACCTGGAAGTTCTTCTCTCTCAGGTAATGCCTATCTGCCACCTGTCTAACAATTCACTGTAGCCCCAGGGCATGAGGGGAGTCAGCTGTTTGTGCTAAAATGGAGCTAATGGATGGTGTAAGTGGCACTAAAAATAAAGTGCCTTTATCAAAAGGTCCAGATGCTATCTTATCAGACGCTAGGATAGGAAACCTTTGTTAACTGGTTGCTACTCTATTCTTGTCAACGTCACCTAAGAAGATGTTTACACCGAACACAGCTAGGATGCAGTAGTTCTTTTAGAACAAGACTCCATAAAACCAAGCTGGTCTAGGGCCCTTCCCCTTTGCCTACTTTCTGATTCTTTTGTTTGTGTTCAAGATTGGCTGGCCTACAATATGACTGTTAATATTATTAGAGCGTATCAATGCACAAACAGGAAAACAATAGAAAAGCTTAGGATTTTTTTTTTTTTACCTCAGATGAGAATTAGAAAGTTATAGTTCTTTTTTTTTTTTTTTTATAGTTCTGCCCAATCTCATTTTGCAGTTGACTTGAAAAGAACCATAGCTTTCACAGCTGAAAGGGACTTCAGATGTGCTCCAGTCAAATTCTCTCATTTTTAGCAACGAGGAAATTGATGCTCAAGTAGGGAAATGGCCTAATGGTATTCTCTCATGAAGGTGAAGGACTCTTTAATTTTAGGCTCTTTACCTTGCCCTCTTTCTTTTCAAATGACAATGTGTTTGCTTCATTTTGTTTACTTCATCTTTTTTCTTAAAATATTTTCAAATTTTTTAACTAAAATACAATGAAATAATAATACTATTATATAATAATATAATTATTTCCTCCTTCCTGTTTCTTCCTCTAGCCTGTCATGCCCCCTTCCTCCAGCTTCTCCAATGACCCTCTCTCTCTCTCAAATTAATGACCTCTTCTTTTTCTTTGTATATAGTATTATAGCATAATATAATATACAGCAAAATATACATATATATGTATATATATAAGCACAATATGTAAATGCAATTTACTGGGCCCATGTTTGTTGTTTGTGTGTACACGGTTTCAGTTTGTATTGGATAAGCAACCAGGGGGCTCGTCTTTGGGAGACCTGATTCTCTCTCCATCAGCAGTCATTAGTTGCTTGTAGCTTTGTCTAGCAGTCGCACCTGCTGAGATTTTTCCTCTTCCTCATTAGGTTATCTACTGATATTGTCATTGTTCAGATCTTCTTGATCTGAACAATTTCTTTTTTTTTTAATTTTATTTTTTTCTTATCAGTTACATTTTACTAACTCTGTATCCCAGCCGTGTCCCGATCCCTCATTCCCTCCCAGTTCCTCCCTCCCTCATCTCCACCGTGCCCCTTGCCAAGTCCACTGATAGGGGGGACCTCCTCCCCATTCATCCGCTCCTGTTTTATCAGGTATCTTCAGGACTGGCTGCAAAGCTCTCCTCTGTGGCCTAACAGGACTGCTCCTCCCTTGGGGGATAGGGAGGTCAAAGAGACAGTCATTGAGTTCCTGTTAGAAATAGTCCTTGTTCCCCTCACTATGGGAAACCAATTGGTTACTGAGCTACCACAGGCTACATCTGAGCAGAGGTTCTAGGTTACATTCATACATGGTCCTTGGTTGCATGTCAGTCTCAGAAAAGACCCTGTGCCCAGATATGTTTGGTCCTTGTGGAGCTCCTATCCTTTCCTCATCAGACTAACTCCCCTTCTTTCTTATGATTCCCTGTACTCTGCCAAAGGTATGGTCATGAGTCTTTGCTTTGAAAACACTGCTAGTTAGAGTTTTTCAAATGCGTTCAGTAGACTCCTGTCAATGTTTAATGTGCATCCCATCTGTCTTTCAAAACGAGGATTGATAATCTTACCCCATGTCCGCTCTCTTGATTATCTTTTTTAGGTGTATAGATTTCATTATGTTTATCATATCTTATAGGTCTATATAAGTGAGTATATACCGTGTTTGTCTTTCTCCTTCTGGGATATTTCACTCAGGATGATCTTTTCTAGGTCCCACCATTTGCCTGCAAATTTCATGATTTCCTCCTTTTTGATTGCTGAGTAGTATTCCATTGTGTAAAAATACCACAATTTCTGTACCCATTCCTCCGTTGATGGACATCTGGGTTGTTTCCAGGTTCTGGCTATTACAAATAAAGCTGCTATAAACATGGTTGAGCAAATATCTCTTTTGTGTACTTGAGCAAACTTTGGGTATATACCTAGCAGTGGTATAGCTGGGTCTTGAAGAAGCACTATTCCTAATTGTCTTAGAAAGCGCCAGATAGATTTCCAGAGTGGTTGAACCAGTTTACATTCCCACCAGCAGTGGAGGAGGGTTCCCCTTTCTCCATAACCTCTCCAGCATGTGTTGTCCCTTGAGTTTTTCATCTTGGCCATTCTGATGGGTGTAAGGTGATATCTCAGGGTCGTTTTGATTTGCATTTCCCTGATGGCTAATGAGGATGAGCATTTCTTTAGAGACAACTTCCTGAACAGAACACCAACAGCACAGGCTCTAAGAGCAACAATCAATAAATGGGACCTCATGAAATTGAAAAGCTTCTGTAAAGCAAAGGACACTGTCATCAAAACAAAACACCTGCCTACAGATTGGGAAAGAATCTTCACTAACCCTTTATCTGACAGAGGACTAATATCGAGTATATACAAAGAACTAAAGAAGCTGAAAAGCAGCAAACCAAGTAATCCAATTAAAAAATGGGGAACAGAGCTAAACAGAGAATTCTCGACAGAGGAATATCGAATGGCAGAGAAACACTTAAAGAAATGCTCATCCTCATTAGCCATCAGGGAAATGCAAATCAAAACGACCCTGAGATCTGAACAATTTCTAAGAGAGGCAGCTCACAGTATAATCCCTAGCATTCTGGCTCTTAGTGTCTTTGTGTCCTTTCTTCTGTGATGTTCCCTGAGCCACAGATGCAGGAGCTGTAATGTAGATGCATCCACAGAGCTAGGTTCTTCTACAATCTAGTGATCTCCGAATTATGTCCAGTTGTGGTTTTCTATAATAATCTCCTTTTGCTCTAGTGGGAAGTTTCTTTGAAGAGAGGTGATAGCTACACTTATCTTTGGGTATAATAATACAATTTAGAATGTAATAAGGAATTGTGCTGGGCTAGTAAAGCATTGGCTGTAGATTCTCTTTTAAGATCTTTGACCTCACCAGCTCCAGGTTTCTAGTACCAGGCATGACTTCCCTCTTCTTGAGAGAGCTTAAAGTTTATTCATCAGGCATCCAGGGTGAACAGCAGGAGCCTGTATTGTTTTGGGAATCATCTGAACTATTCTGACCAAGCACTGGAAAGGTTGTTTCTTGTGCTTGGGGGTTTTGTTAGCTTGTGATTCTTGTGGGGAGCATTATTAGCCCAAGTGCCATAACTTTACTATGTAAGTATTATGTATAATTTTATGTTTACTATGATTACTTGAATCTTTCTCAAAGAGCCTTGATGCTGGTTTCCCCTCTCCCTTCCTTCTGTATTGACTTTTTCACCACTCCAAGTTAGATCCTTTTCTCCATTTTTCCATTCCAGCTGTGAAGAAAAATAAAATCATGAAATTTGCAGATAAATGGATGGATCTAGGAAATAGTTTATTTCCTAGAGTAAGGAAACGAAGACCCAGAAAGACAAACTGTGCATGTTCTCTCTCATCTGTCATTACTAGTTGCAGATGTTCAGATGTGAGTATATAACATGGAGTAACTTCAGAAAACAGAAAGTTGAAAAGGAACCATGAGGAATGGCAGCGCAGGAAAGGGAAACAGAAGGATGTAGGTGATATTTCATTCTTGTATATTACCTCCACTTCTTCACAAGTTCCCAGGGAAACGGAACTTGAGATTTCTCTTTTATTCATGATTTCGATAGGGCCTAAGACACTAACAAAACTCCACAAGGCTGAAAATGGCATGTCAAGAAAAGCAGTATAACTTCCTGCTGTGGTTCAAGTGCCGGGTGTCTACTTCAGAACCCTCATGGGGATGGGAAATACATGTAAGTGAGACGGGGCTCCTGGGTGAAAATGAACATATGGCTAGAACATCGTATGGACTACAGACAGGTGGCCTTATGCGATTTTACCATACTAATGCCCTAAAACAAAAGCACTTTATGGTCAGCTAAACCCCAACGTACAGTCAATGTGTCATGAATCACATTGGTCTACTCGACAATTCACTTATGAATAGGCGGGGGGGGGGGTCATTAGTGTTTGGGGGCCTTCATTGATTCTTTTCAGATTTCTCTTTGCGAATTCTGAGTCCCCTACCCTGGCCACATTGGTAGAGCCCAAGTTTTGTGAGCAAGAGTTCATCTCAGCTTTCTTGGATTTATCTCCTCCTCTTTCCATGATTACTGTCACTATAGATGATGACTACATGTTCTCATTTCAGACGTGTCAATCTCAATCCTTATGCCTTCGGGTATTTTGATCTTTAACTTAAATTTTGTTTTTACTCTATTTTTTAATAAAAATCAAGATTTTGTTGTCAAAGTACATGCTGAAAATAACTTAAAAAACAAACCAAACAATGATCACTTCTGCTTTAAAAAGTATTTACTCCACAATAAAAGAAACTGATAATTCTGCTTTTAACAGCTTGGTTAAACTCACCCTGAATCCTCTGACATTGCAGCTGTTTTTTTTTTTTTTTTTTTTTTTTTTTTTTTTTTTTTTTTTTTTTTTTCCTAACTTGGCTGATAGGGCTGAGAACAATGAGACAAATAACCTCTCTCCTATTTCTGTAAACACTTGAAGGTATACCCAGCCGGCAGCCAGCAAATAAATCTTGGAATGCCAAAAAATTCTGAGGTCCATTTAAGAACTAAAGAACAAGTTTTGTGCAGGGAGATAAATATGGCTCTATTCATGCGGATGCATTGGACAAGGACTTACTTGCTGGGTTTTGATCACTTTCCCCTGGCAGGACTGCATTGCTAAGCCACAGGGGAAGAGGGCAGACTCAGTCCTGATGCAATTTGATGAGCTGATGTAGATGGGAAAGGGAGCTCCCCTTTTCTGAGGAATAGGCTAGGGGACAAAGAGGAAGGAAAAAGGGTTGAACTGGGAGGGGTGGAAGAATGGGGCTACAACCAGGATGTAAAGTGAATAAAAATAAATAAATCATTATTTAATTTTTTTTTTTTAAAAAAAGGACAACAGGGCTTGCCTGGCTTGTGACTTTTGTGTAAATGAGAAATTTGTTTGGCTGCCCCACTTTTAGATGAAGAGTTTTAGGCAATCTTGTGTGGCATTGTATAGTTGGGAATAGAGACAAGTTGGAGAAGGGCCCTAGCTGAGATTCTCTTAGGAGAATCTTGTTTTTAGTTTCTGAAATGATGGGACTAGGAGTGAAAACATGCGATTTGGAAATCACTGTTTCTTTGACAGACTACACAAATAAAGTGCATAGTTCAAACTTTTACAAAAATCACTGCTGCGTCAATTACTATTTCCAAGACAATATTTGTACTGCCATTTAAAAACATCATTTATTTCCTAAGTACTATTGGTCTATGTTATTACCTTTAAATAATATTCCTAAATGTTTCAGTATTTATTTTTAATTCTGGATTCCCTTCAAACCAGAAAGCCTGCTGAAAATTCCCAGTCCTATTCCCTATGGATTGCAGCTTCCACGAAAAGCTCAGTGTCAGGAAAGCCAGAATGTTGCTGAATGAGCCTTCTCTGTGAGCCAATAGAAATCCATGCTTCCTGATTTGGGGTGTAGGGTGGGAGCAGACAAAGAGACACATTCCAGAACCATTTTTCATTTAAACACATTAAAAACCAGAACGCATGCATTTCAGGTAAACACGACCACTTTACATTCCTGCAAGAATAAATAAATCCTCATGCCAAGGAAAATATTTACATTGAGCAATAACCAATAGAGCCCTCCATACTGTCCATTCCAGGAGGCCATGTTTAGAAGGAAAGACGGGAGGACAGAGCAGGTAGAGTTTGGGGAAGCTTTGAATTTCTAAGATGAAGTCTCTGTATAACATAACTTAGGAGGGTCAGGGTGGGATCATAGGAGAGACCAATCCAGCTTATGAGTTAGACTTCAAATGGTGTAAAATAAGCTGAAGTGAGGGACCGTTTGTTTTGGTAGCCTGTCAGAAGTAATCTCAGAACTGACAGGAGGCCAGACAGCACGGTGTGATGTGTAGTTTTCAGCTCTCCTGCTGGACACCAGAGAATCCTCACTGTGGAAGCAGAGCTGCCAGATCCTGCAGCTAAGCTGTGCCAATAGCTACATCTCCCTCTCCCGCCTCCCTGGCTCTTCCCTCCCACGCCCCTCCCTGCCCTCCCTTGGTGGGTATAGAATTCAGTCTTTTATGGAATCACAATGAGTTGATATAAGCAATAGCAACAAAAACAACATCAAAAGAAATTACACCACCATCAAACTATCTCATAATATCATTAGTGACCTAAATTAAAGCAAGATAATTGCCCCAGCAGACAACAAACAGCCATGAAGAATACTAATAATGTTGAAAGCCGGTTCCAACACTCCGCCAGAAGCCCAGCTTCAAACGGTCTTGCAATTTGTGTTCAGATCTACTGACAAAGCTCTTTCTCAAGTTCAGAAAAAGAAAACAAAACCGGTCTCAGTCACCTTTATCTCTGTTTTCCTTTATCCTTCTCCTTCTAGGTCCTTATTACAGTCATAAAACAGAAATGGGATCCTCAGAGCTCTGCTGACTTGAGTGACGTAACTGTAGTTGCTGTTGGGTAAGAAGAGTTTCTCAGGCATGAAGTTCAGGTCAACAGTGTATCAGATGAAACACTCAATGTTCTGTAATAAATTGGATCAAAAGAAGAAAGTTCACCTCTGTACTCTCAGTCTTCTTGGAACACTGGTTCTAAAAATGACTTTCATCAGTGATGTGTGAGGTGTACCTGATCCTAATAAGTAGGGTGAGAATATTACCCCTTTCTCTCTTTCCTAGAGTCAGATGTGACAGGAATGGACTTGAGGGGAGTAATTAGCTATGACTTCATGAATCAGGACAAACTGGTTTCCTCAGTAGCACTCAAGCAAAATGGGAAGTAAAACCATTCTGGAGAACTTTGACTCAGCTTCTCAATGTTTGGCACACATGTCATGAGGTTTGAGTTGGGAGCTGGAAAAGCCTCCTATAAAAAAATCTACCAGGGTGCTGGACCACTATTGACTTAGCAGAAACAGATACCCATGGCCATTCCATCTCTGGGGGTTATGAGGAAAGAGTGCAAGCCATGATCCATCTACTTGGCCCCATTCCCTATTATTTTCATGTGGGAGCAGCTGTGAAGTGCATTTGAGTGCATTTGAAAACATCGTTCTGATTATGTTCCCAAAGTATGATTACATTCCTTACCTGCTCCATTAGAAGCAAAAAATGAAGAAGTGTGATCAGTAGGCCACTGGATATGGCATTCTCCTCTGATACTTAATGAAAAAGCAGCCAGGGTCCACTTCCAGGTTCTAAATGCTGACAGACTACTGAACATCCTACCTTAGTCAAGATCTAGACACCTCCATAGCTTTGTTGGACAAGTCAGATGCTCCCTACATGTTTGGCAGTAGAAGAACCAGCTTTTCTCCTGCACATCTGCTTACACTGCATCTGTTTCTGCTAATTCTATTCAAAATATATCAGAATTATTTCACGGTAACATGTGTTTGCTATTGTGCTCATTCAGTATCATCTTATGGTAATCACTTCACATCTTCAGAGTCATCAGGTTTGGTGGATATAAAATACTACAATACAGTGAGAAGAGCTACAGCCCTCGCAAAGATGCCTAGGCACTGCCACGTAGACTTTGAGCAATATCGAGAGCTGCCCCATTGATGCTATTTTGAACAAATAGAGAGTTGATGGAAAAATTAAAGAGGAAACACATGTGTTTTGTGTGGTTCCCAACTATTAAGCAAACATCAATTACACTAGAATATGAATGATACGTGTTATTTATAGAAATATAAAAAGCGGAGGTCATTGTAAAAATCACAGAGCCCACCCACTTCAGTTTACAAACAGTCTTTCTTCTGCTTTAGCACAGGGCTAAGTTCTCAGAACCACATTGCTCATGATTTTGTTATGCAAACATTCTGAAGTGTACTTATGCTACTAATCAACTGTTTGAGGGGTTTTCTTTTTCTCTTTCTCTACCCACACTGAGACTTTGGGCAGACAAGAAAAAGTTCCTCATGCTCTGTTTTGGGCGCTTTTTCTTTCCCTCAGAGGTTGACAGTAGCCAGGGCAGTTGGCGGTTGGGACGGGGGCAGGTGACACTCTCTAGTGTTGCAGCCGTTAGACCTCAGGAATCTGGACTGTTAGCCAGTCAGATGGTACAGCTCTTCTGTAGACCATGGAAATTAGGGTTCCTTAACCCTTGGTGGAGGCTGGTCTTGTAGCATTTAGACAGGCCTAGTTGTAAGGAGTCCTCTGGATTTGGCAGCTCCCAACGTGTATTGCTTTCAGTCAGCAGCTGATATCCTTGGCCCTTAAGACTCAATATTCTCTAGAACTCTTCCAGGCCTGGGATTTCTCTTCTCTCTGGCTAATTTAGTCTCAGCTCCCCATCTCTCTATCTGCAATCTAGTCTGCCAACAGCAGCTGCTATTGTAGCCAACCTCTTTTCTCTTTCTCCATTTCTGTAGTTCTGAAAGTAGATAAAGAAATATCATTTGAGACAAAGAAACATCGCTTGAGACAACCCTTTTACTGAGTCTAGTACTGAAACATCATAGGGGTAGTACAAGAGAGTACCTCCCAAAGGACTTACCCAGTAAGCCTGAGCAGAATGACTCTATAGCCAGAGAAGGGGTTCATATTCAAACCAGTTATTTGCTATAGAACTACCATAGCTTCAGCATTTAGGACCACTCACAGCCATTGGACCAATCACAGCCTTGTATCTATAGCACTAGTCATGGCAGCCCGTCTACTAGGCCACCAAGGAAAGCACTCTTCCCATGGCCTAGGTAGAAATGGCTGCAGGGTCATTTAGAGTTTGCCAAGGTTGTAACAGTAAGAAACTATTGTATAATCTATTTCAAATAGCCCTGGTAGAAGCTTTGGCTTCCCAAACCAGGATGCTCAGTTGCTATCATTATGCCATTTTTTTTCAAGGTGGCTATGGAATGTTCCAGATGACTGGTGTCAAAAGAAAGATAGTAGATTTGGTTATTCTATTGTCAATTCCTGCACTCAAGGCAGCTAGGGCAGCCAGGAAGGGCCAAACAATGGCCAATTAAGGGAGCCAAATTGGCCTATTACCCCCCACATTTTTGCTTATTTACAGGAAAATGAACAGCAATAATTATTATCATTAACACTAACAGTTGACAATGCTTAATAGCTCTCTGTTGCCCTAGGGAGAGGCGAGTCTGCCTCTGCTCTCTTACACAATCAAAGAATGACATCAGAAGTTATGATCTGTTAGGACAACCACTATACATGGGTTGAACAATGTCTGTATATTGTTACACAAGTTATGACAATCTTAGAAAATATATCTAAAAGATTTGGTGAATTTTCTAGGACATTACAACTAATTAGTAACAGAGATGAAACAGCAAACCACAACCACATCATTTAACTTATAATTATTGTTTTTTTTTTTTTTTTTTCATTACAACATAAAGCCTCACCATTTATCTCTCGTAGGGTCAAGAATGACATGAGCAAACTCGGGAAAAAAAAAATGACCAAGTTTGCATCAAGGCAAATTGGCTTCCATAGTAACTTCTGAGAAAATTAGTTGTGTAGTGACTTGGAATAACCTGCTTCCAGATACAGAGCTCATCTGAACACACTGATGTTTCTATGCCCAGTGTAGAGAGTATCCTGATGCAGTGTAGGCCCTTGCTGATAGCAACAGCCTACTAGGTCCAGGAGTTTAAGTTGATGAGAAAATGAAGTCTTTTTCAATGATCAACTAGATCAGTGATTTTCAACATATGGCCAGTCTGAACCAGAGAGAACATTTGGAAATTTTGGCTTTGTTGAGTAATGGGAAATGGGTACTTATAGTGAGTTTTGGTTTCTTGGGGGAAAAAGGGGGGGGGTGTATTATATGAATACACTTTGGTTTAATCCCAGGTAGAGAGAGGATAAGAGGCTGCTTCATAGCCAGTGATAATGATTTGCCTCATGCACTAGCAGGGGCTCAGTTTTTGCCAGCTGCTGATCCCTGAGAGGAGCTGGAGGGGCAGGCTCTGAAGAAGAAGGCTGATGCTTCCCTTGCTGCTTCACTATGCTATTGTTTCAGTTTGATGACAAGAAGCTGGAGATATCCTGAAAAAGAAGATTGGACTTGCCCTAAGAAACCCAACAGTTCTAATCAGCAGGAAGTGGTTAAAGAGATCTGCTTCCTCTTTTCCCTCTAACCTTCTTCTTCTCCTACCTAGTGTTGGAAGGGATAGGGGTTGGAAAGTAGGTTTTAAAAAATATACCTACAGGTGCTGATGACAGCTGATGAGTTGAGCCAAGGATGCTGGAAACAGCCTGGAGTGTGCATGATGGCCTCCAAAGATGATTGTATATCTTATGTATTGCTGAGCTGGAGGAGTTCTGGTTTAGGCCTGTATGATCCCCACATGCTTTTTCAGTTAAAATGTAAATTGTTCTTATTAATTTCATCATTGTAATTATTTTTTAATTCATGGGCAAATCCTGTAACAAAATCAGCTATTTCAAACATTAATTAAAATTGGTTATAGTTGTTGCTGTTGTTTTTGATAAATTTCAGTTATCTGGCTCAGATTAAGAAGAGCAGACTCTTGAACTTTCTCACTTGAAAACAGAATGGCTGGCCATGTCTAAATTCAGTGGTTCTCAACCTTCAATGTGCATCTGAAAATCCATGGTGGCTTATTAGTCAGACTTTCTGTTATGAGAGATTTGGTACTGTGCCCCAAGAGTTGGGCTTTTTAGTAAATCTCTAGGTAATGCTTCTGGTCTGTGACTAAGCTTTAAGAGACACTCTGTGCTCTGATCCAATCCCTAGGACAAGTGAGCATTGTTTGTTTTGTTTTTATTTAATTTGGGTTTGTTATGAGCAGGCCAATAGCCATTTTATTTTCATGATGCCATTTATGTCAATGAAACTGGAGTTGAAAATTGTCTCTTAAAATCCTGCCTTGTGGAGCTACGTGCTGTCCCCTGAGTTCTATTGTCCTGCCCATGGCTTTGCGTGCCTTCTTTAACAGGCCTGCCAGACCACAGGAAAATCAAGGTTAGACCCTTTCCCCCAATCTCCTGCTTGCCTGCTCTATCTGGGGCATGGCCAGCAGCAGTGAGTTGTGATCTGTCACCTGAGCTCCAGCATCAGGCCCATAGCTCTGCCTCCCTGCCTGCATTAGGAACATCCAGCCAACACCAGGGACAACCAGATGGCTAAAAGCCACCTTAGGAACACGATCAAAAAGAGCCACAGCAATATTGCACCAGCAGAGCCCAGCTATCCCACTACAACAAGCTCTGAATATCCTAACACAACTGAAGCACAAGAAGATGACATATAAAGATGTCATCGTATAAAACCTTATAAAGATGATCAAGGCCTTTAAAGAGGAAATAAAAAATTCCTTAAAGAAATACAGGAGAATGCAATCAAAGAGATGAAGGAAATGAATAAACTCTTAAGATCTGAAAATGAAAACAGAAGCAATAAAGAAAATATAAACTGAGGGCATCCTGGAGATGTAAAACCTAGGGAAGAGAACAAGAACTACAGATGTAAACATCACCAACAGAATACAAGAGATGGAAGAGAGAATCTCAGGCATAGAAGATACAATTGAAGAAACCAATACTTCGGTTAAAGAAAATGTTAAATCTAAAAAATTCCTGACACAAAACATTCAAGAAATTTGGGACACTATGAAAAGATCAAACCTAGAATAATAGGAATAGAAGAAGACTCCCATATCCAAGGGCCAGAAACTATTTTCAACAAAATAATAGAAGAAAATTTCCCCAACTTAAAAAAAAAAAAGAGATGCTTATACACATACAAGAATCTTACAGAACACCAAATAGATTAGACAAGAAAAGAAAATCCTCCTGCTACATAATAATCAAAACACTAAATGCACAGAACAAATAAAGAATATTAAAAGCTGAAAGGGAAAAAGTCCAAGTAGCATATAAAGGCAGAACTATCAGAATTATATGTCACTTCTCAACAGAGACTTTAAAAGCTAGAAAGGCTGGAGAGATATCTTGCAGACTCTTAAGAAACCACAGATATTATCCCAGACTACAATACTCAGCAAAACTCTTAATCAACATAGATTGAGAAAACAAGATATTCCATGACAAAACCAAACTTAAACACTATCTATGCACAAATCCAGCCCTACAGAAGACACTAGAAGGAAAGCTTTAAACCAAGGAAGTTGACTACACCTAAGAAAACACAAGGAATATATAACTCCAACCAGCAAGACCAAACAAAGGAAAGCACAATGTGCACACACAGACCACACACACACACACACACACACACACACACACACACACACACACTACCAACAACAATATCAAAATAACATGAATTAACCATCATTGGTCATTAAAATCTCTCAAGATTGGTGGATTCAACTCCCCAATAAACAGATATAGGCTAACAGAATGGATGCCTAAACAGGGCCATCATTCTGTTATATACAGGAAACACAATTTAGGAGCAAAAGACATTACTTCAGGCTATAGGGCTGGAAAAAGATTTTCCAAGAAAACAGACACACAGACACAGAAGAAAGCTGGAGTAGCCATTATAATATATAATAAAATAGACTTTAAACCAAAATTAATCAAAATAGATGGAGAAGAATACTTCATATTCATCAAAGGAAAAATCCACCAAGTTGACATCTCCATTCTGAACATCTATGCCCCAAATTCAAAAAAGAAACATTTACTTAAACTGAACTCACACATATAATGCCACGCATTAATAGTGGGAGACTTCAATATCTCATTCTTATCAATGGACATGTCCTCAAGACAGAAACTAAACAAAGAAATAATGAAAATAACCAACATATGAATCAAATGGACCTAACAGATCTTTACAGAACATTTTACCTAAACAATAAAGAATATACCTTCTTTGTAGTACCTCACAGATCCTTCTCCATAACTGACCATATAGTCAGTCACAAACCCAGCCTCAATCGATACAAGATAATTGAAATAACTTTGTGTATCTTATCAGACCACCATGGACTAAAGCTGGACTTCAACAACAACAGAAAGCCTACATACTAATGGAAACTGAACAATTCTCTACTCAATGACTACTGGGTCAGGGAAGAAATAAAAAAAAATTAACGACTTTCTAAAATTCAATGAAAATGAAGTCACAAACATACCCAGACTTATGGGACACAATGAAACCAGTGCTAAGAGGAACGTTGATAGCATTGAGTGTTTATAAAGAAATTGGAGAGATGTCATGCTAGCAGCCTAAAAGCACACCTGAAACCTCTAGAACAACAACAAAGCAAACACACCCAAGAGGAGTAGATGAAAGGAAATAATCAAACTCAGGGCTGAGATCAATAAATTAGAAACAAAGAGAACAAGACAAAGAATCAACAAAACCAAAACCAAGGGCTGTTTTTTTTTGAGAAAATCAACAATACAGACAAATCCTTAGCCAAACTAACCAAACTAACTAAAAGGTAAAGAGACAGTATCAAAATTAACAAAGCCAGAAATGAAAAGAGGAACATAACAACAGACACTGAGGAAAGAATCATTAGGTCTCACTTCAAAAGCCTGTACTCTACAAGATATGAATGATTTTCTTGATAGATACCAATTAACAAAGTTATATAAAGATCAGGTAAACAATTTAAATAGTCATATAACCCCTAAGAAAATAGAAGCAGTCATTAAAGTCTACCAACCAGAAAAGACCCAGGTCCAGATGGTTTTAGCACAGAATCCTCCCAGACTTTCACAGAAGAATTAATATACCAATACTATTCAAACTATTCCACAAAATAAAAACAAAAGGATCATTGCCAAACTCATTCTATGAAGCCACAGTCACCCTGAAACTTAAACAACACAGACTCAACAGAAAGAAAAATAATTTCAGACCAATTTCCCTTATGAATATTGATGCAAAAACACTCAATAGAATACCTTTGAAAGAGCAACCATTAACTTTATATGGAAAAATAAAAGATCCAAGACAACTAAAACAATTCTGAAACAAACAAACAACAACAACAACAAAGCAACAATAATAACAAAAACTTTTGGAGGTATCACCATTGCTGATTTCAAGCTGCACTACAGAGCAATAGAAATAAAATACCACGATATTGGCATAAAAATAGACATGTTGATCAACGGAATTGAATGGAAGACCCAGAAATCAATCCATACACCTACAGACACCTGATTTTTGACAAAGAAGCCAAAACCATACAATGGAAAAAAGAAAGCATCTTCAACAAATGGTGCTGGCCTAACTGAATGTCTGCCAGTAGTAGAATGAAAATAGACCCATATTTATCACCCTGGACAAAACTCAAGTCCAAGTGGCTGAAAAACCTCAACATAAAACCAGATGCATTAAATCTATTAGAAGAGAAAGTGGGAAAAGCCTCAAACTCATTGGCATGGGAGACAATTCCCTGAACATAACACCGACATCTTAGGATCTGAGATCAACAACTAATAAATTCATGAGGTCCATGTGAGACCTCATGAAACTGAAAAGTTTCTGTAAGGCAAAGGAAACTGTCAATAAGACAAAAGGTCTTAATCAACCCTACATCAGACTACATCAGAGGGCTAATATCCAAAATATAAAAAGAACTCAAGAAATTAAATGCTAACAAACCAAATAACCCAAACAGAACTAAACAGAATTCTCAACAGAGGAATCTCTAATGACAAACACTAAAATAAATGTTCAATTTCCTTAGTCAGCAGGGAAACAGAAATCAAAACGGCTCTGAGATTCCATCTTACACCCATCAAAATGGCTAAGACCAAAACTCAAATGACAGGACAGGCTGGAGAGGATGCAGAACAAGGTGAACACTCCTTCATTGCTGATGGGAGTGCAGCTTCGCACAAGCACTTTAGAAATCAATCTCAGTAACCAAGTGGGTTTCCCCAGTAAGGGGAACAGAAACTCTTTCTGACATGAACTTAATGATTGGCTTTTTACCCCCCCCCCCCAGGAAGGAACAGTCTTGCCAGGCCACAGAGGAGGACATGGCAGCCAGTCATGAATATACCTAATAAGCTAGGGTCAGATGAAAGAGGAGGAGAACATCCCCTAGCAGTGGACTTAGGGGCAGGGAAGAGATGAGGGAGGGAGGGAAGGTGGGATTAGGAGGGAATGAGAGAGGGGGCTATGGCTGGGATACAAAGTAAATAACCTTGATTAATATAAAAAATAAAAATTAATAAAAAATTTAAAAAAAAAGAAAAAAGTCAATCTGGAATTTTCTCAGAAAACTGGGAATAGATCTACCTGAAGACCCAGATACACCACTCCTGGGCACATACCCAAAAGATGTTCCACAATACAGCAAGGACACTTTCTCAAGTATGTTTACAGCAGCTTTATTTGTAATAGCCAGAAACTAGAAACAACCTAGATGTCACTCAACTGACGAATGGATAAAGAAAGTGTAGTACATTTACACAAAGGAATACTACTCAGCTATGAAAAGCAAGGACATCATGCGACTTACAGGCATATGGATGGAACTGGAGAAGATCATCCTGAATGAGGTAACTCAGACCCAGAAAGACAACATGGTACGTACTCACTCATAAGTAGATATTAGCCATGAAGTGTAGGATGACCAATCTTTAATCCACAGACCCAAAGAAGCTAAATAACAAGGAGGGCCCAAGGGAGTATGCTTGAATCTCACTCAGAAGGGAAAATAAAGTAGACATTAGAGGTGGATAGAGGGAAGGAACTGGGTAGGAGAGGGGGTGGAGTGGGGAACGGGGGGTTTGCAGTGGGGAGAGGGTGGGAGAAGGCTGGAAGAGAGAACAGAGATTGGTGTGAGGGATTGGTGGGATAAGGCAGAGACCTTGGCTGGGGGAGGCTCCCAGGAGTCTCTGAGGGTGACCCTAGCCAAGATATCTAGCAGTGGGGGACATGAAACCTAAACTGGCCACTTTCTGTATCCAGGCAGGAATTCCAGTAGAGGGAGGGAGATACCAACCCACAAAACTTTTGACCACAAAATTTTCCTGCCTACAAGACATGCAGGGACAAAGGTGGAGCAGAGATCGAGGAAATAGCCAACCAATGACTGGCCCAAACTAAGACCTACCCCAGGGGAGAAAGCCAACCCTGAACACTATTAATGATACTCTGCTATGCTTCCAGACAGGAGCCTAGCATAACTGTCTTATGAGACGCTTCATCCAGCAGCTGATGGAAACAGATGCAGAGACCAAGCCAAACATTAGACAGAGCTCAGGGAGTCTTGTGGAACAGTGATGGTGAAAGATTCAGGGAGCCAGAGGGGTCAAGAACACCATAAGAAGGCCTACAAAGTAACCTAACCTAGGCCCATGGTGGCTCACAGAGACTGAACCACCAACCAAAAAGCATGAATGGACTGGACCAAGGCCCCCTAGACATATGTAGCAGGTGTGCGGCTCAGTCATCATGTGGATCCCCTACCAAGTGAAAAGGAGCCTCTCTCTGACTCTCCCTGCCTTTGGATCCACTTCCTGTAGCTGAGCTGCTTTGTCAGGGCTCAGTGGGAGAGGATGTGTCTAGTTCTGCTGCAGCTTGATGGGCCAGGGTGGGTTGGTAACCATGGGGAGGGGGTCCCCTTCTCTGAGAGGAAGGAGAGAGAAGAGTGTGGTAAAGAGGCTCTGAGTGTGGAACTGGGAGAAAAGGAAGGAAGAGGCTTTCCAAGATGTAAAGTGAATAAATAAATTAATAAAGAAATTCAAAAAAGACCAGAAAACCCCTGCCTCTTGAAGTGTTTGGTTCAGCAGAACACTTTTTTATTGTCACAAATGTTAACAACGTCATCTAGAAACATTGCAAGAATCGGAAAGAAGCATTTTCCCTGTAAGCCCTTGCTCCTTTTCCTATCTAAAATGTGTTACTATTGATTTAATGAAGGATTAGGCATGTAGACAGCTTCTAGCCTGACATTAACAGGGTTAACTGTGAAACAGCCATGTAATTTCTGGTTATTAAGTTTGCAATCGGATTTGCATACTATTGATGCCTGATCCCAGGAGTGCATCTGTGATACGAACAACATAAAACCAAATAAATAAAAAAAATAAAGAAAAAGAGAGAGGAAAAAAACGAGGCCAGCTTGCCAGCAAGCTTCCACTCAGTCTACTTTCCCCTCTCCTGTTTACATTTGTTTTCCTACACTGTAAGTCAGTTGAGAACCAGGAAAAAGAAGAGTCGGTGATAATGGTGTATATTCTAGCTGGAAAATTGTAGTCCCAAACAGCAGGCCTGGCTTTCAAGCTGTGTGCGGTATGACTTGACTTAGTGTCTAGGGCATGTTCATCTCCCCATTGGAAAGCCCGATGTTGCGGACTGCACAGTCCACAGGCTCAGGAAAGAGGTCCCAGTTCATCAGCCTTCTGTTTTGCAAGGAAGATGTTGCCTCTTCCTCTCCAGGAGACACTCGCCAGGATAACTGAGGACTTGGTTAGCAGTTAGATAATATCATTTTCTAGGCACAGTGAGGGACAGTATTTAAAGCTGCTGCTCAATTAGGCTAGTCACAGAGGACTGCTGTTGCCCATCAGTTCCCAAGTACAGCTGCATTGACCTTGAGTTTGGAAGGGCAGCAAATTAAATGCACTTAGACTATGATTATTTAAATTTCTTAAATTATGTGTATATATATATATGTGTGTGTGCGTGTACTTTTATTAGTGAGATTTTCTTTATAACAGTGAACATTATCTATGTGCTCATCTCTACCAAATATTCTTATCAAATGAGTACAATGCAGGGAAGTTGTATTCTGCTATGGACTGGGCACACTTCTCTTTAATTTGCTGTGCATTTTCAGGTCCAGAGAAAGGAGACAGCTCTTTGCCAAACTCTGTGGGGTCTATAGGAAATAGACACAGAGCAGGATTCCACTTAGAAGTTAATTGTTAATGTGTGGACTCTAAGTAGCCTTTGTTTTATTCATTCAGGTCTTTGTCTAGTGAAAGGATGGTATCACCTTTAGATGTACGTTAGTACAAGTTGAAATTGCTCTGTTCGAGAGAAATCACACAGGAGCTGTTCCAGAAGGCAAGAAAACTTCACGGAACAAATCCACATATATGCACACACACACATACACACACACACACACACACACACACACAAACACACATTCACACATGCAGGAAGACACACAAACACACACACGTGAGAGGGTATGTGCATAGACACACAATTTTCTAATAATATGTATGATCAGGACTATACACAGATCCCTTATTCTAAGTATTTAATTACATAGTTAAAGTCATTCATTCATCAATCTGTCTTTTTTCTTTTACTCATGTTACATTTATATATATGTTGAATAACATGGGCCAGATGCTATCTGCTACTCTAGTTGTACTTACACAGACTCTTAATAACAATTGTTTCTTATACCTTAATATATCTAGCAGAATTCTATATGCCATGCAGTGGAGTGATTTTGGGGGAAGAGGGTGTTTGCTCGTTGGTTGATTGGTTTTTGTATAAAGTAAGTGAAATACCACAATGTATAAGCTGTAATGGCTGACTTTAGGTAAAGCGTTAGAATATATTATTCTGTATAAGTTGACTAACCATTGATTACAGTAGAAGATTGTACCTACATCACAGAGTTACGTACACATGTGACAGGGTTACCAGTAGGATCAGATCCTAGTCATCCTTCCCAACATTAGAGTTTCCTGGAAAATATAGCCTCTGCAGGAAAATTGTTTCTTAGCATAATATGAATCTCACAGAATAGCCAAACTAACTTCCCAGACTTTTATTATTATTATTAATTATTAATTATTATTATTGTTATTTATTTTTCGAATCTTTAATAGGGCTGGGTGTGACAGCACATGCTTTTAATCTCAGCATTCAGGAGGTATGTGAATCACTGTGAGTTTGTGGCCAGCTGGTTATAGCAAGTTACCTATCTCAAAAACACAATCTGCAATATTTTCACATTCTCACAGGATCCTATGAAATCACACCTTTTAATAATAAAGAGTGTTAGAGATGACTGTGTTATAAGAAAGCCCTGACAGTACCCTTTGGGGTCATTGGAAACCTGAGATTTGTAAAATTCAGGTTGACACACTACAATACCAGTTTCAAAAGAGAAATAACTTTAACACTTTCATTCAGAGATCGCTCTTTGCCAAACTCCCCAGGGTTCACATCATGTTGAGGCCTGCTCTTTGTGGAAACTGACACACTTGCAGCCATTTTTGTATTCAACTTCCATTTTGTTTATAAGGTGAAGTTAAGTTCAAAAATTTTAACTTACTTCCTAGACGTAGGTATTCATAACTGACACTAACAGAACCACCAGAGAGTCAAGTGGGCTTTGTATTGCATTATGACTCCATGATGTCATAATTCACGCTCTGTTATCTTCACACTTGGCTACACTCTGGTTGCACTCTATATTATCTCTGTACTTGGCTTTACTCTGGTAATACTCTGGAAGACCCTAACTACCACCTCACTGACCTCACTCGGGGCAAATCAGCTTAAAGCTTAGCTGATAATAATTTGTCTAGTTGGACAAAATGAATTACAAAGTATTACTTCCCCCTGTTTTCTGCACCCGGTTTTCCTATAAAAAGACTGCTTTAAGAACAGGTCCATGTCATAGTTTGGCTCCCAGGTCCGCTGTGTCACTGACTGCAATCAGCCTTGTCTTGAGGTGTGCATTCACTCAATAAACCATCCATATCTGACTGAGACCAGAGTATGAGTGATTTGTGTGGCTATTCTTAGACTACGACACATGACGGACACAGACAAACCGTGCTTAGAAGCGAACACATGGACTCGCTAAATGGCCTTTGTCTCATTCATTCAGGTGTCTATTTATTGAAAGGGGGGTGTCATAATATTCTGCCGGTTTTAAAAATCTCAAAAAAAAAAAAGGAGTAAAAAATATCAGAAAGAACAGATTTTATTTTCAAAATGATTTTTGGGGAAATGAAACTGACATTGGTTGTTTGAAATCTTTATTGTTTTGTTATAAACATTCCTTGATCTTTAGTCTGTAATTATCTCACAAAACTTAAAAGAATGTATCTAAATATATACTAGCAATAAATGCCACTATAAAAATAAACTCTTATTTTGGTAAAAAAAAAAAATGACCAACACAGATAAACAAAAGAATTGTGTAGGACAGATGGTAAGATAGTTAAGTGGACATTTTGTCACAGAGCAACCTCAGGTGACATTAGAGAGGAGATAAGGTAAGGCCAAGACACACAGATCCTGGGGTTTCCTTCCCATTCAGATGCTTTGGGAGCAGTGCATCTTCAGCAATTTTGCAACTTGTGGTTAAATAAACACTTGATATCTTAAGTGGGGAGAGCACTCACACAGTGACTTGGGCTCAGTGCATACAGGGATGTCATAACTAGGTTGGTGGTTCCTTAGCCCCACAGGAGAACATTGGACAGGAAAAAGGCAAAAAAAAGGGGGGTCAAAATGTAACTCCCAATTCTTTTTACTCCAGGCCACTCATATTCCTGAAGAAAATGGGATTGGATTAGTCCATTTTATTTTGATATGACAAAATAAAATGAAGTTCCATAACTTTATGAAGAAAAGGGGTTTGTTGCACTCACCAACTTCACGTATGAAACCTGAAGTTCTGACATCCTGTTGGATCCTCCTCTGGTGAGGACCTAATGGCAGATGACCATCTGTGAGAGTTGCAGATAACAAGGCAAGGCTGGGAGGGGCCATGTCTTGCCTCTTAGATAACAACTCTTTCTCAAGAACAATCCAACACTTCTGTAGAAAAGCAAAGAATATATATGACGTCCCAGTAGGCCCTACCCCTTAAAGGCCCACACTACCTCCCAATGCTGGTTACTGAATACCAAGTCTCCATCACACAAACCCTTCAATGAAACAAACTCTCTGTACCATACCAGAGGCAAGGCATTTGGCAGTGCCTTATGCATATGGCACAAGTCTTTCTGCTGGTGAGTGTCAGATGGGGTGCATTCTGTTACATGGAGATGCCACCAGCAGCCTCCTTCTCCAGGAACTCAATGTAGCCCTACCTGTTGAACACAAAAGTAGCCAGGAATTTAGGGATTGGCTTGTTTGGACACAATTATCTTATCTCTAAAACCAACCAAACAACAATAAGCGGATAAAAGCAAACCCACTTATCTAAAAGTAGCTGTGCCATGTCAGAGTAGTCCTCTATCCTATGAACCAACATTATCAGCTGGTTTATGGTTAAATCCTAGATTATATTCTAAAGACTCCCTGATCCCAAGGAGGCTACATTTTGTTTTATCCTGAACACTCATGGGTGGGAGGTAACAAAAGCCCTCACACTAAAGGTTGACTGAAGACAAAAATGTCCCTGGTAGGATACTTCTTAAGGGTGGGTTAGGACAGCATCAGACATTGTTATCTCTAAGTAGAAACAGATTTTTCTCTAGAATTCCCTAGTTCGGGGTTTCTGAAAAACTTTGGGAGGCCTGCCTTGATCAAATAATGTTTGTAAGTTTTAGGAGCCTTGATTTTATTTTTCTCTGACCATCCCTTCCTACCCACCATTTTCTGCACCAATTAGTTCTATATGGATACATGGGTCTGTTTCCCATGATGGTTTTAAAATCACCCTGACAGCGCATCACACACACACACACACACACACACACACACACACACACACACACACATTCTTACACTGTCTTCCTCTCTTTCACCCCCCCAAACTACCTTCCCAGTCCTCTCCACACACCACACAAAGGCATAGAATGTTTATTTCCATCTTTGTTTTCAGTTCGTCTTCTGCAAAGAAACTAAGGAATAATCGTGAATGCAATGCTATCCAAAATGTACTGAAGTCTCCTGGGAATCAACTGTGCTGACAAGAGGTGAAAGTCATCTCTCGCCTTGTTATTTAAGAGCCAGCATGTGAGACAGTTGTTGTCAAACTCATCGACTAATGTTCCTGGTGGTCTAACCTGAACTCTTGACAATCTCTTTGGTACAAATCAATATTTCCCTCTGCATCCATATTCTGCTTTTTCCACATTCAGAAATTCCTCTGAGATGAACAAGCTTCTGCTTACTGGAAGGTAATAGATTGCACATATGAATACCATGATGGTTGTTAATTGACCATAGATTATGACTAGAACAAACAGGCTTTGAGTCATGTTTGCAGTAGTTTCCTTTATTCATAATGAAAAGGCTAAGAATAGAATCTGTGCTCTTTCCACTTTCTCCTTGGCTTCTGACCTACACCCCTGCAATCTGTGTCTGGCTCAAAATAAGCAATGCATTATTCTAATATCTTTGTCTGACTATTTTGGCTGAATTGAAACAAATGTACCTCTAAAATATATGCATACTAATCCAGTGGGGACCAATGGAGAGCTGCTCAATAGCCTTTTATTCAAGTTAATTCTGCTACTAAAAAAAAAATTGAAATAGAGAAGCACAAGTTATTGTACTTGCAGATTACACACATTTTGTTTAATTGTGTATAAATGAAGCTAGAGGGAACATAATTCTGTCATTGTCTATGCCAGGAACTGAGGTGAGCAGGTTTTCGGACGTTTGAGTAATACAAGCTGACGCTACTGGCAGTCATTAGCCCACAGATGTGTCGACAGCACACATCTCTCATTCCACTGAGCATCGCACTGGTTCCTACATTGGAAAGTTTTCTAATTCCAAGAAAATTTCTAAATGTGGGCTCTAAGTTAATCTTTCAGCACTAAACAGCCACGCTATAAAAAGAATAAGAAACAAGAAAACACTTTTATGTTGAATGTTAAAAGTAAGAGAACATTCTAGCTGTAGCTCCTTGTCAATTGTTCCAAATGCCAAACACAGGTCTTCAGTCTTCATACTTTTCTCTTCAGAGATGTTAACACCAAACTTGGCTGTTACCAAGCTGTACAGGGCATAATAACAATTCTGTAAGCCACCAGAGGTTTGGATGGTGGTTGTGTGGGGTAGAAAATCATATCCACTAAACACACAGTAGCAGTTCAATTTTTATATAAAACTTCTCATTTTTCATTCTATGTGGTTTAGAACATTCAAAGAGACTAAAGGCCAACTTATTTTTTTATTTTTTCTTTATTGATTACACTTTATTCACTTTGTATCCTCCCCTCCGTGGTTCCCTCTCTCCTCCTGTCCCAATCCCTCCCTTCCTCCACCCTCTGCATGCATGCCCCTCCCCAAGTCCACTGATAGGGGAGGACTTCTTTTCCTTCCTTCTGATCCTAGTCAATTAGGTCTCATCAGGAGTGGCTGCAGTGTCTTCTTCTGTGGCCTGGTAATGCTGCTTCCCCCTCAGGGGGAGGTAATTAAAGAACAGGCCAATCAGTTCATGTTAGAGACAGTCCTGTTCCTATTACAATGGAACCCACTTGGATACTGAACTGCCATGGGCTACATCTGTGCAGGGGTCTTAGGTTATCTCCATGCATAGTCCTTGGTTGGAATATCAGTCTCAGGAAAGACCCCTGTGCTCAGATTCTTTGGTTCTGTTGTTCTCATTGTGGAGTTCTTGTCCTCTCCAGATCTTACTGTTTCCCACTTCTTTCCTAAGATTCCCTGAATTTACCTTCTTCTCAGCACCTCATGGAACCTTAAGGTCAACTTATTAAATAGCTTCTTTCAACTGAGAAAAAAATCACTCTTGCATACCTTGTTAGAAACTTCCTTTCTACAGCTTCCTATTTCATAGAGCTGATATCCTGGGCCACTCCTAGTCAAGTTGCCACCGTCTGTTGGGAAGAAAATGAGAAATCAGAAACAAGTGTTTTTATTATTGGACACAATTATAACGTTTCACAGCCTGCTGTCCAGCAAGAACGCAGTCTCCAGAATTGGCACCAGAATTCTGAGAGCCCTGCTTACGCATTAGCAAGCACCAGCAGCAGAGTGGAGGCTTCAAGAGAACGCAGAAGAGTCCTGCTGTGGTCAGCCCAGAGAGAAGTATGCCAAAGAGGAAGATGCAGATAACACTGCATTCACCGGGTGTGGGGAGCAGGTGTATTCGTGAACAGCACATCTGCAGAAGCAGGTGTGGGTTTTTAAGACTGTGGTGTTGGTGCCTTTTATCTGTGTTGCCTCTTTTGTCATCCGCACCTTTCTTTCTGTGCCCCATCACACATGCCTAGACTATACTTGGTACCTCCCTGCATCTGAGTAGGTAGTTGAATGCTTGGCTTTTATTTCCCCTTCCTATCAGAGGTTTGCTATTAGTTCACTTCAACTAGGACACTTCCTCTGCAGCACGCATCTGTCATAGGATGAGGTTGTATTCTTACTCAGGCATGATGAGGCCTACAGAGTAGAAGAAGATTATCACTGAAAGAATAGTTACTCACAGGAAGGTGATATGTCACACTACTGGGGCACAAAAGTGGGCGCCAGGGATGGTTAGGGGGTAGGCTGGAATAGAATTTGACAAAAAGCCCCATTGTGGGTTTTGCTGAGATGAAAGGACAAGCCAGAGAAGAATCGGGCTTGTTGGTTTGGACAATTTCAGTGTACTCTGGAATGCACAAGTGCCTGGCACCTGGCTTTGGGTGTGATCCAGCAGAGGAACAGACAGAACTGTGTCAGTCTGCAGACTGTGTTCTGGATGGGTTGGTCTGCAGTGAAATAATCGCAGGGGAGTAACTTGCCATCTTTCGTGAAGTAGTTAGTCTCTGCTCCAACAAAGTCCCAAACATCACAAAAAACAAACTAAAGAGACAGTGAGCCGGGAGCCCAAGCTACTGCGGTTAGGAGAATGCAGTAAAGAGGAGTTTACATCTCAGACCAGCGAGTACTCACGGTGGGAGTTCACGTGTGGTACTCTAATTGAATGCAGTGGCCTTTAGTTGTCAGGGTTGACGTGTGGATGAGACAATCAGAATTGTAGACACACATCGCATAGGTATGTGACCCCACTCCCAAATGTCTGGTACATAGAGCTCTGTAACATATGTGTGCTTTCTAGTCTCCTGGTAGCTGCTGGAATCCAGCAAGTTTGGTCGTAATGGAGATCTTCGTACAGTGAAACATGGCAGTGATAAGGGTGAGATTGCTGTTCTGGAGACCACAAACAGCAAAGAAATTCTTTAAGGCATCCCATCTCATCATCACTGGGAGCCAAACAGAAATGACAAATATATTTTACTTTTGGCATCATTTTTGAGTCATTAGAAGTTTGTGTAATCAGCTACATTTCTGACTAAAGATTAAGTTGCCTGTCCATATTATGTCTCAGAACTTCAAAAGCACAGCGTTAAAAACGAGATAAAACAATTGAGAGTAATTGTAAAAGAATGATTGCTATAAAATAAAATTGATTTTATGAACACCCTGTCATCTATCTTTCTATCCAGGAATATGTATATCTAGGTTAACATTTAATAGATTTGCCTTATCTGTGTGCAAATGTCATATATGTATGTATGTATGTGTATATATATATATATATATATATATAATATGTATGTATAGATATATATATATATATCTTGGACAGGGTGCTGTTTGTATTAGGATGTATTGTATTTATCCATCTCTTCAAATTCCCTCAACTCACCACATACTATAACCACTATCTTAGTAAGAAATTCCAAATAGGCTTTTCCTGAGCTTCCCCATGTCACCCCAGGAGACCCTGCTCCGGACACAGACCTCGTGTTTCTCTCATCTACTCTGGTGAGAACCTGGAACAGCTCGGTGAAGCCACTGCGCTCATGTGCACAATGTACACAAATGAGGGAGTGACCTCTACACTTCCGACTTGACCGGCAACGCTTGGAAGCTGCTGCACAAGCTCAGCTTCTCCACGTATTCTTGGAATTCTGAGACATCCCAGGGAAGACAGCAGAAATGAGACAATGCCATCTACGCAGGTAATTTCAGGAACACGACCTTGTATTCCCTCCCGGCCATCCCTTTCCTGTGTCACACTCTTGTCTTCTGTTCCTGATTCTTGGATCCCTGAGAGAGCCCTCAAGCTCTTAGGCCTTGTGGGGCTCTAGGACTAAATCCTTTGGCACGGGCATGCCCTCAGAAAACAGAATGTAGGTGCTGACACAATGGTGACCCTACACAAGTGGATGGTTGGCAGTGATCATCTCTGGCAGAAAGTGACAGCAAAATTAGTGACACACACACTTGAAGGTCATTACAATGAGCCTTCAAAAAAAAAAAAAAAAAAGCAAAGTCTGGGGTAAATGGCACCAAGTGACAGCAGCAAGACACAGCTCACCTTTGCTCACTTCTCTACTTCATTCCATTATTCCTATTGTTCTTCCTCGTACTTGACCTGGGAGAAGGGGGAGAAGGCTCTTCTTTAGCCTATTTAAAGTCGTACCCGATCAGACCTCTCTTCCTGTTGAATAGGTTCCTAAAACAAGATGCATTCTCCCCAATACAGCTTTAGACACATTCCCTAAAAAGTTATTATTCATTTTCACTTTCAGTCAGCTTGAAATATTTTCCAATTTTCTGTTGATTTCTTCATTAACCTCTGGGTTATACAAACGTGTCTCTTATTTAATTTCTGAAACACCTGTGGTTTTCTTTTTTCTCTTTGTGTTATTTAGCTTCCGTGTTATTAACTTTTCTGTTTTGTGACAAAATAGGTACTTGACATAAGCAACTTATAGGGAAAAAAAGGTTTTTTTTTTTTGGGTGGGGGGAGGCTTGTTTTTTTTAAGCCCCTTGTGGTGAGGAAGTATAATATAGTTCAGGGAAGCAAGAATATGCAACCAGAGCTCATTATGTTAGGGCCAATCAGGAAGCAGGAAGCTTGGAGTGGAACCATTTAAGGCCTACTAGGTGATCCAATGCCAGTCAGGGTCCATGTCCCAAAGATTTTAGCACATCCAAAACAGCACTGCTGACTAAGGATGAAGTACACAGATACATAAGCCTGTAGAAGATGTTTCTAAATCAAGCTATAACCCCACTCCAACTTATCAATTTATATCACTTTAATAACTTATCAATATTTTGACTTGGGAAGCTTCAGGGAATTGCATGTAGGCCCCTATGGACATGAAGGATGTGTTTTACCACTGAGTTACAGCTCTTACCAGTATGTTGTTCAAATTTAGTTTTACTGTTGTCAAAAATCATGCTCTGTCCAATTACCATTGTTTCAAGAGTTTTGAAACTTCTTGTATGGTCACCAAAGTGTCCACCTAAGTGGACATACTAAGAGTTGGAAAATAACTTGTTTCTTCACTTGTTATCTATGAAATTATATACCCATTCAACTACTGAGTCAGGATGATTGAAGGTGTTCATTTTCATTATTATTTTCCTATCTGTTTTTTATTTATTTTTTTTGATCAGCTGGTCTGAGAGGGACATTACATTTTGCACTTATGATTGCGGAATTGTATATTCTTTTCTTGGGTTTTGTCAAATTACATACATGCGTACTTATGATTGCTATGTTTCCCCTAAATCGAGTCTTTCATCACTTTAAAATGTTCTTTGTCATTTTTAATACATTGCGTCTTTTTTAAAATTAATTTACTTATTATTCACTTTACATCCTGGTTGTAGCCCCTCCTAGCCCCACCTTCTTCCCACCCCATCACATATTCCTCTGAAAAGGGTAGCTCCCTTTCCCATCCACCCCAGCTCATCAAGTTGCGACAAGGCTGAGCATGTCCTCTTCCCCTGCAGCCCGGCAAGGCAGTCCCACCAGAGAAGTATGTGCTGTGTCTTGGTGTCTATTCTATCTTATAGCAATATGCCCCATTTCAGCCTTACAGTATTTGCTGTTCCCTTACAGTATCTTTTTCCACACACTTGATATCAGTCTGCCATTAGTCGTGGTGAAACACTCACTGAGATGTGTGCATCTTGTCCTCGTATTGTTGACCTCCATCAAGATAAAAATCTCGGTTCCAAGATGTGAGGAATATGCCCACGAGGAGACACAGAAGTTTAGTGTAGGTTTTGTAGCAATGATTTCTCTCCAATCTTTTTGGACAAAGAAAGGAATTGCTTTATTGTTCAGACAGATTTTTATAATACTGTGACAAGCTAATATTTCTCTTGTACCCTGAAGACAGTGAAAGAGTAACTGCAACCCATAGGATTCAGTGAGGTCGTTGGGTGTTTTGTGCCTGGTAATAACACTAAACAGACAGTTGCAGTAGTGTGGTTTAATAACAGCAGCACACAATATTCTTACGTGGTGGAATAGTGAGAGTCTGGGTTTCCCTGGGAGTTGAGCCTCCTGGGTGATGGAAGGTGAAGGAATTATAAGAGGAGTAGTGGAAACTGAGGATGACAATTCCTAATCAAATCCAGAAGGTCAAGTTGCAGAAGGACTGCAGCTTGTTCACCAACCCATTGAAACATGCCTTTACAGGAAATGGAGTTAGGCATTGTTCTGAAGGCCATGTAATGGTAAATGGATGAGATCTAATAGATGGCCAGGCAAACTGCCATAATGAGATTTGGGAGCTGTCTTCAGTGGGACTGCCCTTGTGTCACTTCATCCTTCCTCCTGGTTCTTGAGGATCCTCTCCCAATATACAACCTATACAGAAGTCTTTAACTCAGAAGCTCTTAGTTTGGTTGAGGGATAGCAGGTTGAGTGATGGTGGGACAGTATTATGCTACTGGCCTATAAACATACTTCCACTGTCTCTCAAAACAAATGCAAATTGTAAGCTAGCATACATTTAGAGAAAAGGAATTACAATATAGGAATTGAAATGTATTTACTTCAATCAAGTTCTTGCCTTGATTGAAATAAAGCTTTGTTTAATGAAGACCTCTTTCCCTTCATTGTTCTCAGGTAGGCCTGATGTCCATGGATTCAATTATCGATTCCTTATTCATCACAATGAATGAGCAGCATATTGCAAATTCCAGACACTTCTGTGGATATGGGGACATATGGGTTAGTGAGAATAAAGCAACCACAGTTTTCTCATGGTTTACATTCCATCGGACAGAAACAGTCACTAGAAAACCAGGAATATGCATTTCTGATGGTGTAAGGGCCTGGAAAATGCTGTCAAGTAGTTTATGTTATAGCTTGCTATTTGAGACAAAGCTGCAGCCATCTTTGTATTCAGCTTCCATTTTGTTTCTAAGGTGAAATTAAGTTCAAATGTTTAAACTTTTCTATTCTGCTTCCTAGAACTGGTTGTTCATAGCTGGCACCAGCAGACTCTGCCAGATGGTCAAGCCAACCTTATATTTTACTATGATTCAATAGTGACATAACTCATACTTTGTCATCTATGTACTTGGCTACCCTCTGGTTGCACCATTTTTATCTGCATACCTGGCTACACTTTGTGTACTGTAGAAGACCTTAAGCTCTGCCTCACTTACCTGATTTAGGACCAATCAGCTTAAAGGTTAGCTGATAATGTTTTTGTCTACTTAGCCAAAATGTGTTACTGCCCTTCCCATGTCTTTTGCATTTGATTTTTCTGTAAAAACCCTTCTATGGGAACTTGTAGATGTTACAGTTAGTCTGCTGAGTCCTTACTGTGACTCTGATTGATCAGTTTGGAAATGGCATTCCAATAAACCATTCATATTTAACTGAGACCAGAGTCTGAGTGGTTTGTGCAGCTTTTCTTATACCAGAACATTTTACCCAATATCTGTTCCACAGTTTTTACTGTGTCTACCAATACTGGAGAATCAAGAAATCCAAAATTATTCGTTAGTCTTCCTTCTGAAAATGATGACCTTGAAGCTTAAGAATCATGGACAGTGAAGTCAGAGCAGAGAGAGTGGTAGGAAGACGATACGCCAGGCACCCATTCCTTTGGTACAAATCACAGAACAACAGTGGGATTTCCCATTGTAGCAGTAGCACATTGCGGACATTAAGTTACTTTCAGTCCTCACCTCCTTTGTGGATAAGGAGCAGGTCTTTCCGTTACCATTATTGTTGTCAGTAGCATTATACTATTGTGGAAGCCACCATAACCCACTATTAGGACTTAGAGAGTTTCTGTTGCTACAATGAAGCACCATGACTTGGCCTACTCTTTCACATTGTAGTCCGTCATTGAAATAAGCTAGGGCAGGAACTCAAACAGGGCAGGAACCTGGAGGCAGGAGCTGATTCGAAGACCATGATGACTAATGCCTACTGGTTTGCTCTTCATGGCCTGCACACCCTACTTTCTTATAGCACCCAGGACCACCAGCCCAAATAATGGTGTCACCAACAATGGGCCGGGCTCTTCCCCATCAGTCACTAATTTAAAAAATGCCCTACAGCCAGATCTCATGGAAACGTTTTCTGAATTGAGGGTCCCCCCCTTTCAGATAACTCTGGTTTGTGTCAAGTTGACATAAATCTAGGAAGCACAGTGTCTTCTACTGAATCCATGTTGAAATCTTTCTCCATTTGTTAGGTGCTAGGTGAAGGAGCAACCGTTAGAAAGGTGGTTAGGATTCAAAATGAAGAATACACAGCCCTTTTCCTTACAGTTTGAAAACTAATAATTCAAGATTATATGTGTGTGATAAAGAGGATCCAGAGATCTGCCCCAGGGCAGCTTCCAGAGGTGAAATATTGCTTTGCTTCTGAGGCAATGGGAATTTTCTTTCTGCTCCCTGAAGCAAATTTCTCTATGGTTTTTCTATTCAAAAGAAAAAAAAATGAGCTTGATAAGTGATTGGTACACAAAGCATCACACGTTCATTTACATACGCCAGACCTAGTTATGTGTACCAATTAGTGTCTAATCATGTGTGCCTAGTCACATGTGCCAATTGCTACCTAGTCACAAGTGCTGTTCTTAGGAAGCCCTGAAGAAAATCAGGTCATTGCTTTGTCTCAAGTTAACCGTGTGTCATGAGATTCACCCTGGCTGTCAGTGTTCTTAGGACACTTGTTATGACTCAAACCTTGGAATGTTCGGGTTAGAAAACTCTCCTCTCTCTATGCCCTGTGCTGCTAGTAGGCTCCTTCCGAATGGGTTTTTAAAAGTCTGGACTGTTCGTACAGCTCCTGTCAGAGGCAATAGAGGTTCCTGCCCACTCACTGTATGGATTTAATTTGCACCCATGACCCATCAGTCTCTAGTGATCACCTAATGCCATGTCAATTGTGCCACAAATCCTCAAATGACCAGCCCTCGGGGCAGCCACTGCATCAAATCTGTCTGCTTCCAAGGGACTTTGGAATGTGAGTCCTGTTCTTGCTACGGCCACTTATGTCTAGAATGATCATATATTATTTAAAATAAGGAAGCAGTTGTTAAAAATCATACTCTTCTTACATTGGCAAAAACTCAGTGAGATGAAATCCTTTCAACAAAGTGTTGGGTGATTTTCTTTTCTTTTCTTTTCTTTTTTTTTTTTTTTTGCTGTTTGGTAAAAAGTAAAATTATGTGATGAAAACAGGAAATATAGAACTCAGTTTTCTCTATACATTTTGGGCTATAAGTGACAGTGAATATTGATTAGACCTATCCCTGTGGATTATAGCAATTAATTACTTCAACACCATGGGCATAATTCAACTCCCCACTTGATAAAAAGATCCAAGTATTGTGATGCATACCCTTAATTTCAGCACTTGAGAGGCAGAGGCAGGAGCATCTCTGTGAGTCTGAGGCCAGCCTGGTCTACATAGTGAAATTCAGGATATCTAGGACTACATAGAAAAAGCCTGTCTGAAAAAAAAAATCAAAAACAGACAAACAGGAAGGAAAGAAAAAAGGAAGGAAGGAAAGAAGGAAGGAAGGAAGGAAGGAAGGAAGGAAGGAAGGAAGGAAAGGAAAAAAGGAGGGAAGGAAGGAAGGAAGAAAAGAAGGAAGAAAGGAAACTGATCAGTGAAATGACAAATGATTGGCCCAAAATTTCATTGCCACTGTTGATATTAAACACAGATGTCCTAGAGATTTTCTGGTTGTTTCTTCCTTTATCATTAGAAGTATTTAATCCTCAAGTTTTATAAAAATTAAGCTTGGAGAAATATCTAAATAGAAAGCAAAGTTGGCCTGCCCTGGGTAACAAAGTAAGACCAGTACATTTCAAATTAAAATGTAAAAATAGGTCTGGAGATACTCCTTGCAAGTATGGACCAGGTCTTAGGTTCAGTCCTTTTCACAGACATTTTTAAAAGGGTGAAAAGACTTTATGAATCACACATTGAATGACTCTGTTTCTGACGGTCTGTTGAGAATATTAAACTTCTCAAATTAGGAGCTGCCTGGTAATTTTAAAGGTTGAAAGGAGGATATAGCTTTGGATTATTGATTGCCTTGGAAATTTTAGTTTATATTTCATTGACTTTTCCTTAGTCTACCTTAGAATACTCATTCTGGAATCTTTTGGTGAGTCTTCTGGGGCAACATGAAATAAGTGTAGTACTTCACTTGTGGTTTGCTCTCCTTCAGCGTCATTTGCTTAGGTTGAGGACGGTGAGAGAATCTCCGAGCAGACCCATAGAAGAGAGACCATGAATGCTTCATCCACACCTTCTGGATGGATATGGTACTTTGCTGAACTTCAATAAATTCATCAGAATATGAATGGATGATGAGTTGAGTGAGCTAAACTACGATGTGATTATTTTGTTTATTGTTTTATGTATGCTTGACATGCCAATAGCACTTGGAAACATTTAAAATCCCACTCCAAATTAATTGATATATAATTAAGAGATCACATGTGTAGAATACAACTATTTGCTAAAACTAAGCATTGTGAAATGATTACTGCAGTCAAATTAATCAAAACATCTCTGACACACTTGGTTATCTTTGGAGAAGTGTAGAGTGGAGGAGAGGGAGACAATTTAAGTCTTTTTAAAATATAACATTTTCTTTTCTTTATTTAATTTTATTTTATGTGCATTAGTGTGAAAGTGTCCAATCCCTTGGAAATGGAGTTACAGACAGCTGTGAGCTGCCATGTGGGTGCTGGGAATTGAACCCGGGGCCTTTGGAAGAGCAGCCAGTGCTCTTAACCACTGAGCCATCTCTCCAGCCCCAAATATAACATTTTCTATTGGCGTTTTCTACGTGTAGTCATCCAGTTAGACCAGCACCATTTGTTGAAGATGCTGTCTTTTTTTCCATTGTATGGTTTTGGAAAATTTGAACACAGGGGTCTTTCCTGTGACTCATACTCCAACCAAGGACCATGCATGGAGATAACCTAGAACCCCTACACAGATGTAGCCCGTGGCAGTTCAGTGTCCAAGTGGGTTCCATAGTAATGGGAACAGGGACTGCTTCTGACATGAACTGATTGGCCTGCTCTTTGGTTGCCTCCCCCTGAGGGGGGAGCAGCCTTACCTGGCCACAGAGTAGGACAATGCAGCCACTCCTGGTGAGACCTAACAGACTAGAATCGGAAGGAAGAAAAAGAAACCCTCCCCTACCAGTGGACATGGGGAGGAGCATGTATGGAGAAGAGGGAGGAAGGGAGAGAATGGGAGGGGAGGAGGGAGGGAACTAGAGGGAGGATACAAAGTAAATAAAGTGTAATTAAAAATAAAATTAAAATTAAAAAATATATAACATTTTCAGCATAACAGCACTTTTTGTGTATTACAATCATTAAAACATTAGATTTTCACTTGCTTCCAGGACTTGGGTTCTTATAAATGATGATTCACACCTTTTGCCTTACATCAGCTTATCTCCAGAACTCATAGTTCCTGACCAATATTCATCCTTAACTTGACTATTTATTTATTTATTTATTTATTTAGCTATCTATCTATTTATTTAATGGTTTTACATATTAGTCAGCTTGGTATGTTCCTTGAGCTCTCTGGGAGCCCAATTTAATCCATTGTCTCAAAAAGAAAGAAAGAAAGAAAGAAAGAAAGGAAGAAAAAGAAAGAAAGAAAAATAAATGAATAAAAGAAAGCACCCAGGCTTGCCGAAGCTTCCACGGAACTCTTCCCATATGTATGGGCTACTGAGACTTAGTATCAAAAGCGAACATAAATGTCTGAAAACCATGAAGTATGCTGAAAAGTTATAGATGAAAATTTATATTTTGATTGTATACAGTCTGAGTGCCAGTAGCACCTAAAGGCAATTCAGGCTGGTGCTTTAATGAGTGAGCAAAACCACACAGGTTCTACACAAGTACGCTCTCGTTGCTTCATACTGTCGTGTGCTTGCAATATTGTGTAGGGACTGTTCAGTTTCCCAAAGTCTTCATTTCAGCAGTAGAGCTAGATGGTGTTAAAATATGAGCCAGATGTTTGTATTGAATAATTGATTCTCTTACACAGGAGTTGGTACGAAACAGTTTAGTCTTTTATTTCTAAATATTCTAGTTCTATGTAAATGAATACATGAATGCAGAATTTTGAAAATGTTTTACATGGTTTTTCCCTGTTCATCTATGTATTTTATAACTGTTAATACTTTTTTGATGATACACAATATTTTAGTTCTATATAATTTCTACTTGTTAATAACTGTGTAAGATTATGAGCAGTACTCATATGATTATGTTCTTGCTGTAGAAAATGATGGTGCTATTAAAAAGCCCATTCATTGAACACTGTGAAATAGTTATTAGATTGATAATTGCATATATTTTATTACATTATTGCTGGTGGCCTAACAACCTGTATGATGTTATCCAGTCACAGAGGATGAGAACTTGTGAATTAATACTCCACTAAAACAACATGGACCTGGGTTCCTAGACTCTGCTCTTCTCCTCCCCCAGTTCAATATTTAACAGAGATTATGAAATATGTGTAAAGATACATACACACAGTGAAAATTTAAAAATTAAAATTGTTTTTCACTTTAATATTTAGAGGTATATTATTAAAACTAGTTCAATATAGCTCTACTTTATAATATACCTAGATCATATATTTATAGATAAATCCTCTAATGTAATGGAATTTTCTTAGCACTAACAGCAGATCGATTCCCATCAAAATCGTGGAAGATGAAATTGTATGACTTGAGATATAATTTTTATATCAAAGGCAGAATGTTACAAGTTATAATAGAATTACTCACTAATGATGAATCCAAGAGACATGTCACTCTATCTCTTACTCTATAATTTTGTTGACGTCACTCTATATATGATTGTATAACTTTGGCAAGGTCAGTCTATATGTTATTCTGTAGCCCTGCTGATGTCCTTCTATATCTTATTGTGTAAGTTTGCTGATGTCCCTGTATATTTGATTCTGTCATTTTGCTGATGTCAATCTACATCTGATTATGCTATGATGACAAGTTAACAAGAGAGAGAGAGAGCTTCCTTACACTTTACTTCTAGGATAGTCTTCTTTTGAAAACACTTTTCCATATTTCAAGTAATGACTACGGACCCATAATCTACGAGCCTAAAAGTGGCTGTTGATCACATTGTGACCTTTCAACAGAAAGCCATATACTAGAGAATGCATTTTAATATTTACGTTAACAAATATTTTACAAATAATGATTTCATTTTGCTGTGAGCAGGCGTCTTTGCTAAAATGTTAACTTTTGATTAAAAGATGTTCAGTATTAATTGACATGAACACAATTTTGAATACTTAAGCACACTATTAATAAAAGTAAAATATTTTTAAATCTTTAACATTTAATAACATAAATTATGTTAATAATATTTTGGAAGGACTACATAAAAAGTAGATATTTCTTTTTAGGTAAAGGAAGTAAAGTTTTGATGCAAGTACTTGAAATCATATTCTTTAAGTTCCAAAGTTTCTATTCAAAGAAAATTAATGTGAAATATTTTGTCATGTCTTCTAGTGACCTTGAGGAATGAAGTTTAGCTTAAGGTTGCATTAAAAAGGTTTGTAGCCCTAAATTTTAAATATTAATTCAAAGCAACATTGAATTCACTTAAATATATGTATAGTGATTTTGGTTGACTAAGGAAAACCTTGATCTTCAAAAAAGAAAGATAAACAATATGGACAGTTGCTGAAAATGGCCAAAAAGACTACAGGACAATGCAGTCTTTGCCAACGTTATTGATCTGTATCAAACAAACAAGTCAAAAAAATGATAGCAATATCTCACTCCACTCTGAAGAATTTGAAAATATGCTGAATAATTACTGAACACTAAGGTTCGTTAAGCTTATGTGTGTAGACTTGTAATTGTCTACGTCCTGCAGAATATAATCATGGACTATCACATTCATTCTGAACAACAACCAAAAAAAAGTACATCATGGGACAGAAGACATGGACAGAAAACTAAAAGAGGAGATGTATTGTGTAGGTTCACTCAGGAACTTCATTTGAAAAATTTACAAATTGAAATGTTTTCAACTGAGCATCCCCAACTGATATTTGTTGCAGCCCTCTCCTTCCTCCCCTCCCCCTATCCTCAGAAAAGAGGAGCCCCTACCACTATCAACCTACCCTGTCACATCAGGACCAAATGCATCCTCTTCCACTGCAGCCCAACAAGGCAGCCCCGCTATGGGAGGAAGTGATCCCAAAGCAGGTAACAGAGTCCATGTTGGAGACCAGTCCTTGCTTTATTGCTTGGGGATCCTCATTAAGACCAAGCAGCCCATCAGCTACATATGTGTAGGGTACCTGCCCATCAGCTACATATGTGTAGAGGACATATGTGTAGGGGACCAATGCAGGCTCTTTGGTTGGTGCTTTAGTCTCTGTGAGCCCCATGTTCCTTGGTTAGTTGACTCTGTTGGTCTTCTTGTGGAGTTTTTGCACCCTTCAGGTCCCTCTTTCCTTCCTCCAGCACTTCCACAAGATTGCCTGAGTTCTGCCTCATGTTTGGGGATGGGTCTCTGTATCTGTTTTGATCTGCTGCTGGGTGGAGCCTCTCAGAGGACAGATAAGCTGGACTCCTATCTGAAAGCATAGCAGAGTATCATTAATAGTGTCAGAAGCTGCCTCTCTCCCATGGCGTGTATCTCAAGTTAGTCTAGTCATTGTTTGGCATTTCCCCTAGTCTCGGTTACATCTTTATCCCTGCACATCTGTTGGCAGGGTAAATTTTGGGTCACAGATTTTTGGGGTGGGTTAGGTGGTGTCCCATTCCCTCCACTGGAAGTCCTGCCTGGGTATAGAAGGTGGGCACTTCAGTCTCCATGTCCCTGGCTGCTAAGAGTCTTGGCTAGAGTCACCTCCACATCATCCCAGGAGCACACTACATTGAGGGTCTCCAGCTTGTCCCAGAGATGCCCCAACACTTGTTTCTGTTCTCTCTCCCAGCCCACTCACCTCTCACGCCAGCTCCCTCCCACCTGATCCCCACTCTTGTTCCTCTTTCCACCCTCTCTCTCACCCAGTTCTCTCTCTTCATCCACTTCTGATGTCTCAAAAGGGGAAATGAAATAGATCCCAACTGTCCTTGATCCCAACATTGGTCTTAAAATCCTTCTTCCTTCTATGATGTCTGCTGCTCTCTGATAGCACCCATTATGATTTGAAACAAATGTTGTTGAGTACTTTGTCTCCAGTTGGTGGCATTGTTTGGTAAGGTTACATAAGCTTTATGAGGTACAGCCTTACTGGAGGGAGTATGTCACTACAGATGAGAGTTTATAGCCTCTCTCTCTCCTGTGTGTGGATGAATATGTGATCTGCCACTTTCCTGGTCATGCCGCTATGCCTTCTCTGTCTATAGCAATTCCTTCCCTACCATGTTTCACATTATTCCTCTGAGCTGTAAGGCAAAATAAGTCTTTCCCTCCATAGGTTCATGTTGGGCATGGTATTTTACTACATCAACACAATACAGCATAAAAAACATGCATTTGCCTGTGCTGCAGGGATGCTGAAAGCTTAATATTCAAGGAATTCATTACGGCTATCTTATTCAAAAATAAGAGCACCTTATATTGTATTTTTATGATCTTACGATGGCACAGTTGACCTTCACTAGGATGAAATGTCGGTTTATTGTAACTTGAATTTGTAGAAGAGGTCTAAAGATATGAAAGGTGCTTAAATGTAAACTTATACATAACATATTTTTTTTTCACACTCCAGAATTCTAGTTCCCTGTAAGTGATCCTTTTGAGAACATTGTATACATGGTGGTAGGGTGCCTGTTTTTTTTTTTTTTTTTTTTTTTTTTTTTTGTGTGTGTGTGTGTGTGTGTGTGTGTGTGTGTTTTAGTTTTCTATGGCTAACAGAAACTTAGGAATTCTTTTGTAACTTTTAAGTGAGACTAAAACTAGTGATTAATGTCACCCACCTGACACCTGTTTTGGAAGAGGTCAGCTTTCTTACCCTCCCTCAAGGTCAGGACACAGAGGCAGGAGAAGAGTAAAGGCGCTGAGCTAGCACTCTAAATCACTGGGGCCAATGAAACCCCGATGCGTTATAAGCTGTAGTCCTTACAGCTTCTGACTTCGAGTCCAGATCAAGAGGTATTGTGAGTTGAGGTATAAACAACAAAGGAGGTTGAATACCATTCCAAATGCACATTTAGTTCCTCCGTGCAGTAAGTCGTCAGCCATACTATAGCCATATTTTCCTAACACAACGTAAGTCTTCAAATACTCAGCCATAGGGAGCAAAATGGCTACGAAGACATCTGATAAAATGCTGAGGAGACACACGAGAATAAATTGTTATAAAGGCAGTTTTATTTTTTTTCCCCTTAATTTTGATGTAAGGGACAACGTGAGAAATATAAGATGCTAAAGGAAACGTGAGACACACCTTCATGTGTGAATCATTTGTTTGGTTTTCATTCCAAACTGAAGGGCATATTATGTTTCTGTGTGTGTGTGTTTTATTCTCTCTAATTTTGTTCTGGTTGTTTTCTGGAAGTTTGTTTCAGTGACTCTCATTAAGCCCATCACTATGGGCCTAGTAGTTTGAGTGGAAAGTATAAGTGTGTTGCTTTTGTTTTTTTGTTGTTGCTGGGTTTTTTTTTGTTTTTTTGTTTTGTTTTGTTTTGTTTTGTTTTTTACTTTTTTTGATACTTGTTGCATTGGACTCATACATTAGGAAACTGATTTTCGGTTGTTTTTCTTTATTATTTAGGTCACTTTTATTTGCTCACTGGAAATGTTTGCGATGTTCAAGAGGGACTCAGTTATAGTGTGGAGCTATCATTTTCCTCTCTAAGACCTGTGTTCAGGGCACAAGGCTCTCTCTGTAGTACTCTCCTGAAAGTAGAATATTGTCTGGAATAACAGTCATTATTCCAGAATAGCGCCACGATAAAAATAGAGTAGTCAACTACAAAATACTCACCTCTCAAATGTCATTCATCTTAGGGAAAAAAAGAACACTACTGACAGTAGTACTTGTACTAATAGGTAGAGGAAAACACAGTAAGATGACTGATTAGTATTGGGATTATAGACTACATATGAGAATAATGTAAATATAATACAATTTTTTTTGCCTTTTGTAAAAGACAAAAAGGTGGTGAGGTTAGGAAGTTTTGGATAGAAGTAGAATGAAAAGTGAAAGAAAAGTTAATATCAGACAGTATGGAACAGTCCCATCTCTCAGGAGGCATACGTAAAAGACCCTGCAAGTCAGGCAAGAGGACTTGTTGCGGGGGGAGGAAAGAAAAGAAAAAACACAATGAGTACGAAGAAAGTGAAAAGACTGATATAAGGCATGAAAAATGTGACTTGCCTATTTGCAGGACTGCATCTGACATCTCTACCATTCCCTGGCTGTAGAAGCCTGTTCTATTGCTGGGAGTTTCTCCGCGACGAGAATCTCCGTTCCTGTCTTTCTTTTGTTTCCCTGAGGACTTCTGAGTGACTTTCTGACTCGCCTGTGTTGAGTGAACCATCAGGTTGGTCATTTGCATTCTCTATGCCTAAATAGTCTCAGTTGGGCTAGGTACCATGTGAGGGGGAGGGAGAGGAGGGAAGGGAGGGATGATTCGGGCTTCTCTGCCTCCTCACTGTTGCCAGTGCCTGGTATGTGAGGAATAGGATTTTGTAACATGTGTCCTGGTGGTTCTCCTGCCCCGATGGGGTCCCTTCAGCTTCATCTAACCATACAGACTTGAGGAAAAATTTACTACCATGTTAGTAAAATTTAGCTACCATGTTAAACCAAGAAGAGATAAACAATTTAAACAGATCTATAACAAACAAGGCACTGATGCCTTAAAAAAACAAAAACAAAAACAAAAAAAACTTTCCCAACTACAAAAGGCCAAGCCCAGATGTACTCACTGAAGAATGCTATCAGAACTTTGATTAGTATAACATCAATTATTCCCAAATTCTTCCACACAAAATAACAGGAAAGAATACTTACATCTTTTTACAAAACCAATATTTTCATGATACCCAATCCAGAGAAAGACACAACAACAATAATAAATTATAGTCCAATTTCCATACTGAATGTACATGTAAAATTCTCAGTAGAATACTTACAGACCACCTGTGATTAATATAAAAAATAAAATTAAAAAGCCCTTAAAAAATACTTACAGAGCAAATTCAAGACCACACACACACAAACACACACACAAGATACTCATTATGATCAAGTTTATTGAATTTCAGAGATTAAGTTTTTGTTATCATACACAAATCCAGAAGCATAATACATCACATGAATGGGCCCATGTACAGAAATCCCATAACCGTCTTACAAGTTCTGAAAGGGGCCTTTCACAAAATCCCAACATCCCTTTATGATAAAAATCCCAAATAGACTAGGAACATACTTACACAACAGGAGCTATTTACAACAAACCTATAGCCAACACCACACAAAATGGATAAAAACTCCATGTATTTTTATTGCAGTTAAAGTAATACAAGGGTGCCTCCAAGACAAAGGACTAGGAATCAAATGTGTAATAATCAACCACTAAGCTCAAAGTTCATAGGTTGGTAAAATGTTTTTGTGGAATGTATACAATTTACCTTTCACATGCTGATTTTTGTACCCCACTATCTCATTTCAATCTGGACATTACATCTTGATGCTTATTTTAAGCATCACTTGTGTCAAATTTGTGTAAGCATGCACTATTTGTTGTCTTTATTGCCAATAAAAACAACTAGCCAGTACTGAGCAAAGGAGAGAATAGGGTGGGACATCCTGGTCCTGAGGGGAGGAGAAAGGAGAGAGTGGGAGGAGAGATCAGAGAGGAGAGGACTTGTAAATACCAGGAGAGATGAATAAATATGACTAAACAGCAAATATAATATGGGAAATCTGAATGAGAGGAAGCTATGCAGGCTTGGAGGTTTAGGATGGAGTAATTATTGCCCAGCATTGTGCTCTGGGTTAATGAAATAAATCCTAGTTTCTCTGTGGTGATTTGGATATACAGCTGGTTTAGGAATAACCACTGTTTAAGATAAACCAATATTAAATATTAATAATCAACAACAGTCATAGTTTCCATATAATCTGTGGCTGGAATAGCCACAGGCCTGTTTCTCACTAGAATTCATCTCAGCAGTGATCATTCTGCATTCCTGTGCACTCCTATCTGAGCCTCATTCTCTCTCTCACTTCCTTCCCGTTGCTTTCTTCCTTCCTCTTTCCTTCCCTTCCTACTCTTTTCTTCCTCTTCCTCCTCCCCTCTGCCATGCTCTCATTTCCCTTATGCCTGGTAGCAGGAAGTATCCTAGGAATGTGTGCTCTTTATTCATCCCCTCAGCTTGCTTGCATATCCTCTAAGATGCTGGTATCTTACATTATTTCCCAAAAACTTCCTGTAATTGTATCAATTACAGAGTGTTTTTTACATGATGGGCACCAAATTGTTGAGTCATTATGATACCCTTAGGGGAAAGCACAATCATTCTTATATTTCAGGTAAAGTAACTGAGAAGCGTAGGTGAGTTTCACTACCCAGTACTGAACCACTATAGGTGAAGGAGCCATGATTCAGATTCAAGTGACAGGCCGACTGTAGCCCCCACCCTCCTCTTCTCGAAGCCACAACCTCCCTCCCTTCCCCCCTTCCCCTCCTCCTCAGAAAAGGGGAGCCTCCACCACCAACCCACTGTAGCACATCAAGTCACATCATGACTGGGTGCATCTTTTTCCACTGAGGTGAGGCAAGGCAGCCCCATGAGAGGGGAAGCAATTGAAAAGCAGGCAACAGAGTCCATGTCATAGACAGCCCCCACACTCCCCTTACTAGGAAACCTGCATGAAGACCAAGCTGCCCATTGGCCACATCTGTGCAGGGGACCTAGGTCAAATCCATGCATGCTTCAGTCTCCATAAACCCCTCTGGGCCCTGGTTAGTTGGCTCTGTTGGTCTTTCTGTGGAGCTTTTGTCACCTCCAAGTTCTTCAATCCTTCCCTCACCCCATTCTTCCATAAGGCTTCCTCCACTCCACCCAGTGTTTGGCTATGAATCTCAGCATCTGTTTCTATGTACTGCTGGGTAGAGCCTCTCAGAGGACAGCTATGCTAGGCTCCCTTCTGCAAGCATACCAGACTATCATTAAAAGTGTCAGGGGTTGGCAAAAAAAATAATGAAGAACAAGAGGAGAAGAAGTAGGAGGAGGAGAAAAGAAAGAAACAAAAAAAGAAAAATTCATTGAAAAGAAAAGAAATTCAAGTGACAGGGACAGGCACTGTTCTCTTTCTCTATAACTTCTCATCTATACCATAGGAAGGGCCTGTTCACTTTCTTGTTTTATTTTAATGTCGCCTTTGTAAACCAATGTTACATAGTTCTAAACCAAATATCTTATACTAGGGCCAGAGCTTCAAACGCTGAATTCAACAGTATTTTATATTTTCCTGCACACTATATTTTTTGCCTGTAAAAATAAGCAAAGCCTAAAGCCCATCTAGTTAACACTAGACATTTAACATAAAAATTGTAAAACTCCTAAATGATAATTTTTTCCATAAGGTGGTAATTTTTCTTGCCTTAATGTGTCAGTGATAATTTCTGTGCTCTAGTAAGCAAGAGTTGATTAAACCATCGGAAGCAGCACATGGCACCCCTGAGATTCAATTCCACACTCAAGTGCAGCAACTTCAAACTCTCTGGCTGACAGAGGTGCAGTGAATGTCTGTTTCACACCCATAACCCATTGGCTGCCTTGGCCAGTCCCCTCCCTCTGTATTGCTCTATTTCTTAGTTCTCTCTTGTTTCCATCTTACATGGCATCTCTACTAACTCTCAGTGAGCCTCAGGCGAATAATTCTTAACCAGTGAACATTTTGAAGGTATACAGTTTTCAGGGATGTCAGGACTTCACAGTCATTCATTCTCCAAGGGTGTATTAGATATTCTAAAAACTCTAACTATGGAATGTGTCGGGGTTTCTATTACTGTGAAAAGACATCATGACGTTGGCAACTTTCATAAAGAAAAACGTTTCATTGGGCCTGGCTTACAGTTCAGAAGTTTAGTCCATTCTCACCGTGGCTGGAACCCTGGCAGCATGCAGACCAGCATGGTGCTAGAGAGGTGGCTGAGAGTTCTGCATTCTGATCAGCAGGAAGCTGGAAGGGAATGACTCACACTTCTTCCAACAAGGCCACAACTTCTAATAATGCCATTCCCTATAGACTTACAGGGGCCATTTGTATTCAAACTACCACAGAGTATAAGAAGGAAAATATGCTATGAAGTAGTACATTTTAGTACTACTCACATATATTTGAGCTTGCAAGATGTAATGAAGTATATAACCAAGAGAGAAGCTCGTTAGATGACAAACCATAACATTAAATTATAGATTCTGGATAATAACAGAAATGCATTTCTGTGGTTTCATCACTCATAACAAGTAAATAATGCTATTCAGGCGTGGTGATAATGGTGGAGGCTGTGTTGAGGAAGAAGCAGGGGAGAACACAAGTTTCTTGTAACTAAAGATGCTTGAAAAAATAAGCGATCAGTCTGGGCATGGTGGTGCTTGCCTTTAATCCCAGCACTTGGGAGACTGAGGCAGATATCTGTGAGTTTGAGGCCAGCTAGAGCTGCAAGAAAGATCTAATCTCAAAACAAACAGACAAACACCATATTTTACTAGTCTGGAAGAACAGCCATACCTTCAGAGGAGCCTAGAGCTGACATTTATTCTGCCTCTGTGATAAATGCAAAACATCAAACATATCTTAATTTGCTTACTACTACGGGGTCTGTCCTGTGCAATGACGGTAATTGTGGGCTGGGGACCAAAGCCAAAGTCTGTTTCCTCAAAGTGAATCACCTGAAATATGACTCAAGCATTCACAAAGATAAAACTCTGTCAAAAACAAACTTGCAGTACAAAATTACAATAAATAAGAAAATGCATGGCTATGAATACAACTCAGTAGAATTAGATACTATATAGGTCCAGAGAATTCATATTATTGAAAAAAATAAAACACGTAACATACAACATGACAGGGTAATGGCATAGAATCCCTGACAACATGAGGATCCCATTCAGACAATGATTACAAGGATGTGCCATTGATACCTATTATATGTTATATTGCATATTATTTCAGAAAGGCTAAAACATGGCTATTTGTTCAAAGTAATAACCTAGATAAGTAATAATAAAAAAAGAGAATGGAACGATGGTCCCTAAAGAAATCTCAAAATAAATATTAAAGCAGAATGCAAAGTTCAGTTAAAGTTCGGTAAGGTAAGAATTGTCTCTTCATAGAGTCAGTTAGTACAGAAAACTGCAATTAGGGAAAAAAGAGAGGTGGTGCAAATACACAGTTAAAATGGTATATAATAATAAAGTTCAAATTATAAGAACATATAATATACTAAGCATCAAGAATATAATTTAATTGGACTTGCCCCAAGGAATTCCAACCCCTAATCAGCAGGAAGTAGTCTAAAGAGAGCTATGTCCGCTTTCCCCTCTAACCTTTTTTCCCTCCTGTTGGGGAGTTGGAAGGAATTGCGGTAGAGACAGGTGGTAGATGTAAAAAACTCAATAAAGTAGCCAAAATACCCGGCTACAAATCCTTCTGTTACAAACAATACTTACAGAGGCCTTTTGTTGTCTTTTTAAGACAGTCTTGCTATGTACCTCTGGTGGCCTAGAAATCCAGGCGGAAACTTGGAGAGATTCTCCTGCCTCTGCTCCCTCTCCCCTCCCACAAAAACTGAGATTCAAGGCATACATACACAACCCCACCTGGTCCTTACTGAACTTTCTTGATTAGAAATACAAGGAAACTCCAAAGCAGGAGCCATACAAAAAAGGTTTACAATAACCCTAGCTATTCTGTATTATGAATCACTCTACCTGAGTCATAAGACGGTTATCCATCCAGCACTAAAGGGGCTAAGGCCATGGCATCTCAAAGTCTGATCAAATGTACCTTGAATTATTCCAAGCTTTATCTCTTGAGGGACTGTTAACTGCAGGAGGACTATTTGGACTGGCTTTTTCTTCATGCGCCAAGAAATAAAGATTCTTTGGGGAGGTACATTCTTCCTACACAATGCTGGCAAATGGCCTGGATCACCAGCAACTGGTAATTGGTGCTGCAATGAGCATAGGCAGACAAGCTAGAAGTCACCCCTGCACCCCATTAGCTTCTGAACACGCCATGTTTCACACTCGGTAATGTCCCTGGAATTACCTATCCTCACCCACATATCTATTAGTCCTGCATTGCTTCACAGATTTATTGTTTCTATATAAAAACCCACAATTGCATTATGTTCTGACCATCTCTTCAGATTTCACGTTCCTGCGCAATTCCTTATGTACACGGAAAATTAATTAAAAACTCTGTTTTTCTCTTATTATCTCTCTGTTGTCTCTCATATATCTCTCTGTTCTCCAAGATCCATCCATTGAAAATGAAGGAGGGGACTCTTCCACCAAGCAATGTAAGTGAAAAAAAGAAAATGGCACAAATGATTGCAAATAATGTATTTTTTTTTTTTTTTTGGACACAGAAAACCAAAATAAACGTTAGACATGAATGATAGCGGCACTGCAATCTTCAAAATACATCAGTGTATTTGAAGCCGCTGTTCCCTCTCAAACTTCTCCAAAGAATTTTCATGCACAATACTCCTGTGTCCTCCTGTTCACCTCCCACTGTTTCCATGTGCTCCTGTCCCACTCTTCATTGAGCTTTTAACCCTTCCTTGACTGGACTTCTTGGCACTGCCTGCTTCTTTGAAATACTCTTGAGCTTCCCCACGCCCATTCTCTCTTGCACTCTCATGCTTTTCCTCTGATGTGACCAGGCATGCTTTTCTTCTGCCTACCCTCAGTGCTTCTCAACTTTGCTCATGCAGCCACCCCCTGATACAGTTCCTCCTGTTGTGGTGACCCCGGAACATAAAATTATTTTGTTGCTTCTTCATAGCTACCATTTTACTACTGTTATGAGTTGTGATGCAAATATCAGATATGCAGGGTATCTCATATGTGACCCCTGTAAGGGTCATGGCCCACTGCTTGGGAATCACCGCTCTTCACGGGGGAACTACCCTGTCTACCCTCTGCTCTGTTCTTTCACCATAGGGGACATCAATCCCAAGGATTTAAACATGATGCTTCTAAGTTGAAAAGCTCCATCTCATGCCTTTGGGAAGGTTTATGAAAACAATGAACAACAACGGTATCTCCCTAGACTTTTAGAATCCAGTAACAACAATTCGTACCGAGTTTCAGGAATGAATGAAGTTGCAAAGGAAAACAAAGAAACCTGTAAAGAAATGAATGTTTACAGAAAAGGCCTTGCTGAGTGGTATAGCAGAGGGCCGTGCCAACACTAGGCCAGGCTAAAAATCTTAGAAAAGCAGAGACATAAATGCCGTATTCAAATATTTGTCTGGAGTAACTTTCACTGCAAATTAGTATGGAGGAGGTGAGAAATTCAGCAAATGTTACTGCATTAGTGGCTGTTGCAGCGACAAAATATGCGGTGAAACCAAATTGAGGGAAGAAGGGTTAATTGTAGCGGTTGTTTGCTGCTTTGCGGATTCTTCTTTCTTCCATCCTTCTCTACCCTTTTTCGTCTTCCCTCTCACCACTAATACCAGATAAGAGAGAAAGGAAATCCATGGGTAAAGTCAGGTGTCCGAAAGAAGGCAACATCATCACCGGACTACTTCCTGTTGATGAGGGATGTGGAGTTCCTTGGGGCAAATTTGATCTTTGCTGTCAGGCTATCTAATTTCTTCTTGTGGTTGCTTTTTGGTATAGATGCTGATAGTGTGCGTATGCCCATCATTGTCCTCACCCCTGCCATGTTCATGGCCTCAAGTCTACCCCCTACAAATTCTGCTTCTACTCAGATTAGTTAAACCTGCCTCTTTGACCTAGCTGTATACCATAAACTCCATATCCATGTTTATAGTCATGTAACAATCCTGCCTCCCTGTTCATTTACATACCATGTTTATTCGTAAACATAAAAGTACCGCTACCAAGTTTTCTCCATCGAAGACCACAGACCACCCAAACCTAACTATTCGTGTGTGCCTGTTGGCATTTACACCATTCCTTCACTGCTTCCAGCTAGGTTATTCCTTGGAGGATGAGCAAGAACTTGCCAAGGAAGAAAAGTGAAGAAACACACCTGGTACTGAGCCTAGGTGTGAAAACAAATGGGCTTATTAAAATCATCATTTAATAAAATGTCAGTGGCAAGAGAAGGAACAGGCAGTGAGCTTTGGAGCTGGAAAGTCTAGGCTAGAATCTTGGCTGTTTCCATTCTAATAATTTGCATCTCCATTTACTATTTGTTTATTCATGTAGTGTGTGTGTGTGTGTGTGTGTGTGTGTGTGTGTGTGTGTGTTTGCCTGTATGAGTTTATGTGACTACAGAAGCCAAAAAGAGCGTAACAGGTCCCCCCAAAATCAGAGTCAAAGGTGGTTTTGAGACATTCTGTAGATGTTAGGAACTGAATCCAGATTCTTTCCAAGAGCAATAAGTACTCTTAACACATGAGCCATATTTCTAGTTCGATACTTTATATTTCTGGGTATTTGAAACAAGAAATGTACCTTTTTTCTCTCTCTCTCGTATAGTATATTAGAAACAGAAGATGTCCAGCATCAGAGGGATTATTCAGCCTTTAGAGGAAGGAAAAGTCCCACAACTTGCAGACCTCACTCCCTCATTTCTAGTTGTCACAAGTAGTTGTATATTATGTAAATATTTTATTTAGTAAATTAAAGCAAGATAACTGAATCCTGAAAGCTATCATTAAACGGATGGAAAAACAGTGTTCCCATGTTTTCCCCCTCTGAAGGGAGGATTGACTTGTAAGAATTATGTCTTCTCACCTTCGTCATTTCAACATGCTCTTTATTTATGACGCCCACTTTTTCTTTTATCCCTCAGAATTAAGCCGTGTCTACAGGCACCAAACTGTGCAAACACACCACAGTGTCCCAGGCTGAGGAGTGGGGACCAAGGCCCTCGCTAGAGTGATTTGCACCTGTTGGGCAACAAATGCCTGCGGCTTGTGATTGAACTAAAGGGCTTAGTGGGAAGCTTCCAGATGCCGAGTGGAGGTTGAATCCTAGTTCAGTGTGGGGGCGTTCCCCACACCCCTTCAACTTCAGCAGCAGATGGCTTTCCCAGAGTGCAGGAACACTCCCCGTGGAAACACGTTTTCTTCATAACAGGCTACTGGAACTAGCAGAAACTGTAAGACAGAAAAGTAAAAGCCACAAATCAACGCACTCACACCTCGGAGTCAGTGTAATTAAGAAATAGTTCTTGTGGCACCTCTGTCCTCCTGTAGAACCAGCAGATCATATAACCTCAGGTGAAAGTAAGGAAATGTGAAGCCAGCGGTTTGAACGAGGGACACATTTTTCCCTCCAGAACAGGCTGACTATTAGGCCACAGGTGTCTTGGTAATTGCTGCGCGTTAGGAATATATCATATTTAACAGGCGTTGTACACACATTTCCACCTGGGCAGAAATAAGCAGTCCAGTCTCCAGTCTCCAGGCCCGACCACGGGGTATACCTGAGTCTGCAGGCTTTAATAAGGCTTGGCACATGGAAAGAGCAGGGCACGCAGGCCTCTTCCTTGCTCTGCTATTGATTACTTGTGACATGAAGGTAAATCATTTGACCCAAGCATGTGTGTGTTTCCTGGTACTTAAGAGCTCAGTACTACTGAGCAGGCCCAGTGCTGAAAGGTAAAAAAATAAAAAATCTTAATTCTGTCCCTAACCAGAGGAAAACTAGGAATGTAAGTGTAGATTATAATTCAAGAAAAAAAAATACATTTGGTTATTCAGTAGGTTATTAGAACACACTTAGGCTGAATTTCCACGGGAAAGCCAAGCCTTTCCTCTCCCACCAGCAGCTGAATGCCAGGACATGGCCTCAAATGTCACAATGTCTTATCATAGGAAGTTGTCTGCTTATAAATCTATAATCCGCTTAGTTTCTTAAGTGATTTAAAATGACTTTTATAAGATAAAAGAGATGAGATTATTCAATTAAAAATACAAATTCAGAACTGTGAGGGATAGTCAGTGGGTAAAGATGCTTGCCAACACGCCTGACCTCCTATGCTGGATCCCTGGGACCTTCCTCAGAGAAGGAAAGAAGTGGTCCTCTGATCTCCAAACACATGAACACACACACACACACACACAAAAAAAAAAAAAAAAAATTTCAAAAATATAATTTTATGAAGCACATTGTATTTTAATTTAATTTGGTAGCTGCAGAATAATCAATAATTGAAGTAAAGTACTTAAAAAAAATTCTTGCTATAACCCAAGAGAAGAATGCTTTTGTGAGTAACATCACTGTATTGTGTTTTTAACAAAAGCATCAAGAAAATTTTGGGAGAAGCTTTTTTTAATTTAATTTTTATTTTTTATATTAATTACAATTTATTCACTTTGTGTCCCAGCTATAGCCCCTTCCTTTATTCCCTCCCAATTCCACCCTCCCTCCCGCATCTCCTCCCATGCCCCTCTCCAAGTCCACTGATAGGAGAGGCCCTCCTCCCTTTCCCTCTCACCCTAGCCTATCAGGTCTCATAAGGAGTGGCTCTATTGTCTTCCACTGTAGCCTGCTAAGGCTGCTCCTCCCTTCAGGGGAAGGTGATCAAAGAGCCAGCCACTGAGTTCATGTCAGAGACAGTCCCTGTTCCCCTTACTAGGGTACTCACTTGGACACTGAGTTGGCATGGGTTACATCTGTGCAGGGGTTCTAGATTATCTCCATGCATGGTCCTTGGTTGGAGTATCAGTCTCAGAAAAGACCACTGGATCCAGATTTCTTGCTCTCCTTGTGGAGCTCCTGTCCCCTCCAGGTCTTTCGGTCTCTCCCTTCTTTCCTAAGATTTCCTGCATCCTGCCCAAAGTTTAGCTTTGAACCTAGGCATTTGCTTTGATACCCTGCTGGGTAAGGTCTTTCAGTGGCCCTCTGTCGTAGGCTCCTGTCCTATTTCCTGTTTTCTCCTTCTTCCAATGTCCATCCCATTTGCCTTTCTGAGTGAGGAATGATCAGCATATCCAGGGTCTTCCCTTTTGCTTAGCTTCTTTAGCTGTACAGATTTTAGAATGTTTATCCTATATTATCCTATATTACATCCACTTATAAGTGAGTATAAGTCTAATATCCACTTATAAGTGAGTACATACCATGTGCGTCTTTCTGCTTCTGGGATACCTCTCTCAGTACAATTTTTTCTAGTTCCCACCATTTACCTGAAAATTTCATGATTTCATGCAGATTTGTTTTTCCGCAGTCAAAATGAGCCACCATGTTTAAATGACACGTGAGTTCTTTTATGCTCTAACCAGGAGCATCTAAACCAAACATACAGACTGGTGACCACAGGTAACGATTTTATTTCCCCGCTTATTTAAAGTATTGTGTTCCAGCGCACTCATTGGTATGGTTTAAAAAGAAACAGGGACCAAAGTTTGTTTTAAGGTCCTGTGTTAAAGAGTCCCAGGATCTGTTTGCACATTCACCAACCATAGGCCACCTCACATGAATAAGAAGACAGAGTATTCTGATCAAACAGACCTGGACAAATGTCTGCCATTAACGCTCCATCTTTCACACCCCTGAACTGTTTAGCAGGCATGTCAAACAGTCGGTGACCACCGCTCAGCTATAAAGGGTATCCTGTGTTACGAGGGATGCTGAAACAGATTAGTGTTCCCAATTGTTCTCCTGCTGCAGCGCATATGGAAAGTTATAATGTTCGTGCATGCACTACAGTGAACAGAAAAATCTGTTCACACTTAAAGGCCGGCTGCCCACAGGATCTGCAGACAGCAGAATTTACCCGTAGGCCTCTGAAAAAAGGGAAACTCACTGTGTTTTCCTGATATCCATTTGTGTCATGTGAGCTGAGAATCTCAGGAATTGGAAACTCAATAAGTCCCCCTGGTTTTGGGGTTTATAAAATAAGGACCCCTGTTCTGCTGTTTGGCAGGATGAAGAATCTATAGAAAAAACTTAGGACACCTGAATGTTTGGCTTCTCACAAAATAACCCAAATTGTTTTTAGTAAAATTTTAACCTTTAGATTTTATAAAATCATTAGAATAATAGGAAAGGCAGGGAAAATAGTTTTTTAAAAATTCATCTGTTAAATATTATAAGGTGAGTATGCATATTAGTGCATGAAAATTGTTAACTATGCTTGTCTATTTGGAAAAGAAGAAAACTCATTTATATAATCTAATAAATGATTATATAATAACCATTTTATTTGCTGGAATCCTGTTATGCCTAGTTCATTTGTTTTTATTTTTTCTAAGACCCTTTGATGAGCTGCTGGAACTCTATAGCTAATCAAATGTCAGAATAAACTTACTATTGAGAAATAAGATATATGTCACCTAATTATACCTTCTTAAAGACTAAAGCGTATTAGTTGTCATTGATTAAACTTAGTGTGGATGAAATAAAATGATTATTCAAGATATGTAAGTTCACTATTTTATGCTAAATTATTTTAAATATATAATAATATAAATGTACTTGATGCTTCCCATCAATGAATTACAGTGTCACATACTTTTCATAAATGTTATCATAGGATCTGGACAAAGAGGAAATGCGATTTTTGGAAACAAAATATTCCTGTGAGGGAAGAATATTTTTGAGAAGAGAGGAGTTCTTGATTTGAAGAAAAATACCTAACATCAACATGTATTAATGTTTTATGAGTCTTGTTCCATGTCTTAATAAATAATATATTTTCTTAGTAATCATTTAAGGTACTTACAGAAATAACTATGGTGTATAAAAAACAAATACTTATGTCTCGTCTTTTGAGACACTGTGTGACATAAAAACAAAAGTCATTAGGAAGTCAATAAAGAGTTCTTATTGATATTCACAGTGATTTAGAGAGTGTCTGGGTTTAAAAACAAATAAAATTAAAGTCATATTTTAAAATATGTCAATATTAAAATATGACTAGGCTTCTGATAGGAATAGACTTACAATTTTCTAAATTTACTTCTCAAAACAATTCCTTAAACAACTTGTAAATAGGGGGTTCCTACAGTTAACTGTATGTTTAAGTTGTTTTATAATCCAGAATGCTACATTTCCATAAAGCCTCTTTAAATACCTGCTTTGACCTTGAACTCTCCTTTAGCTCACTACAAGAAAAAGGGATATGTCTTGAGCCATGAACATAATTCATTTTCCTAAAATTTAATTTCTAAGCAAACACCAGAGCTTCTTTAGATCCAAGCCCTTTGCTAGGTTCTTGGGGAGTTACTCACTGTCATAATATTCTCTGTCAAGAACCTCCAATTCTGTTGGCTGCTGTTTTGCTCTGTTGACAGTGAAAAAGATCTTCAGCAATCAAACATCTGACAGAGGGCTAATATCCAGAATATATTGTTGGTATAATGTTCTTTTGAAATGTATACACCTTACCCTTGTTCATTCAAATGCTGATTTCTCCCCCAAACCCCAACCCCCGGTTTCAATCTGGATATTGCACTGTGATACTCATTCTAAGCATCATCTGTCTCAACTTTGTGTAAACATCCAAAATAAAACAACCAGCCTAACCAATGTTGAGCAATAAGGAGGAAGGAGTAGGTGGGAGAGAGGAGGAGCCAGAGGACAGGAAAGAAGGGAGGAGCCAGAGGACAAGAAAAGAGAGGGAGGAGAAGGGCAGGAGAGAGCTGGGAAAACAGTGGCAGTAGGAAAGGTCTTGGAACGACATGGAGAGATGGACTGGACTTAATATATCACTAAAAGCAAGTATAATGTGGGAAATCTAAATGTTAGGAAACTATGAGGGCTTGGAGGTTTAGGATGGACTAACTATTGCCCAGCATTGTGTTCTAGGTCAATTAAAGAAATCCCTGTCTCTGTATGGTGATTTGGTTATAGAGCTGTTTACAACTATCAAGCAGCATTACTAAAAGATAATTAATAGTAAATTTTAACACCAACCTACAGCAATATATAAAGAACTCAAGAAATTAAACACCAACAAACCAAATAATCCAATTTAACAAATGGAGCACAGAGCTAAACAGAGAATTCTCAACAGAGGAATATAAGATGACTGAGAAGCACTTAAAGAAATGCTCAAGGTCATTAGTCATTAGTGGAGGGAAGTGCAAATCAAAATGACTCTGAGATTCCATTTTATACACATCAGAATGGCTAAGGTCAAAAACTCAAGTGACAACACATTCTGGCGAGGATGTAGAGAAAGGGGAACCCTCCTCCACTGCTGATGGGAGTGCAAACTTGTACAACCACTTTGGAAATCAATCTGGCACTTTCTCAGAAAATTGGGAATAGCTCTACCTCAAGACCCAGCTATACCACTCCTGGGCATATACGCAAGAGAATCCCCAGCATTCAATAAGGACATTTGCTCAACTATGTTCATAGCAGCTTTATTTGTAATAGCCAGAAACTGGAAACAACCTAGATGTCCCTAAACTGAAGAATGGATACGGAATTGTGGTACATGTACACATGGAATACGATTCAGCTGTTAAAAACAAGGACATGTGAAATTTGCAGGCAAGTCGGTAGAACTAGAAAAGATCATCCTGAGTGAGGTAACCCAGATCCAGAAAGAGAGACATGACAAGAGTCTAGCATGGCTGTCTACTGAGAGGCTCAGTCTAGCAAAGGGATCAATACAGAAGCTGAGACACACAGCCCAAGTTTGGGCAGTGAGTAAAGAGCCTGGTGGAAGAGTGGAGGGAAGGACAGAAGGACCTGGAGGTGACAGGAGCTCCACAAGAAGACCAACAGTGCCAAATAACCTAGGCCCAGCAGGGCTTGCAGAACATGAAGCACCAACCAAGGAACATGCAGTGGACCTTGGCCGCCTACACAGATGCACCCAGTGGGCACCTTGGTCTTCATGTTGGTCCTCTAGCAAAGGGAGCAGAGGCTGTCTCTGACGTGGTCTCTGTTGCATGCTTTTCGATCACTTCCCCCTAGTGGGGCTGCCTTGCCAGGACACTGTGAAAGAGGAAGTTCCCAGTCCTGATGAGAATGGATATGCTGGTGTGAGTTAGTGTAAGTGGGGGGAGGGGATGGAGGGGCTTCCCTTTTCTGAAGGATAAGGGAAGGGGATGGGGAAAGAGGAAGGAGGAAAAGGAGAGGAGGAAGGGACAGGGAGGAAAAGAGGGAGGAGGCTATGATTGGGATGTAAAGTGAACAACTAAATAAATAAATTTTTTTAAAAACCCTCCAATTCATACTTTCAACCTGTCTCTCACCCTTCCTCCTGTCTCACTCTGGAAGATGCAAATAAAGTTTTCAGTGAGATGCGGTCTCTGCTCTCAAGGTGGAAACCTATGTTTGCCTTCTGGATGTCAGGGCTTTCTGTTACAGAACTTTGCCTTTGACTGTTGGAAACCACTGCCTTTCCAGACACACTAGAGCCTATGATGATAACCAAATGGGATGTATGTGGAATGGCTGTTGCAAACAGCTACCTTTCCAGAGTTCCTAGACTTCAGACCTTGAGCCTGTGCTGATGATGTAAATGAGATGTAATGGAATGGCCAGGGTTCACCTTAGTACCGTGCCAGAAAAACCACCCTTTGCTTTCCTGCAAGAGGGAATAAAGGTTACTTACTCCTCCAGTCATGTAGCCCTCTCTAGATCCTGAGCAACAGTGGATGAGAAAGCTAGAAAAGGACTTCTGAGAAGCTCCCATGCAGCTTTGCATGGATGGTTAATACTCCTGATTACATTTCCTGCAACTTCAAAACATCATGGTTGATGTCTTTCCCATATTCTACTTGTCTCCAGACAGTCTTTAAATTTCCCATCTTTGGGGCCAGAGAGATGGCTCAGCAGTTAAAAGCACTGGCTGCTCTTCCAGAGGCCCAGGTTCAATCCCCAGCACCCACAGGACAGCACACAGCTATCTGCAACTCAAGATCCAGTGGATCCAATTTCCTTATTCAGACATATATGGAGGCCAAACACCAATGCACATAAAAATAACAAGTAAATAAATAAATAATTACTTAATTTTTTTCTCATCTTTTAGTTTCATTTGTATTCTGTATCCCAAAACTTTAAGAGCAATTTTGTAATAGGTACAGTGAGATGAAAAGAAAGAATTAACGTAAAGAAAACATAAAAGAACAGCCTGACCCCATACTGTTTAGAACTGGGCAAGAATGTGAAGTATAATAAAGTCCCAAAAGTCCGTCTTCTTAGGAACTTGGCCACACTGCTCAGTTTCAAAATGGCTTCAATAAACACATTATGGAAAAGAAAGATGAAATGCATGTTCTCAGATTAGGTCAAATTTATATTTCTCTTAGTGTAATAGTGTCAGCCCACTTTTCTGAAACTCAGGTCAGCAGGAAGGGATGGATTTCCTCTTGATCATTTGTTTTACCCCTTCTAACCCTGTCCTAGTTAGTGAAAAGTCAGAACAGAACAGAAAAGCCACATGAACCCTCCACAAAGAAACGAGAACTGCCTAACAGGGCACTTGTGTCTTAGAAATGGTTATGTCAAATTTCCCTTGATTAATTAAATGGTTGCATATCTACAAACACAGTCTTGATTTGTTTGTTGAATACTCTACATTTTAAAGGAGCACTACTCTTACCTGTATCCTAAGAAGAACGTTGGGTAGTTTGGTAAAACTGATATTTTGGACCCAGAGGGTTCTGGGCTCAAATTCCACCCAGGAATGCTTATGCAAGACACCTTCATATGTTATTGGTTATCAGGCTCTAATTTTCTTTTTAAAAAAGAGAAAGAAAGAAAAAGAAAAAAAAAATCTTATTGGTGACCCAAAGGCCTGTTCTTGTTTTTCCAGTAATATAAGGGAAGGTGAGTGGGGAAGGCATGTGAAATATGGATAAGTCCAGGGGATTTGCATTTCAATAAACTGGATTCTTATCTAGGATTTCTTCTTCCTCCTCATTTTTCAGTCCCTCATGGTTTTTTGTTTTGTTTTGTTTGAGGCTTGGGATTAATCTTTTTTAAATTTTAGTTAAGTAACTAACATTTTACTTTATTTAATTTTTTTCTCTAATTGTGAAGACTTTAAAGTCATAATTTTGTAGAGAAAGTTGAGGGAGGGAGAGAGATCTCAAATCTGAAATAAACAAAGGAAGAATGAGAATGAGAGAGAGAGAAAAAAAGAATGAGTAGAGGAAAGGCAGAGGACACAGGAAAGACATTATTAGGAAGAATAAGTGTTTAAAGGAACTTAACAGTGTAATTTTTCAGGATACATTTACCAAGTCGGCACAGTAGTTTTGTTTTGTTATAATGAAAGTACAAATATTTATGGTAGATTTCTCTTAAATCATTTTAATAATCCTTGCTGTGGGTTGCATGTATGTGTGTGGAAACAATTATCGTGTTAACGCGGGATTCATAGCTAATATGTTTGCAAAGGCCCTCAATAGCAATGCCATTTCCTCTGTATGAGATTTAGTGTTCCAGACTAAGTGTTTAAATATATATATATAGTAATAGGAAAAACATGTGTTCATGCACCTTGCTTTGCATAACAATTCATTAAGGAACAAAAAATACAAGCAAACAACATCAGGCTGGTCGGTGTTAAATACTTGCAGCATAGCATTCAAGCACTGGAGGAAACCAGACTGCTATTTAGAGCAAGGTATTTGATGTGGTAAGTTAGATGGATGATGGGAACAACACTTGTTACAAATGTTCCTGGTTAATAGAACTTACATGTAACTTTCTTTTGGAAACACGACACCCCTATGCTGTAGGATGTGCTTTTCCTCCAAAACTGGGCAGTGGTCACTGTGATAGATGAGCTCTGGATTGTCCCAAGTGAGCTTCCTTCACGTTTTTTCTTTCTTTCCTTTCCCCACCCCTTTCTTCCACTACCCTCCTTCCCACTTGTAGAAACAGTCTGATTAAATTTTAAAGTATCAGGGCTAACCTTAATTGCAATGGTAAATTTTTTATGTCTTCCACTAGATGAAGCTAAATCCTTCTTTTCTTTTTTTTTTT